>NW_022631044.1:11116115-11646115 GCF_010015895.1 Lontra canadensis | reverse complement strand
CCTGGGTCTGTATCTTGTATCACCAGGTCTGCAGCGGGAGCAGGCAGCCTCCAAATGCCGCTGTACGTATTTACTGAATGAACGCCCAGATCTTCTGCCCAGCAGGAAATGAACCTGCTACTTTCAGAAGTGCCTACGTATTATAAATATGCTACACTAAAGCCTAAACCTGAGTTACCACATATTCCCCAAGATAAATACCCTATATTTATTTTAATTCCACTTATAAACTCCGCTTGTGCTGGAACACTGCTCAACAGCACATTCCCATCTTGGCCAGTAAGGAAAATTTTCCCACCCATAGCATGGAATTAACAAGGTTGCTCAGAGCATGAAAATGCCAAAGCCCTGGGGACCACAGTGTCTAATCAGGGACAAAGGAGAGGCAGTGTGCTGACACAGAACAAGACTAGTCCAAGAGTCAGGAGCAGTAGGGCCAGCCTGGGGCACTGAAGGCCCATGCTGAGCCTTTGTGGCATCAGGAAAAGATGCCCCTTTCTCCCAGCACACAGCCCAGGCCTAGGCACACAGCTGGATTCAGAGCACAGGCCGGATGCGGGCTCTTCTCACCATTCTGGCTGGGCGCCACTGCGTAGCACACACACACTGCACCTCCATTCGCAGCCAAGCCCTGCTCAGGCTGATCCAGTCACCAAACTACTCTCTAGCGGTCTGTGTTCTCCTCTAATGGAAAGGGACACATAAAATTCTCGACCTACTTCCAGCAAGATTGTTATAAGGATCAGTGCAACAAATACAAAAACACCTTGAGAATGGTAATTTTAATACCTACAGAAGACACATTTTGAGAAGTCTACTTTTGAGTACTAGAGAGAGAAATGTGCTCTCAACCCTCCGTGTGGACAAGACCTCCTTTCCTGGGCTCAGTTTCCTCATCAGAGAACCAAATCCCATGTACCTTCTGGAGGGGAGAGAAGTAACACTACTGGCACCCACCAGGCCACATGCTGTAAGCCCTGATTATAGACTTACTGCTGTGTGGTTTTTCCATATGGTTTTCCCAAACAAGAATCCTGAACATCCGATCTCCGTTCTCCCCACGTGTGCGCTGAACAGCAGGGGTATAAGAAGTTGGCTTTAATGGTATTTAATCTAAGATTCCCGATAGTCCTCTAAATCTGCCTCACCAGCCGGCACCCAAGTACAAAACGCATGGCCTCAATTAGCACCAGAACCTTCCACTCCCCTCCAACAAGTGGGCCTCCTGTTCAGCCACACAAACACATGCACACACATACACACGCATGCGCATACACACACACACACCCAAACCCTCTACAGTTAGAGAATGACCTGAACCTTACAAAGATATGGAAGGAGGAGTAGGATTTTTCCCCAAAACCCTGTATTCAGGAAGGCAGAGTGCACATTACGATGCGTTAGGGGCCACAGGAAGACAACCATGGGAAAGGGGTGTGATTGTGGGACACTTGGTAGAGAGAATATTCAAGAACCTTTCTGTTTCAGGCAAAGGGGGAGAAAGAAACTCAGGGAAAATCTTGGAATTTAAAAGTAGTTAAAAAAGCAAATGTCACACTGGGGACAAACAGCCTCTTGACTCCTCTTCCAAGCAAGAGGCCACCTAAACTTCTCCTCAGTGTCACAGAGCCTGGCCCAGCACATGTCTGTTGACTAGGAGACATTTGATAGTTGTGCCCCTTACACCTGACAGATACAGCCCAGACCTAGGGAGTGGAGAGAGGCGTCATGGTCTCTCTGCAGCAATCCTCAGGCTGCCAGCTGGAGGTTCAGGTTTCTCTGGAGAGGTAATGCTGAGATTTAGCAGGGAGTGATTCGCCCAAGTTCCCCCACCTGCTCTGTAGACTACCAGCAGTAGCAGAACTGAAGAAGGAAGCAGGCTCTCTAGGTGGAGGGAGAGGGAAGGTCATGGTGAGGGTGACCATACCCTGAGACCAGGGCTGGTCTCCTGCCCTGAGACCCAGGAATAAAGTTTACCTAATACCCACCACCCTTCAAATAGTATTTTCTGCTACCCTGATCAGAATTACAGTGAATAGAACAGAGTAGAGTGGTGGGTCCAGCCTTAAGTTGGGACCACCTTCTCTAAACTGGCTGGGCATCTTTCCCTGATAAACAGTCACCTGGTAAGGGGACATCATGGAGCTTAGAAAAACATGGGCTCTGGAGTCAGAAAAATTCGTTCATTTCCACAAGCCTCAGTTTTCTCATCTTTAATATGGTAGCTTTGATGAACTACAATGAGGCAAATGAAAACGCAGAAGTTCGTGTGCGTGGCAATGTTTTTGGGGACAGGTATCCAGTATATGTTTCCTTTCCCTCCTTTCTTCCTTCCTCCATTCCTTCCTCCTTTCTTTACATCCTTCCTTCTAATGATGAACAATTTCAGCCGTCTTTTTTCTCTAAGAAGATCCAAGAGCTCTTTATCTTCGACCAAACACAAAGCAAGTATCTGCTTGTCCCCAAGTAATAAACTTTGGGTCAGATTATTATAGAAAACAGCTCTTGTTGCCTTAACTGGGAGACACTGGAGAGACAGGGTGTGCCTACGCCACTCCCATAAAGCCCTGCCACAGTTGGAACCACCTGCCATACTTCCTCTGTAAACCTGGAAGGAAAAGACAAAATGGCATGTTCTAATGACTGCTGGGATATCACCAAGGTGACATACAACATGTACTCCAGCCATGTTCCTGGCACTGGGTAGGTTAGGAGACCCAGGGAAGATACCTAGGATTGGACATGAGAAGCCAAAGCTCTGGGACCCAGCTGCATACAGACTATTATGGAGCATGCTGAGCTTCCTGTCTGACCTCCCCAACCCCAGGCTCTGCCTCCACCTTACCCCCATGGATGCATCTTTGGAAAGAAAGCACAACTCTGTTCCTGGCTCTCCTTCACTCAAAAATCTTCTCTTGGTCCCTGCTGCCCACCAAAGGAAATAGAGGTTCTCTGTCTGGCGTTTGAGGCCCTCTGTAATACCATCATGTGGGTCTGTCTGGTCTCTCCTCTGTGAACCTCACGTTCTACTCAAGTGCCTAGATCCATGTCAACCAGGAGTGCCCTCTGCCAACTGTCAAGGCCTGCTCCTCGCCACCTCCTCCTTGGTGCTTTCCCCCTGGACCACCAGCTGTACCTCAATCAGATAAGATCACTACATCTTTGGTATTCCCATAGGAGAGGGTTTTTTGTGGAACTCCACAAAATTTTTAGTATCTGTGCTCTTGCCCCAAACATCCAGCCCCCCACACATACATGTACAAACACAAGATCATTCACCCTTTGAGGGTAAGGACCAACTCTCCTCTTGCACCAGGAGAGACTCAAGAAATAATGGCTGAGACAAATGCTTGAATGCATAATGACACCCAGAATAGTCAATCCACTCCTAACAACATAGGGTAAACAGAGAGCTAACAAATTCAGGAGTTCTAAAGGAAGACATATCTCCCAACAACGATTATAATTTAGGAATAATAACAGCCACCAATCATCAAGTACTTGACAGACACAGTCTTATTTATTTTCCCAAATTAACCCTTAAAACAACCATATGAGGTAGCTATTATTACGAGCGCTGTATTACGGAGGGGGGAAGTAGGTACAGAAAGTTATTAACTGGCCCAAGGTCACATCCCAAAGTGTTGAGCCAGGACCAGCCGGGGTGGGCTGGCGCCACAGCCAGTACACTTGACCAGCACACTGCGTTGGCTCTTGGTAGGGGACTCCATTACCAAATGGGTGCTGGTTAAGAATACTTCTTCCCTAAATCAAACTCCTAAGTACCCTGCAGGACCATAAGCAGAGGGAGACATCACTAGGTAAAACCTCAAATTCATCCACACCACCGGAGACCAGATGAAGAACAGGACCCAGTTCTTCTGTTTAATCTTATTAGGTAGAAATGAAGTAGCCTCTGCCCTGGCCAAGGTCACTGCCTGCCCTGAATAAGCTTTTTGAAGATAAAAGATCTGGTCAATTTAAAAGGTCCAGAGCTGAGGTGAGAAACCAGTAAACCCCTTAAAGTTTGGCTGCCTAAATAATCAGTGAATTATGTTTTCATCAATGAATCATAGAAATAAAAGATAGTGAAGTCCCCCTGGGTCACGTGCCCATCCCCCAGCATGGGGGATTTTCTCTGCAGCATTGTCTGTGAGTGCTTCTCCAGTCTAATTAGAAATGACCAAGCAATGGGGTTCCCACCACTGCCTCTTGGGGAACTATTCTGCCGTCTAAGAGACCTAATTATTAGGAAATTGATCATTATATTCATACTAAATTCTTCTCTGCTCAGTTGTATCACATTGCTTCTTAATTGTTCTCCTTTTGACCCTGCCTCCTCCTACCCCAAACAATTCCTCTTAAGCACTTCAATTACTTTTTCCCTCCACTGATTCCCAGCCAGCCCACCGGGGAATGAAGTAGAGAGGAAAGAGAGAAATGAGCAATGGAGGAGGAATGAACAGAGGCCTGGCAGCACAGCAAGGTCACTGAGTCCACGGGAAGGCCCTTCATGTCACTCGCAGGCTCTCTCCTACTTGCCAGAAACCACATCAGACAGCAAAACGCTGAGTACTAGAGTCCCCTCCCATCGCAGGCTACTCAGTGGCCCCTCTCTTGACCAGCCCCAGGTAAGCCAAAGTGTCCCACAGAGCAAAAGTCACAGGCCAGCCTCTGGAATTTTGGGGGGTATATCCACCACCACTACAGCAATAGCTGGGTCCTACACCAGCTGAGGCCAGACTGAGGAGGGGTCTTCCATTACCAGCATTAATCCTTTAGCATAAGAAGTGGCCTGGAATCAGTTAAGTCCTGTAATCTTACTTTAGGCAGGAGGGAAGGAAAAGTCAAGAAAAACTGAACCAAGCCCCCAGTGACCTTGTACATGTCTGACCAGCCCCCTGACCAACAATCCTCATGGAGTATCTGGCCATAACTGTGTCAATGGCCCTCGTTAGGTCTTCTCTAAGACACTGACTGGGGAGGGAAGGGAAGAGCAGCACCTCCACACAGAGTTGTGTGAGTTTTGTCCTGAACAGACCAGGCCAGTGGAGAATGGTGATGGAAAATCCACTCCACACTCCATTATCCAAGCCAGATTTTGTAATTCACACATGAGGACTAAAACTGCCACTGGCAGCACTGGCTAAGAGGATGCCCATCTATCCCCAAAAGACTGTTTTGTCTTATCTTAGACAATATCAAACACTCACTCAAGCATCCTAGTAATCATAACCTTGTATATCTACAGTTCTCATGAACTTGAGCACAAGCTCATTCGGGACAACAAACATGTCTTAAAACTTGCACTGTGATCCCCACAGTAAGTAGGACTATGGCCTTCACATAGCAGATATGTTGGAAATGTTTACTAATGAATTACAAAATTCTGAAGGCATAAGATTCAGCAGGGATATTTCTTCTATCTTTATTTTTTCTTCCTTAATGCTCTTCTCATTGTATCTTCCCTTTTATCCTTGCCCTACTGACTTTTCCTTGCTTTCCCCACAAGTTGTTTCTTGGCAATGCTGCAATAGACTTCATGTATATGTCCCCTCTGAGCTCCAAAATCCAACAGATGCCAACACAGCATCAGAGAAATTAAGTGAATTTTAAGACCCTGTAGTCTAATTCCTTTCTCTTACAGAGGAGACAACTTAGGCCAACCAAAAGATGTAACTGGCCAAAGTTATCCATTTAGGTACTTTACAGTAGAACAATTATTTTTTAAAGAAACATGTTTGAATACCTACCATATGTAAAGTTCCATGTTAAATGCAAGGGTTACTAATGTGACCAAGGCTTGATTCCTGAAATTAAGAAGTTCAAAGCCTTGTAAAACAGACATGTACTACTTTTTTCAACACAACAAAAATATGCTTTAATAGAAGACTGAATAAAGTCTGCATAAAACAGGGGAAAGAGACAAAGGAAGCCTACTGAGAGAGTGTTAACATTTGAGCCAGGTCTTGAAGGTAAATAGGAGTTGACTAGAAAAAGAAAGCTGAAGAGACACTCCAGGGCATGAAAACATGTTCAGAAAGCAACTATAAAGCAGTGTGCCTGGAGTTCCAGAGAGTATGTGGTTAAATGGGAAGACGTAAGAAAGGAGCCTGGAGAGATGGATTATAAAGATGTTGAATACCATACTAGGGAACCTGGATCTAAGTTGCATGTGGTCAATGGAGAGTCACAAAAGGGAAGATGTACAGCAGAGAGACTACAGGCAAGACAATGTGACCAGTTAGAGCTTACTGACTTTGTTCCGTCAAGAAATAATAAGGGATTAAACCATGATGTCAACAAGTGTGTATAAAGAGGGTCAATCCAAAAAAAAAAAAATGTTGATGGCCAACTGATTAGGTGTGGAGGGGGAATGAAAAAGAAAAATTCAAAAATGATTTTGAGACATACTACATATATGCAATGGAATATTACTCAGCCATAAAAAGAACAAAACTTGTCATTTGCAACTACACATATGGATCTAGAGATTATAATGCTAAGTGAAATAAGTCAGAGAAAGACAAATACCATATGATTTCCTCATATGTGGAATTTAAGAAATAAAGAAAAAAAGACAAAAAAACAGAGTCTTGTCTAATTGAATTGAAATTAAAGAATATTAAAATGAAAAAAAAAAAAAAAACAGACTCTTAACTATAGACAACTTATGGTTACCAGAGGGGTGGTGGGTGGGAGGATGGGTGAAACAGATGAAGAGGTTTGAGAGTACACTTATCCTTATGAGCACTGAGCAAGGTTAGAATTGCTGAATCATGTATTTTACACTTGAAACTAATACAACATTGTACATTACAATTTTTTGTAATATGCTGGAATTACAATTTTTTTTAAATTTTATTTTTTATAAACATAAATTTTTTCCCCAGGGGTACAGGTCTGTGAATCGCCAGGTTTACACACTTCACAGCACTCACCATAGCACATACCCTCCCCAATGTCCATAACCCCAAACCCCCTCTCCCAAACTCCCTCCCCCCAGCAACCCTCAGTTTGTTTTGTGAGATTAAGAGTCACTTATGGTTTATCTCCCTCCCAATCCCATCTTTGGAATTATAATTTTTTAATAAAAATAGGTAGTGTGCTTTTTGAATGCTTTGTAAAAGTAAAAAATAAAGTTTTGTTTGCTTTCTTAAGAAATGATTTTAGATTTCTAACTTGGTTAGTTAGGTGAATAACTACACCTTAATGGAGAGGAGAAAATAAAAAAAAAAAAAAGAACAGGTATAGGAAAAAAGATAATTTGGTTTTGGAAATACTGTGCTTGAAGAAACAGCTCCAGAGTTCAATGGGAAGTCTCAGCTAGAAATAATGACAAGTTCCATCAGGGAATGGAAGGTGGTAGCTGAAGCCACAGGAGTAGTAGTCATTTGTAAGAGAAAAGTGTGGTATAAGATGAGAAGATGACCCAGTATGAAACTTGAGAACCAGCTGCATATTAGGACCCTATGTTGAGGGATATCAGAAAAGGTGACCAAGGAAGAGGCACCAGAGAGGTGAGCAGGAAACCAAAATGGAATGCCTCACACACCAGGCAGAGCAGGGTCAAAGTGACAAAACTACGTAGAGCTTGGACGAGATAAAAACTTAGAAGAGTCAAAGAATGTGGCCATTGGGAGATCACCAGCAATTCCAAGAGAGTACATATTATAGTGCTGGAAGCGTAAGTCAGATAAAAAATTAGATAGTTCTACTCAGGTAGCAAACTGAGGATGAGGAAGGGTGCAGACCATTCTTCACACACATTGGAGATTAGGACTAGCATAAAAGGGAAGGCAAGGTTGAGAAAAGACTCCATTTAGTAAAGAAGAGACTCAATAATATTTACAAGAAGCCAATGCAAGAAAGGAGGAAGATAATTGACAGGTGAGATTCTACTGGATTCATGAAGATGGATGTGACCAAGAGCAAAGATGGAAGGGTGTGGAACATCTCTTCTCTTAAGGCAAAGAGAATGAAAGAAGGTAGCTGAAGGCTTAGGTATGCTTAGTGGCAAGACAGAAGTTGAGGGAATTCAAATCTGGTAACTAGCATTTTTTATTGAAATAGAAAAAGTCATCTTATAGTGTGAGTGAACAGGTGGACTGAGCGCAGTGATAAAGGCTAAAATAGTTAACCCTAGTGGCACATGAAAGAGGTAACTAGAGATGAGTAAATGTCAGGGTCAGGACCAAAGCGAGCCAGTGAGGCATGGAGGTCGTAAAATTTAAGGAGGCACTCATTCTCAAGGTCTAGTAAATACATGGTTGGCTCCAACAGTGACTGTTTCTTCATATTCTGTATTCTAGACACCTCACTTACCCCACTCTAGTCCTGGCCCTGGGATTTCTAAACAACTTCACCATCTAGATGAGGTTGGAAATCATGGGTTTTTAATGAGTTAGGCTAGCTTATCCTAGTTAGAAACTTTTCTTCCATAGTGCTTAGAAGCTGAGGATAAGAAATGAACAGAGATAGAACAAAGACGGAGAAGACAGAAGAAGAGGAAATGAGGAGAGAGGGAGATGGGAGATGGGGACGGGGTGGAAGTAGGGGAGGGAGAAAGCAAAGAAGTAAGAGAGAATGTATTAGCCAGAGATTAGAAAGACAGATAAAACAAGTCAAAGGACTAAAAGAACTGAACATGCTTGTGAGAGCAGAGTTGAAATGGTTGCACAAACAAGGTAGGAACAGAAATGGAGTTAGGAGGGAGTGATATACTGCTCACATAAGGAAAGGTCAAGAGACCAAGAGTCCCAATGAGACCAAAGAACATATATCAAGGGCATGAAAGAGTGAGGACTGATAGAAGGATCAGAGGTTGTGGTCAGAAAGGAGAATTTCAGAGTTCAGGATTTCAAAAATGGAGCAACTCCAGTTGATGACAAGGGCCAGTAGTTGCTATGGGAGCAGCTGCAAAAGTGAAGTTGAGGTAGAGGTTGTTGGAGAAAGAGGTGTCAGGAACTACGAGGCTGAAACATTGGATGGGGTCCTCCATGAGAATGTTACTGCAACAGTTGGAGGAAAAAAATCACCCTGCTGCCCAAACACAGGGTTTTAACATAACCAGAGAGGATACAGACAATTCTTCACATCTACCCATCTGTCCCTGCTGCCCAAGTTAAAGTAGTACCACTAGTATAAAGTACAGAGGACTCCTGCTCTCCCATTGGCTTATGGCTTTCTAGATCAACTCTTCTATATTACACTTTTACCGTACACTCTTATATATCTTGGGATGATGTATGACTCAAGGTCGACATGAACCCATGCAGTGAGATGAGTATAATTAAGTGTCATTGTAGTATCACCAAAAACAAAGCCTCTTCTACCTCCCACAGCTAAAAGCTTTCTTCTCACACTGCGGTAAAGCTAGTATGTGGAAGAAGAAGATTTCTATTTGCTATGTTTTCTTCCCTAGTATGTGAAAAGGTTTCTTCTGTCCTGAGCCCTATTTTCTATCAATGCGTCAACTCACATAAAACTACTTAATGAATAAAGAAAACCATCTGGTCAAGTGGGACTTAACTTTAAAAAAGATAACAGGTGATTTCTAGTCAATTTTACCAGAACAAAAACATAATCCAGCTTTTTAAGACCTAAAGACTTGAATATGAAATAAATACACTTGACCTAAGAGTTTGGATGGAGGTCATTTTATGTGGTGTTGACCTAGCTGAAGCTAATGAACACTTTTACAAGACTCCATCCATGTGCTGGCCCTATTCTTTCTGGCTACTCTGCTCCAGGGGAAATTTTGAGAACATTTCAAAATCCATTTCCACAGACTATGCAGACCCATTACAAAAAAGAACACCAAGAGTTAAAAAGTACCACCAAACAACACAGGATAGGCTAAGCATACAGCAGTCACCATGGGTGTAAGGGATACAATTTGTCCCAATCTCTACTATTAAAGTATTCAGCAAATACTTTATAATTATGACTTTATTGGCAGGGGCTCAGTTGGCTCCCTCTCCCTTTGTACAGACAATGTTAAGAATGTTTCAACTAAATGTCAACATTTTGGAGGGTCTGGATTAAGGGACTCTATCTTTGTAATACTGGAGAAGGATGACAGACTTCAGGTCTTCTAAGAAGACTAACATTTAATAAATCCTTTAGGACTGCATCTTGGAGCTAGTTTCTTTCTACCACTCTCCCAAAGAGGCATACAAGAATCCTTCCTTTGCCCCAAACTGCTCCTATCCTTCAAGTACCAAGTCAAGAGCCACATCCTCCAGGAATCGTTCCCCAAATACTCGAAGCCCTTGACACTTCTCATTTCTGCAGGAAAGGAGAGTCTGCAAGGCTTGGGGACCCATGTCTCAAGTGAGCAGCATTATTCACACTGTTAACATATCCATGTAAATAAATTAACATTTCCCAATTCCAGCAAAGACTAATGAAATGTGAATAACAAATAAAAAGAATGAAAAAGGAAATGAATAAAGGTGTTTTATAATTGTTTGAGCTAGAAGAATCTGCACTTGCTTTTTATTTCAACCAAAACAGTATTCACTCTAACACTTGATTATATACTCTTTTTTACAATATTGACCTGTATTAGCTTTGAAGGAAAGACATTATATATTTCTTTGTATAACAAAAGTACACAACTATATACATAAAATGTGTATTTTAGAAAACGGAGCATCTCACATCCACCTAGATCCTAAAAACCAAAGTTGTCTAATACAGTTCTCCAGTAAAGAGAATCAGGGCTCCTTGGAGAAATGGCTGATTCTAAGGCTAGGGTAGGGAATACAATTAATGAGTCTAAAGCATCATGCAGTGTCAGGAAGTAAGGAAGTGCTCACAAAACAAAATGATGGGGACATGTCAAAGGGACACAGAAGCTAATTTGAAAGAGTTCCTAATGGCCAAAATCGTAACAATTTGAGGAACAAAATAAATAAATAACCAGTGCTCAATTAAAATCCAAAATTTATAATATATATATCCATGTTATAGGTCAATCACATCTCGATAGAACAGGAAAAATAAAATATACATCCATAAGTCCACACTGGTATAAAAAAGTGATTGTATAAATACATGAGGAAAAGAATTCCTTATGGAAGAATTCCCTTATGGAAGAATTCCAAGTAATTTATGTAGATACTCTCCAACCAAGACGTGGAGCTTAATCCCCCCTACCCATGCATCTTGAGTATGGGCTGCACTTAGTGCTAGCATCCAAAGAGTAGAACATGAAAGGCGAACAGAAGACTTTACAGTGAAGAAATGTGGCAAACACTACTTTGGCCAGATGATCAGGGTCAATTAACATGATCAGTTGATAGCATGTACCACTGATATGTGATAAGGATGACATGACACCTCTGTGGTCTTCCTCCCAAAAGCCCATAACCCCAGTCTAACCATGAGAAAAACTTCAGACAAACTCTAATTGAGACATTCTACAAAATACCTGACAAGTATTCCTCAAAACTGTCAAGGTCATCAGAAACAAGGAAAATCTGAGACACTGTCACAACTCTGAGGAGGCAAAGGAAACAAGACTACTAAATGGTATCCTGGATGAGACTCTGAAACAGAAAAAAGGGCATTATAACGCTAGCAAAATCTGAATGAAATGTCAATTCTAGTTAATAGTAATATATCAGGGATACCTGGGTAGCTCAGATGGTTAAGCGTTTGCCTTCGGCTCAGGTTGTGATCCCGGGGTCCTGGGACCGAGTCCCACGTCAGGCTTCTTGCTTACCAGGGAGACTGCTTGTCCTTCTCCCTCTGAATGCCACTCCACCTCCTTGGGCTCTTACTCTCTGACAAATAAAGAAGTAAAATATTTTTTAAAAAATAGTAATACATCAATACTTGTTCCTTAGTTATGACAAATGTACCAAAGTAATGAAAATGCTATTCATTGGGGAAAGAGGGTGACTGACCTACATGGACACTCTGTACTTTCTTTGGAAGTTTTGTTTTGTTTTGTTTTTGTAAATCTAAAACTGTTCTAAAGTGAAAGTTTATTTTAAATAGAAAGAATGGGAAGAGAATTGATATTGAATGTTATAACTAGAAGGAATTTCAGAAACCACCTAGCCAAACCCAAACCCCGTGGGGTTTGAAACCAAAGCCCAGAATGGTTCAATGATATGCTCAAGGTCACACAGCTTGGAGAAAAAGCCAGGAACTCTTCAAGTCTAGTGCAAGATGCTCTTTATTATATCATGCTAGGAAAGACAGGTGAGAACCTTCCAAATAGGAGATGAATGTTATCTTTGAAAGACAATGTTCCCCTTTCAAATAGAATGGTGTGTCTTTTAGGGACTGAGCATGAGGAGGAAGGGCCATTCCTCCACACTGCTCACACTGGTGGGGTATCACTGCAATCAGGGGCAAGGACCTCCTACACAGCTCCTTGGCCAGAACCCATCTCCATTTGTCCTTAGCTTCAGAGACTAAGTCCTACTTTGTTGTGCCTGTTTTATTCTGGCAGGAAAAACAACAACAACAAGAAAAAAGGGAACCTGGGTTCAAGAATTAGTTGATAGGCAGCAAAAATGAATAGTAATGAGGTTATCTCTATCAAAATAACTTCATTACCATGCTGTCTGATAAAACCAAATACTTAATCCTCTCTAGTAGGAAAGGTGCTGAAATCAGTGTCCTTCATCCCTGGGGAGAAAAGAATCCATAGTTTAAATATTTTAACTTACAATAACCAAAATAATACCCCCTCTAACACTTACTTGATTATGTACTCTTAATGATACGCACCTATATTAACCTTGGGGGAAACACATCATATACTTTTTTACATACCCAACATGACATAGTTATGCACATAACTATATATTTTAAGAAAATGGAAAGTCTCCTACCCAGCCCATACCCATTTCCGATTGAGCCAAACAGGGATACACATTTTTCTCCAGTTCAATCTTGAAATAATCCGAGGAGATAATAAAATAGCACTAGTCTTGTCCTTCTTTTTTTTTTTTTTTTAATGCTTGGTTTTATTAAAAAAAAGAGAGAGAGAGCACATGCACTTGAGAATGCTATAAAAATTTGCCCTAGTTCTGGTAGGGGAAAATATTGTTTAAAGATTTAGAAGCTAACGCGTCTTGGCCGTGGACCAGGCTTCAGGGATTGTGTAAAACTATTAAATTTTTCCTCGATGTTTTTCATACACAAGACAGTAGAGACTGTTCATTAAAAATGGTAGCAGAAGACTCTGTCAGCTGAACTCCTCTGCTGCCCTGGTGTACAACCTGCATCCGAAATGAAATCCAAATCTAGTTCTTCATCGCAAACCAGGCAGCAGTGGTCGTGTGATCCCTAGTATCTCTACCCCACAGCTCACATTTTGACAAGGCTACATTTGCACAGACAGAAGCTGGTTCCAGTGTCACTGGGCACTCACCTTTCATACTTCCCTTTTCCCCACTTATTATAACCTGTAATCAAGGAAGTGCAGAAGGAAATAACCATCCAAATGAAAAAAAAAAAAAATCTCACGACCACAGAAAACAAATTCCAATCCAAAGAAGTGCTCCAAAGAGTACGGTCATTGTAGCAGGACATTACTTGTTTCCTCCAAAAAAGAATATGAATGGGCCAAATTCCAGACTGGTAAATCACGAGTCACTCTTCTGTTACTACCTGCCCCTTTCCCTCGAGGAAGAGTCCCAGAAGTCTCTCACTTGGCCCATACGTGAAAGCAGTCCACCTGCCTACTTTGCCAATCCAAGAACAGTTAACTTTGATGGTCATTTCCCACTGGGCAGTAAAACCTTTCCCTTTACACATCTTGAGAGTTCTGACTATTCACTTTTAAACCAGAAACTCCAAGCAGGGTGACTAGAGCACATCATTTGTAAACGACTTGCCAAGGAGGGAGGGCTGGGGGCTCTCTGAAACACTACCACAAAGCCTTTTAACACCGAACAGTGCAAATTGTCCACTAGGGACTTGAAATGTCTCTGCAATATACAGCGCCTGGTGCCTTCGGCCTGGCTCCAAGTGAGTTTCTTACCACTTACCAAAGACACTTACAAAACAGCCTTATAGATTCTCTCTGGCTCTGGTAAAAGAGGCAGCTTCAAACAAATTAGGGAAAATTCAAGATGTGAGACAAAAGAATGGGAATCTTCTTGCAGAAATCTGAGTCACTTGCCCCTGAGCAAGACACTAGTATCCTGCTACACACACGCGTGCGCATGTGCACACACACACACACACACACACACACTCAGGCAGCTACTGAAAGCAAATCCACTTGTTAATGTTCAACTCTCCTATCTGGCTATAGAACAGGCTAGCAATAAAGGGCATATAGATCAGTTCTTTAAGGCGGACACACCACCGATAAATCAGAAGCAATAAAGCTGGAGACAGGCTTGCTGGGCCCCAGCTGGTATTGCTTATATCTGTCCTAAGCAATCAGGAATCATGAAGAAACTTCTTTTTGGAACGCCTAACCACAAAACTTCACAGTGACCGCCTCAATCCCACATGCCCATGTGCTGAAGGGGGGTGCCAAGGACTGGATACCTTTATTCTTTTTGACAAGATCAATCAGTCTCTCTGGAATCTTCCCATGGCCTACTTCTGCCTGGCCCACTCCCATCCTCCCCACACCAGCCCACGTCCAAGAAAGAAGTAATAAAACAATGAGGCATTGCCTCCCTCCTCTGCTTTTGCTAGAAGCCAGCCAAGTCTTGGTATGCTCTGACTCAGAGCACACCTCAAGGAAGGGAACACTGTTACCCCCAAGAGAGTAAACAGAGGCATCGTGCCCTGAAATCCAGAAATGGCAAAATCACACCCAGAAAACCCTCATCCTCGAACAATGAAGTCCTGTACTCCCACCAGGCCAACTAACTGGATTTCTACCTGGAATCTGTCCCACGTCAAACTAAAAATGTCAGCGGGGCAGAGGAGTTTAGTGCTGCAGGATCAGCCGGGGTGATCTGCAAACTCATTTTCCCACTGCAGCCCCAGGAATGATAGTAGCTCTCTGGTCAGAACCAAGACCTCCCTCCCACTGCATCATTTCTCTCATACCTGTTCACATGCAGAGACATGTGCCCAGCCAAGTCCTGGTCTAGAAACACACACAAGGCACATCCCCAACTTTGCGAATGGACTGGCTTCTTCTCCATTCTTTCGTTGTGGGGGCCACAAATGCTGTCTTGTGTTCATTAATTACTGCAGCCTCTACCTATTGTCAGTCATCAGAACCTGCCATATGGTTACCATCAGGTGTGCTCAAGTTCCTATTATGTGGCATTCCCGGATGCCCCAAATAGATATTACAGAATCTGCTTGTGTTTTTAAAGGGCCACTTATATTTCAAAGAAGCTCATTTGCTTCAAGTGATTGTTATGGGGGAGGGGCAAGCCTCTTTGTTCAGCACTGTGCTCTACTGAAAACCCCAGGGCTTCCAGATGAATGTGGCTTCCCCTGTCCCCTATACCACTACGTGCAATGTTGGAGCATCCTGTATACTGTTACCTTTGGGGAAGAATTTACAGAGGGTTCATCATCATTTTAAGGCAAGTGAAATATTGGGGAAGATACCAAGAGGATCAGTAAAAGGGTCTATCAACTCTCCACCAAAACTAGATACATAAGGATCAAGAATAACCTAAAAGAGCCCCCAAAGAAATGATGTCAATACACTGTGTCATATCTTGTATATCTGCCACTGATCAAAATACATGTGACTCTGATCTTTGTGCTTTCTACATTACTGAAAGAAGAATGACACTTTATTAGAAAGGCCCAAACCACGTAATGTGCTCATGGTACAGGCCAGTCCTTCCTTCCCCAGTAAGTTCATTGCTGTCTGACCCTTGAGGGTCTCTGTTTTTTTCCCACCTGAATCACAGGTGTAACCAAGATGGAAAATTCCTCTGCAGATCTGGACACTCTGAATGATGTACAGGGTCATGTGGTCTGAGTAGATAAAGCCCTGTGTTAAGTCCTGAAATATACTCCGCGTGTGGTTGGGCATGATCTTCTACCTACAGTTGCAGTGGCTTTTGAATTACTGGCCCTATTTCTAGCAGTTGCACAGAGCCTGCAGTTCTGGATTGATGATAAAATTTATAATTTTGTGATAGCATTACCATCAGTAGGACATTTCTAGAAAATTATTCCAACATATAATTTTGTCAATTGGTTTATACAGACATGTGAACTTAAACGCCAATGTTGAACTTGGCTTACAGATATAAATACTTCCTATTTCTAGGTTTAACTTAAACTCACACTTCCAGGACCTGGGAGCCCTAAAGGGTGAATCATGAACTCCGCATAAAGGCCCAGAAATTTGCGTTCATACACGCATGCTCACACACACACGCACGCGCGCGCGCGCGCGCACACACATCTCCACAGTGATTAGGCAAATAGAAATATGATGAAGTGCAGAATTCGGGCTTAAATTCCAAGATTCTCTGTTCCAAATTATTTCCTATTAGCCACATATTTTCAGAAATGCCCATTAACTTCCCAGGATAGATTAAACTCTGTTTTCCAGCCTGACAACAGAAAAAATCAGTGGAACAAGGCACCTTCTGTTTTCCTATGGATATAACCTTCTTTAAATGAGTTACAGATATGAATATACTGTGCTTGCCCCTTTTTGTGGACAAACCTGTGGGTGACAGGGATGGCTACACCTCTAACAGGAAGGTATAAAATACACTCAGTAATTTCTTTGCCTCCGGCAAGGGACTGCTTACATATACAGTGGTGGTGTCCAGGCTAGTCACTGTGGCCTCACAGCCATTTCACAGAAACCAACCCCATTCAAGGAAAAATGAGTCACCAGGAAAAAAGAGCAGGTCAACATCCAGGGCTCAAGGTCACATTTCTACAAACACCTGCTTGTTCTCAGATAACACCCGCTCAGAATCTCAAACAAAAAAGGGCAGGGCTTCATCGATAAAATGCTCTGCTCTAGGCTACAAAGGGAGGCACAACCTTCTTGGTGTGGTGAAATGGAGATAATAGGTAGGAAAACTCCCATCCCAACATCGAGAGGGGCTGACAGTCCTTTAGGTGCCCCCACAGTTTGTACAAAGACAGGCACTGAGAATGACAAGAGCACCAACCCAAAGGGCAAGTTATGTCAACTGAATAGAATAAGTCCCTAGGTGGGACAATATCTGGAGGAGATTACCATTAAATATACAGTGCCTTTTTTCTCAATTATTCTCACACACCAAACTGTTATTATAGCTTTCAAATTTAGATTGTAACTCCAAAGGCCTCCTATGAAGGACCTGTAGGTTCAAAAAAGACACACACACACACACACACACACACACACACACACAGGAGTCCTGGGGTACCTGGCTGGCTCAGTCTAAGAAAGCATGCAACTCCTGATCTCAGGGTTGTGGTTTCCAGCCCCACCTTGGATGTAGAGATTACTAGAAAAATTAAAAAAAAAAAAAAAAAAGTGAGTCTCTAAGTCTCCTGCCTTCTCTGTTTTACAACCCACATCTGGGTTTCTGAACATGCTTTTATGCTCAAGGTGTGGCAGACTCAAGATGGCCACAGATCTTTGCTATTCTCCCCACTGAAAGATAAAATCCAATCCCCTCCACTCAAACTGGCAGTGTCTGTGACCCATGGCAACCAAGAGAATATGGCAAAAGTGACACTAAGCCAGTGTTCTAGGCCTTAAGAAACTAGAAACTTCCATTTCCTCTCTCACGGAACACTTACTCCTTGAGTTTTGAGTGAGACTTGGAGTAAAGCCCTGCTAGCTGCCCCTGATGTGGCTGACTTGATGTAGGCAACAACACCTCCCAAGCTCCTCAAAGCCACAGATACAATAAAGGGGGTCTCTGGTATCGGAGACCCTCCAGGATGCACTAAAAGCAGAATCCACTAAGAGCCGGAGACCTCCACAGACTGCATGACACCGCACATCTACTCCTGGCAGCATGCTTTTGTTGTCCTCGAGCGGATTTCCATATGATTGTTGGGATGAGGTGAACAAGGGGCTGAATTAGAGTGACTGAACTAGAGTGACAGAGATTATGGGGAAGATTTTGGGGTTGGAGCCACATGGTTAATAGTGCAAAAAGATTTCTTGGAGGAGTGTAGCATGTGTATAATTTTGGGTAGGGCTGGGCAAGAGGGAAATGAGTGAAGATAGCAGTATCAACAAAGACATGCGGCTAAGAGTAGATGTTGCTTATCTTATCTAATTCTCGTTTCCTCATTCTTGATGAATGAACATAGCACAGGACCAAATGTATAGTAGGAGGTATGCAAGAAATGAGACTTGAAGCTGGAATTGGAATTGAACTGGAATTGACCCTTACTCAATACAAAAATAAGCCTGAAATCCTGAGCACAACCGCATGAAGGACCCGGTCTTCCTGCCAGTCCATTAAATGTTAGTAGGGGCCTCCAGTCTGACCTGTGACCTACTTTCACTGGGGCAAATTGAGGTTGATTGACTTGGAAGTCAGTGTCAGCCATAGGCAAAGCTGAGGACAAAGGGAAAGCAATTCTTAGCATTCTCCCTTCCTACCCAGGCCTGCGTCCTCCCTTCCCAAGGCTACCATCTCTGGATCCATATGTCTTCTTCAACTGTCTTCCCAAGGACTCTATCTGCCCATTTTTCAACTTCATTCTCACATTTAATTTAAACCTTTTCTTCCCCCTTCCCTCCAGGCCTAGACTGGAGCTCAACTTCAGTAGAAGCAAACAGAGAGAAGATATGGCCTGGCCTTTAGAAATATGCCCCAGCCCTCCCTCTTGTGGGTGCCATCCCCTCTAGGGTGAAGGAGTGAAGAAAGAAAGGGGCAGTCCACTCCCAATTTGGCTGCAAGACTTTACAGTCAACTCCTTGTTGTTCAGAACTGTTAGGCTAACTCATCATCTCTGAGTTCACTGAGATTGGATGGGAGCATCAACCTGCCCCACTGACATGAGGTGGCCCCCAAAGAGCTCCCTGGAGGGTACTAGTACCATATAATTTTAGCCAAATTCTTTAATTAACACCAACCACATACCTCCAATGCAGCAGTGTGTGGCAGTGTCTAATACTTCCCACTGTCATCAATCATCCATGGTCAATCAGGAAACCCATGCACGGCAAAGGCAGGATCCAACTTCTGTAGTTCTCAGGGGTGGCAAGAGGGAACTTCACGCACATCACCTTTCCCACAGCCATCTCTGCTCTCCTGGCTCTTACACTGGGGAAGTGGAGTAATCAGACTTGTTCTGTGACCCGACATCTCCCTAGATGCCTAGGGAGAGGTGGCCGCCCATGGTTGCATTTGTCCTGAGCTTGACCCTAGCTACAAACTGTAGGACCACAGGAAAAAGCACACTGGTCAGACTTTGATATTTTGTGTATATATTGGACTTCCAAAACTTATCGGAAGAATCCCTTAGCTGAAAAAGTTTGAAAACCACTGGTCTCCAGTATTAAAGTCCAGCCCTTAATTCTATGGCTTGTACTTTTTCTCGTAGTTTTAGTTGCTTAAGTCATCCTTCCCTATACTCTAGGGAAAGGTCCTAGCTTACTCATCCTGCCCCAGACCTTGCCCCTTCCATGTGTCTTGCACTCCAATGTCCAGGAATGAACCCATGGGTGGTCATGCTGCTTGCCATCCCCTGACTACTTGCTATATGGATCTCAGCAGGGTCTTGCTAACAGCATATTGGAAATACAGCTTTCCTGGCCCACATGGACAGGTTTTTGTCTATTTTCATCCTTTCCCTGCTCTGTTTAAATATGGTGTCTGTGACTGAGTTTCGTGTTCCGGAGGCATGCGGTCCAGAGAGAAGGAGCCAGAGTTGCTTCTCTGCCTTGGCGCTTAGGAAAGAGCAAATGGGGCTGCCACCTGCCCGGTCTGGGGATGGTTCCAGAATGGCTCAGGTTATTCACAGCACAGATCCACCCGGGGGTAAAAATACCATCCCAGAAGGACTCTCCTTCTAGCCACAAAAATACCTATATGGGTAGAGAGAGACTCAAAAAATGACACAAGGTTTAGGAGAAATCATCCCCTTGGAAAAGAAATAAAGTAATTAGTATTGGTCTTACAAGATAGAAGATAAAGAGATCCAGGAAGAAAGAATGAGGGCAGCTCAAGAAGGATATAAACTGAAAATATAGCAAGAGAAATATGGTTTAGACCGTAGGAAAAACTTCCTGACCATGAGATAAAAGGAAATCTTCATACGGTGTCTCCTTGGGAGATGTAAAACAGAAGACAGGATCAGCTCACCTCTGTGAGGCCTACTATGAAGCAGAGGGTGAAACTGGGCAATTCTACAAAGTTCCCACTAGCATTGGGCATTTACAATAAATGCTGAAGAAGAGCTGACTTCTTCAGTAGAAGAGTATATCCTCTGCAAGCTCTTTGGCTATGTGTCCCCTTAGGAGCTGCAGCCTTTCAATTTCAAATTCATTTACACAATCACTGTGTTCCACAGGTGAGGCCCAGGGGCACATGAAGTGAAGATTTATCCATCTCATGCTTCACCACTGGGGTCCAAATCCCTCCACTCCCCCTTTCCCTATGTGCCTTGGAAGCAGGCTCACACTCTGAACTCACCCCATTCTAGCCCTCAGGTGCCATGAGAGGGAATTTCCACATTCTACATCCCAGTCTTGGAAGTGGATGTTCTTATGAATTCATTACAAACTCCATATTGCCTTTGACTTGGACTTGTCTCCAGGGATAGAGAAGCACCCAGAAAATCTATCCTTAGGAGTCAAAGAATGTATTATCACCAATATGACTAGAGTTCTAACTCACTTCGTTAGGATGCAGGCCCTTTGAGATAGTGTCCATCCTGCACCTGTTCTCAGCAATATGTCTTCGTTAGCTCTCCCAAGTCATTCTGAATCTCATGTAAATCTGAGGGGGGTGGCAGATAAAGAAGTGCCCAAATTCTCAAAAAGGTAGTAGAAAACAACCAATTTGCTAAAACCCAAAAACAAATTACTATACCATTGGGTGGTTAATGTTTAAAATAAACTAAAACATTCCCCTTCATGCCAGGCTGAAAAGCAGTTCTGGCTCCCTCCCTTGGACTGCATGCCTCAGGGACATGGAACACAGTCCAGAAACCATATTTAAGCAGAGCATGCAAAGGATGAGCACAGACAAAAACTTTTCCATGGAGGAAAGGAATACTGCATGGAACATACAGAGCATAAAACTACTAATTATTCAGAAACAGTTCGGTCATGCATTCCAAGGTATGTTCATTTCTCAGGTTGGAGTTCTCTGATATTTTCATTTCTTTTGAATACACACTTGTCTCTTGATTAATGTTAGACAATACAAAAAAAACTGAATGCTTAAAAAAAAAAAAAAAAAGGAGCCGCTTCAGCCATGAAAACCTATGGTTGGAATTATTCAGCCAGCAAGCACTCTAAGGCTCAAAATCCCCGTGGCAAGAACATGTTCTTATTGTAAATAACTCCACGAGGTATAGCTTAAGATGATGCAATAGACCAGATGAAGGGGATGGGAAGGGAACAGCTCCAGCTCCCCAGGATCAATACATGAAAATAGGGTCACATGGTGAAATGAACCAGTTTCTGTTCCTGTGGAAAGCTCTGGTTCTTCCTCTTTTTGTTCCATCTGAGAGATTAATTCTAGAATAAAGTATTTCAAATATCAAACTAACTAGAACAGCTGTTGCCACTTCCTCTGCTTTGGGAGCCCCTATCAAATTCCAGTTCCAAATCAACACAAGGCAACTCTCTGGCAACATCTTAGAATAAAGCTCTTAGAGCTTAATAAATAAAAATAATGAGGATAATAAAAATAATGAAAGCTAGTAGTATGGTGTTTTCTATGTGCCAGATGCTATCCTTGGTTCTCACAACAAGTGATGATGTAGATACTACCACCGCTCCCATCACCCGGATGCTCCCCTGGCGGAAGGAGACCTGTGAGCTCCTGGAGGGAGTGTGTATCTCTTCCCACCTTTGGTAGTAGTCATGATAATAATCACTGAAATTTCTTGAATATTAATGTGCCAAACACAAAATGTTTTTAGTGCTTTATCTCAATCAGCCCTTACAATAAACTTAAAAAGTAGACATTACCCCCACTTTCCCTGGTAAGTGACAGAGGCTCAGAGAGATTTAAAAATAACAGCCCAAAGTGACACAGCTATGGCAGAGCTTGACTCTTAATCTAGTTTGTCTGATGCCAAAATCTTGGCTCCTAACCCCTACTCCTTCCTGGGCACTTCCCACCTCTAGAATACTAGCAATTGCCACAGAGACCCAGCCTCTTGGGTTATTTTCATCAAGCTTGAAAGCCCTTCCTGAGGCTGACGATGGCCAAGCGGATTGTTCCCAGAGAGCCCAGTGGCACCGTTGCCATCCGTTGGCCTTAGCCACAGCTGTGGTTTCCAAAGGAAATAACTCACACGGCCGTTGGTCGCACCTGTCACTCAATGGAACCAGGACTTGCATCAGAACACGGGGGCCCCACAGGGAAGAAACAGCAGCTACATCAAACTGATGGGCATCAACACAGGTCACTGTGGGATTCGTGAGCCTGTCTCCCTAAATCTGAGATCAGTCCCCCTGTGCTCCATTCTCCTTGCTTCAGAAGGCCAGAGAGAACATCACTAGACCTTAGATATTCTAGATCTGCAGACAACCCATCACAGTGTTGTAGGAAGGCTGAGTATAGAAAATCAGCAAGCATGATTTAAACTAGGTGAAGCACCTCTAAGCTTCCACTGATTAAAAATAAAGAAAGTGAGAGTTAGTGCTACAGAGAAGAACAAGAAAGGTCAACCAATGACCATAAAAACTGGGGTCTTTCCAGAAGTCCCAGAAGGAGAAAAGGGCATGTAGAACCTTCAGGCTGTGAGGAAGCAACAGGAGTTTGACGAGAACACAAAAATAGGAAAACTTTCAGGGCAGTCTGTGATGGTGGCAAATTCAGGGAAAACTAGAACGAATGGTGTCAATTTGATTCACTTGAATGCAAAATGCTGTAAACATTAACAGAGCATCAGCGAAGCATTTACAACAAAATGCAGGGAGCACATACAAGAGTTATTGTACCTGTACCTTCTTATACTCTTGCAGAGGAGCCAAGCCATATGTGCTTGGCATCCTTAAATAACAGGAAAGGCTGGCATGTGAGGAAGTGCTAGGATGAGTGGTGAATTCCGTGAAAAGCAGAGGATGGAGGTATATACGTGCTTAGATGAGCAGAAAATTCTTTGTGGGTGATGTAGACTTTGGTCTGGAGCCCAGAAATGGTTCTGTATAATCTAGCATTCAAATCTTCTCTCCTTAACTACAGACTCCAAATGTACCTGTGCATAGGTATTGGAAGAACCAGTAATTGTGCTGCAATCCTGAATTACTTTTGTTCTGTGACAGGTGGTTTCCAACACTACCTTCTTATGGATCTCTGAATCCCTCCCAGGACTCAGACTTCCCCTGTGGATAAAGAAAATCTTTAGAACTGCACCCTACAAGCTGTATCAGCTTTACCATGTAATGGTTTTCTGAGGGTCAGAACTCAAAAGGCGGGGGAAAGTCTCAGGTAATTGAGTTACCAGGATGTCAATTCTTTTCAGTTGGGGAATTTTCCAGAACTAAAGGAAAACTACATATAAAAAAAAAAAGGAACTTCATTTTTTATCTTGAAAATATAACCATTGAGATGGATTTGACCAATGTACCAAAGCACAGATATCTTATCTACCTCTGTGGTATTCAAACTAGAGAAGAAAAAGTAATGTTAAACCCTTCCTAGAAATAAAAATGGCATAGCAATCCCGTAATCCAGTATCTTCTTGTCACTGAGTCAAAGACTACTGTCCACCATCCTTGATGTAGCTGGAGAATGTAAGCTGCTTACAGAAGAAAATGTCTAACGACTTGAGAAACACCAGGTTAAGGTGTCTCCCCCAATAATCTCTTCCCTCTACCACATATGCAAAAAGTATCCTCACTCTATTAGACTACCAATATGAATCCCAAGAACCTAAATACAATGTAATTCATCCCGTCCCAAAGTGTTTTCTTGACATGCTCTGAACCTACCTGAGGACAGCAACACACCTCTGACTGAAAAATCCAACATGTTGTTTTCTCCCATACGGCATTCATCCAGCTCTCTTGAGCATTATCTGGAAGAGTGTGGTGGTCTGGCTGCCCTAGTAGAATATCAGCTCCCCAAAGACAAACTCATCCTCAAGGTTGTCGCCTATTTTGTCCTCCAGCACCAAGCCCAATGCCTGGAATGTTATAGGTGCTCCATGAATCCGTGCTGAATTAAACAACTGAGAGCACTATCAAGCAAAAATCACCATAGCAAAACCAAAGGCAAGATTCAGTTTCTGGGAGGGGGTTTAGGTCAGGTACCAGGCAGGCCCAGATGTGCTGGTGGTCTTGCTAACTTTGAACTCTCTGTCTCCCTGTCTAGCTCTCCCTGATCAATAACCCCACCTTAGGATTCAGTCCTAAGATTCAGAAGATCCGGAAGAATCAAAATGTCAGCAAGCCAATGGTAGACTGTGATCTCCTTCCTCATCCCTGGAGCAGAGCATCATATTTGGCCCTTTGTAGAGGCTCAGCAACATTTACTGAACAGAAATGAAAAAAAAAAAAAGAAAAAATTCACTCACATTTTTCAGAGGCATAAAAGCAAAGCACAATAACTTATATTTAAGAACAGAGGGACCTGATTGGGAAAGCAGCAGCACCAGATCCAAGATGGCGGCCAGCAGGAGGCTAATGAAGGAGCTTGAAGAAATCCGCAAATGTGGAATGAAAAACTTCCGTAACATCCAGGTTGATGAAGCTAATCTATTGACTTGGCAAGGGTTTATTGTTCCTGACAACCCTCCATATGATAAGGGGGCCTTCAGAATCGAAATCAACTTTCCAGCAGAGTACCCATTGAAACCACCTAAGATCACATTTAAAACAAAGATCTATCACCCGAACATCAATGAAAAGGGGCAGGTCTGTCTGCCAGTAATTAGTGCTGAAAACTGGAAGCCAGCAACCAAAACCGACCAAGTAATCCAGTCCCTCATAGCACTGGTGAACGACCCCCAGCCCAAGCACCCACTTCGGGTTGACCTAGCTGAAGAATACTCTAAGGACTGTAAAAAATTCTTTAAGAACGCTGAAGAGTTTACAAAGAAATACGGGGAGAAGCGACCTGTGGACTAAACCCTGCTGCGACCGATTCCAGCGAGTGTGAGCAGTGGAGACCCTGAACAGCGCATTCAGACACCCCACAAAGCAGGACTCTGTGGAAAATTGACACGTGCCGCCGCCTGGCGTTTGCTTGTGGCAGTTACTAACTTTCTACAGTTTTCTTAATCAAAAGTGGTCTAGGTAACCTGTAAAGAAAGGATTAAAAATTTAAGATGTTCTTAAAAAACAACAACAACAACAACAACAACAACAAAAACAAAACAAAAAACAGAGGGACCCTTACCACTGGATGTCCTATGGCCTTTTCTGAGACATAGAAAGTCAGTGTGAACAAGCCAGAGCTCTGTGCTCAAAGGAAGGCCTTTCACAAACAACCCTGATATACAGCCATGAAATCCTGTAGACAAACTGTGTAAGTACCCAAAAGAGCAAGACCAGGTATAGTTCAACTTCTCACCCTCCACTTTCACTACTGTCCCTAGACTTGGTTTCTGAAAGACCTGATGCCAAAAAGGACCACTAACAGTGAAGCCTCACGGTCTTCTAACAGAAAAATAAGATTTGCTGGATGCCTCTCTTCTAGGGCACTGTGCGCAAGGGGTCTTCACCTGGAGCCAATCACCATGCTTCAAAATGCCCATGAACTCTTTGAAAATACTTTATGTGTATGTGTATTTTCCTGAGGAGAGCCATATCTTGCCTGAGTTTCTCAAAGGGCTTCATGCCCTATAAGAAATGTTAAAAATCAGTGATTGAGTAGCTTAGGTATTTTAAGTTTGGACAAAATCATCTGCTGGGTAACAGGCTCAAAACATTGTACATTAGAAAGGCAGCAAAGGATAAAGAAAAAGAATAGAATTTAGAGTCAGACTCACTTGAGGTTGAGTTCCAACTCTGCCATTTTCAACTGCCTGATCTGAGCAAGTTTCTTAAACCATCGGAGCTCCTATATAATGGGGTCACTAATACCCCCCTTCCAAAATACACTTACATGTAGAAAGCACTAAATAAAAGCTAGTTCTCTTCCTCTCTTCGTTAGTAGTCTTCCTCCCTCCTTCTTTTCTTCCTTCCTTCCTTTCTCTTTCTTCTTCCTTCTTTCCAGCCCCCTCCCTTCCTCCCTCCCTCCTTCTCCACTTCCTCCTCCCCTCCTTTTCAACAGCAAGCACCAATAATTTGAACAAATGCCCCTTTTCAAAAGTACAAATCTACCATCTGACATAAATAAGAAGTTGACGTGCCATTGCATGGCCTGACCAATATTATCCTCTTACTGAAAAACAAAGAATGCAAGAATGGGGTTTTTGCAACATGAACAATACTGAGTGGTGAAACTTTCTTCTATTCTTTGTCATTTTATATAACCCAAACCCAGTTACTGACAAATTACATGGAGATTATAATCCCTAATGGCAAATGGTGAGAAATGGCTCAAGAAGATGGAAGGAATGAGGGAAGCTTATTACAATGTCCGAAAATATGAGCACCAAAATCTCATGTTTTCACAAAAATGTTGTACAAACAATTCTAGTAATATTGCTTAATGCATCCCAGAGCTGTGGTGGGTGCCTTCACAACCCACTCTGCCTAACAGTTACTCGAATACCTCTTGCAGTTCTTGGGGAGAGTCTGGCCTTATGGAAGCTTCAAAGCTGCACTACGTTGTGAGTCATGTAAGACTCTCCTCTGTCTTCTCCATCTGTGGAGAGAGGAGGAAAGAACAGAAAAGGGGATGGAGCCGGGGTAACCAACGGTAGTGGCTGGGGCAGATGAATGGTGAGATTTCACAGCTTGCCAAAGATTATAGAAGTCCAAAGGTTTACTTTTTGGCATCAGTTTTACCCAAGTGGAAAATTCCCAATTTTCTCTACTTGGTCCTTTCTCTCAGAGGAAATGCACGGTTCTGTTAAACTCAAGTAAATGCATCTTCCTTTCCTAAATCTCATGTGCTGGATTCAATACTAATTTACATCCACATTTGTGCCAGAGATCTTAAAAATCTGCTGTTGTTTCCTTCCCAAGCTGTAGGGTGGGGGGCTGGGGGGGCTGTGGAGGAGTAGAGTTGAGCATGAGGAAAAGGAGAGAGGGAATGTGGCTGGAAAAGTGAGGAGGGAGAAGAAAGAAAAACTTCACCTGGTAAGCATTTTCCATACTTAATAATTTGATTTTGAAGGCTAGTCATATCAAAGAGCAAAATATTCAATATTGTTAATTCAGTTTTGCAAAATATATTCTTAATTTAAAAATGATTTTGCTCCGGGTGGTAGTGCAGTAATAAAGCAGTTATTGACCAGATCTTATTGATTGCAGAGTCTGCGGGCAAAGAGCACTGACCTTGCTCACACTCTTATTGCTTCCTCCCTCCCTGGCCTTCTTCATCTATGCTCGCTCAATAATATATTATTAATATATATTTTTAGCAAAAACTGTATGTTACAAGGTTAAGGGCTTCTTAGTAATTTTTTTCAAGCTACTCTCTGCCTTTGGGGTGTTAGGGGAAGAATAAACTTCGTAACCAAGTGTCTGGATATAAATGGCTTTCCATGGATATACTTCACCCATCACTGGGAAGCATGTTGTCACTGTCCACTTTTTCTGTCATATAGGACAGAAAGAAAAAACTCCCTAAGGCAAAGGGTGTTGCAGCAGTTTGGGCAACGATGTGCCTACACAGAGGAAAACCACACCATGGCCATAAAGATCAAATTCAGGACATATACCTGCATCCCTTCCAGGAAAGTGGCTCTGAACCCAGGAAGGGAGATCTGTGGTCATATCAAATTCAATGATCAGTGGGGTCCAAATCCTTCTGATCCTTTTAATAGCTCTTTTATGAAGCTTTCCCCAACACCTTTGCAATCATCTTCCTTATAACACAGTCAAATATGATATATAATGACTGCTTACTTTAGCATTTGCACATAAACTCCTACATATCTGCCTGGTTTTTTTTCCAGGTTAATCTTACTTCTCTAATAAATGTATAAGTCTTCTGAAGGCAAACACTATGCCATACGCTCCTGCAATATTTCTTCTAGAATCTGTCATGCACCAGGTCCGTAGTAAGCATATAGTCAATAATTATCAAATTGGAATGTAAATGATGCACAGCTCTGTATTAAACTTCCTTTCAAAGAAAGCAAGAACACAGAGCAGGATAGTGCAGTTTGCTTCTGCTCTCCACACTGGGAGCCTCCCAATTGCATGGTTTGCCTACCTCCACACATGCACCAGGTGAGAGATGGAAAAGCCAAGTACCACTGAGTTTGATGAACATTGCAGAGAACTATCTTGTACTCTTGCATCATGAGGTAGAATGTTTGGGCAATTTGCTTTCATGTCATGTATGAAGAAAGAGGAAAGAACAGTGATCACACCTCATGAACGCTGAATTCAGAGAGGCTGGCAAATCCCCAAGCTCATGGGGAGATTAGGACAGAAAATGAATGCACATGGTGGTCACCTGCAACTTCTGACTCCACCCACATCTTGCACTGCACTCATGAATGTGGCTGGCTGTTCCTCAGATGGCAAGAGAGACAGGTTAAAAAAAAAAAAAAAGGCTGAGTTTCTCTGATTCCCTTCACACTGTCCATCCCCATCCCCAGGGTCCTGCTTCTATGAAGAAGTCTACCTAAAAAATCCAGTATTCCTAAAGGATAGGAAAGATGGAACAGTATCCAGATCTCTATTTGCTGCTGGTTTCAACCACCCACTGAAAGGGGACAAAGAAGATGCAATAATGGAACACCGTGGCCTAATAAAAACAATCCAGGTGAACAAGGAGGAATGCTGTGGGCACCACCTACCAGCTGTGTGGTCACCGGCAAGCTACACACCCTGCAGCACCCAGCAGGCATCAGCTGCTCACTCAAGGAGTTTAATAGTAAAGAATGCATGAAAGTACTTTCTATAAAGATGTGGGAAGGACGAGGGAACCAACAAGGAACAGCAAAAGGGCTGTTGACAGCAGGAAGTCTTTAACACTGCCAATTCTGAATGGGGCAGGACAGACGAAAAGGCCTGCGGGGCAACGGCAGCAAGTGTGGGTGTGGAACAGAGGCTGCCGCAGAGGACTATGGGCGCCTCCAACTCAACACATGCAGGCAACCCAACCCCTGTCTCCTGCTGCCTTCTAATCTCACATCAGAGCCAGAAAACAAGACAGAATGAATGATGGGATCTTTCAAGGTCAGCCAGGCAAAGGGTAAGACGAAGCAGGATGGGGAGTGATCTGCAAGAACAAACCAATGGATAGTCCCATCTTTGTGCCTCATCTTCTCCTTTGTCACACAGGAATAATTATGTAACCATACCTACCACACAGGGTCCTCTTAAGGACTGCATGTAACTACAGCTGTGAATGCACTTTGTTAAACTTTCCAACCTGCCACAGATGCTGCGTTGGTGAGGCACCCACTCTGCTCTCTGTGGAGTCCTCTCCCCATGCCCATGCCCAGGCCAGGGCACCCCCTCCCAAACAGAGCCAGAATGATGTGAACAGAGCTGCACAAGGCTCTGCAGGTGGCAGGGGGGAGGGGGGAGCTGCACACGCAAGGAAATAATAGAGACTGGATTGTTTATGCTTGTGGGAAAGGGCGCATGAATATGGATAAAACCCTGTGCGCATTTTGCTAATTACCCAGCATCAGTGTTAAAGGAGGAAAGAGCCCACTGCAGATTTTCAAGCCAATTCCAGCCCGCCAAGCGCACCCCCACCTATGTACACACACAAATCACCGCTGCCACTACCACCACCACCATTTTCTCTCCTCTCATATACATAACTGACAGTGCTCCCCTGAATATGAACCACATGATCCCATGTGAGTTAAATCTGAACGGACAAAAGATTCCAACTCTGTATCATGCCAGAAGGCTCAAGGAAGAAAGTCCCATTCTGTGATCCTAGTTGGCAGGAGCTTATTTCCTACACTATCCAGGGTCAGAACAACCGATAGCTCCACGAGCAAAGACATGAGGTGAATCAAGGAGGGAAGGGAGGTGGAAAGACAAAAGAATCACACAGGGGTGGAGGCCATTTCTATGGGAAGCCAAAATTATGGTCAAAAAGGCAAAATAAATCCCAGTCTCAGTTCAGACCCAGTTGAGACTGAGACTCTCGGTCTCAACTCAGACATCTTTCCTTTTTCTGCTAAGGAGAGAAAAGATGATGAGCTCTGCCTTTGTTTCCTGGAGGCTCCTGTGCTTTTCCTAGACAGACAGATAGTCCCAGGAAGATGTCTGCCAAGTCATCCTTGAAAATCGGCAGGGATGGGTAAGTTGGGGAAAGTGCTCAGGGAAAAGGCTTGTTCAGGATAGAGACTTGGAGAGACGAACTCAAACCATCTGGTTTTGGTCCTGAAGTCCATCACTAAAGGCTGCCAGGGGACATGCTCTCTGTCTCCAGATCAACCAAGCTAAAGGGTGATCAATAAGGACTGCCCTGAGCTACATGCTTCAAGGCAGTAACAAAGACATAGCCTTTTTATGTGATTTCTTTACATTTGTCCTCCTCTGCAAGAAAGGCAGCAGCAGGTACACTAGAGAAGGACACTGGCCTGCATGTCTGGAGACCTGGATTCTTACACTGGCTCTATCTCATGTAATTATGTGATTATGAGTAAGACATTTAGCCCTTCTAGTCCTCAGTCCTACTATTCTCTTCATCTGAAAAATTAAGAAGCTTGGCCTAGAAGAACTCAAATTTCCAAACTTCAAAAACACTGATTAACAACGTCAGTAACTAACATAGATCGAGCTCCTCCTAGGTGCCAACCACTATTTTTTATATTCTACATAGCTCAGTATTTCTCAACAACTTATAAGTATTATATCTTCATTTCATATATAGGAAAACTGAGACCCAGTGCAGTTAAGTCATCTTCCTGATTTGGTGGGGATTTGAACACAACAGCATACCAATAGTGTAGCATATTAATGAAAAGCATGGACTTCCCATCAATATGTCATTCTATCTAGACTCAAGACTTTGTAGTACAGTGTTTCTTCTACTACACCATACAGCTCTTTTTGGTTTCCAGGAGGAATTCTTACATCTCTAGATCAGTGTCAGGAGAACCAAAAGAGGCAATCATAACCCCAAATTCCGAAACAAATTCTGATGGACACTCCATCTTCAGTGGGCTGCTACAGGTAAAACTGAACTTCTGGGTGAAAGCTGGTCAGGCATACATATTCTATACAACTAGATGCTCAATAAGTACGGCATAAACATTATGCACAGCAGATGTTCAATAAAGGCTTAGCATAATGCTGAGTATACAGTAAGCGCTTCACAGACCCCTGGCACCTAGATTAGGACACATGGCAGAGACCATAAGTTGGAATGGATGGAAAAAGTAACCAAAATCATCAAAAAATAAAATAATAAAATTAAACATACAAAGACATTATATTATCAACACTGGTAGCTTCAACAGTGGTAATATCCCTCCCATGTCTCTTCCTCCCCCACCATCCAGAGAAACCCATGTGAAGGACCCATATCACCTCCGTGTGCCAGAGGAGAAAAGCATCTTCTAAAAGCCAAATGTCCCGGGGTCTGGCCTTACTGACATATTTCTGCCTTGGACTTTGCATGTAACTTTTTTACAGGGGAGGTGGGAGATGATTGGATTATAGGAATACAAATGGATTAATTTGGGCTGGATTAGATACATCACAAAACATAAGTTTGACTTGCATTAACATAAAAATGTCATAAAAATGTAGATGCTGAGGCAGAGCTTATTTGTGATGCTGCTAATGCATTGTTACTCCAGCAAAAGATGTACACAATATTTACGCTGTATCTGACCACATAAAACATGTCGTATACATATGCAATTTTTCATTATGTAGAGGGAAAAGAGCCAGAGGGCCCTTCAGAATTCCAATTCTTGAGCTTCTGACTTTCTCCTCTTTTTTAAATCTTTTTTTCTTTATTTTCAAGAAACAAATACAGTTTTAAACCATCATTACTGTATTTTGAACAGTTAATATTTCATATCGTGACATCTCTATTCAGAGGTAACAGGTTTAGTTGATTACTATTTGTTTATAGAGCTGAAGAAACCCGCAATCACAGGGAACATAGAAGGATTGCAATTAGATCTATTGGCTGAGAGCTGCACCTTGCTGACCCACGGTTAAGTGGTTAGCGCTATCAGAGAGAAAATGCCTACTGGCAGCTGGCACATCTGCACATAATAATACGGGCAAAACTGACACGGCCACTAAAGGCTGCTGCTCTCCTCTTTACCCAGAAGCTGAAAACAGATCATGCTTTTTAATAGTGCACCAACACATTCCTTCTGAATTAGCATAATCATGTGAGTTATGGGAGGAAGTGGGCACATCTTGGCTAAGCTGCTATGAATTCTTCAAATTATCCAAATAAAAGGGATTTTTTCCTCCACAAACCTGAGTCTATACTCAACTTCTAGTTTATTAAAAAGCGAAAGGACAGGGAGAGAGCAATAGAAGAGAAAGAGTTACTCCAAGTTTTCTTAACAAAACACATAATATCCCACGTGGGACAGCTTGGATGGACACACACACCCAGACACACACATTATCTGAGGCAGGACAGAGGGCAGCAAGGGGTGGGGGAGAGTGGTTAACATGAATACAAAAGCAGCATTCTATCAAAGCAAAAATGAAGATAATGATGATGTATCTAATTTTAAGGATGGGCATATTATGTGCCTGGCACTGCATAAAGACTTTAGAGGCGCTACCAACTCTTCAGGCCAACAATTCTATACCCAGGCATCCCAGCTCATCTTGCTCTACCAATCTTTTTACAGATCCCAAAATAAACAAGGTTGAGCAACTCAACTGGAGACTCTCTCTGAAGCACAGTGAGATGACCACCGGAGAGTAAGCCAACCAAATTCCCATGCCGTTCTGGGACAAGAAAGGGTATGAGGGGTGCTGGTAGCCTCTGTTCCCCACTAGAGGCATGCAGTTCCCAGGAATCACAGCTTCTCTTTCTGCAGCCAACATCCTTGAGACACAGGCCACATCAGCATATATAGCACCATTCTGAGTATTAGAAAAAAAGGCACTCACTCCTGACAGCCTAATTAGGATGAGGCAGCTCAATTAAAAAAAAAAAAAGAAAAAGAAAAAAAAAAAAACACACACACACACACCATAAGTAAAATCAAAAGACAAATGGAGAATTAGGAGAAAATATTTTAAATATTTTAAAAACATAAAGTGTGTGTGTGAGAGAGAGAGAAATTGGTTGAATAAACTGATACAAGCAGTGAAGTACCATGCAACAAGCAAGCAAAAAAAAAGGAAGACCTATATGAATTGATATGGGGTGACTGCCAATATGTATTGTTAAGTGAAGGACAAAATATAAAGAGAACATTCTGTATGATCTTTTACAAATATCAGGGGGAAAAAGCATACAGGAATCTGCCTTTGCCCCCAAAAAAGAAACATAAGAAGGATAAATCAGAAAACAATGAAATTGGCAGCCCACCATTTCCCACTAAAAGGAATCAGAGAGCTCCTTGGGAAAATGGATGGTTACAGGGCTGGGACACAGAAGACACAAGATGACCCTGGAACATCCTCTTATTCCACAAAGTAAGGAAGTGCTTTACAAAATAATGGTGGCATGCCAAAAAACACAGGAGCAGCCTGAAGGAGCTCCCACTGGACAACATCTGATAATTTGATCATTAAAATAAGTAACAGATTATCAACCCACTGTAAGAAAGAATGAATCTATGAGCCCATACTGATTATAAATAGATGACAAACAAAGGAAAATAATGCATTCTTCCTTACAATAAAATGTTGACTGGTAAATATGGAGAAAGTGTTAGATTGGAAAATCACCATATTCAACCATATTCAACCAGCAATGAATGAGCAAGAACAATTAATTGACATTAGATCCTGAGGTCAAGATTTGATGGGTTACAAGATATTTACCTACTTAGAATATGTTCTCACAGACAGTTTATTAGTTACAAGGGTAAAAACAGGAACCATACAATGGAGAAACCAGACAATACCTTGATCAGGTTATCAAAATTTACACCGACAACAAGGGTCAGGCAGCCATTGTATGTCTCCAGTTACGTTCATTACGCTGAGAAGTACACATCGTCATCTACATAGGAATCTGGCCAAGAATACATACCTGAATCTACTCAAAAGAAAATATCAAATAAACCCAATGACAAATGTTCTATAAAATAACTGTCACTCTTCAAAACTGTCACTGTAATGAAAGACAAAGAAAAGTCAAACTACAATTCTAATTAAAAGAGAAAAAGAGGGGGCAGCTGGGTGACTCAGTTGGTTAAGCATCCAACTCTTGCTTTCGGCTCAGGTCATGATTTCAGAGTGGTAAGATGGAGCCTGTGTCAGGCTCCACGCTCTGCGTGGAGTCCGCTTGAGAGTCTCTCTTTCTCCTACCACCCCTCCCCCCAATGATGTGTGCATGCATGCTTACACCCTCTCTCTCTAACAAATAAATAAAATCTTTTAAAAAGAGAGGGGAAAAAAAAGAGAGACATGGCAATTAAATGCAATTCATAAGCCTAGAATGGATCCTGTGCTTGAAGTAAATATAATGCTATAAAGGACATCATTGCTAAAACTGACAAAATTAGAATATGGAGTATAGATTTGATAGAAGCATCACTTTGCTGTTAAATTTCCTGTTATTTGGTAACTTTATTCTGGTTATATAAGATACCTTTGTTCTTAAGGAATATACATTGAAATCCTAACACACCTACTCTCAAATGATTCAGAAAGCACTACAACAGACAGATATAAAACACATGTGCCAAAATGTTAAAAAAAACTGGTGAATCTGGATAAAAGGTATATGAGGGTATTATTCTTAAAACTTTTCTCTAAGTTTAAAATTATTTCAAAATAAGACATTTTAAAAAAAATATGAAAGTGAAAAGAGAAGAGCGCCTTCCATAGTCCCATGCCAACATCAGCACTGCTGAATTTCAGTACCACAAAGCTGTTCAGCCAAGAGCCCTTACCTAAAGCAAACCTTGCACAACCATACACAGCAGCCTTGGCGAGGGGCTCCTTCATCCTTCTAATAAACCTTGCACTGGGGCTCCTCTGAACGTCTCTATCTTTGCAGTCAAACGACCCCTGACCAGTTACTCCTCAACCTACCAGACAAAGAGAGCAGCATGCTATAGCCAGATTCCAGTCTTCTCCTTCAAGGCCTTCGTCTCATGGTTGTATGTTTCTCCTCTACTCTGGGAATTTCTGATGTCTTGTTCATCCTTGGGTCCCAAGTGATTGACACACAGAAGATGCTCACTAACTGTTTCAGTACTGAGTGAAGTAGAGTATGTTGACTGTGGGGATTTAGTCTATCATCAGTCTTAACAAGTCAAGGGTGTATACCCCCATACAAGCCATCTCAGTTATGCCTGTGCTAGTGCCCTCTCCCCAAACATGTGCCAGGAAAATGCTAGAGTGACCAGCACCAGCATTATGTCTCCACCTGATGGCTTAGACACTACTTTGGTGGACTTCCTGCATTTTATACTAAGCCTGGGGATGGAAAACATGTAGAGAAGAACTTTAGCCCTACTGTAAGTATTTACTCTAAACGTGGATAACAAGAATTTCCTTAAAATGGTTTAAGCTTTCTGGGAGTTAGAGAAGTAGGTGAGAAATCTTTGCAGATCCCTCCACCCAAATTACTGCTCTATAATTAAAAGGTGAGAGGGCTCCAGTTCCCATAGATTATCAGAAACTCCTGAGTTCCAATTCCAAGCATTAAGAATATGTGAGTCTTTCAGATTCTCACTCTGACCAGGCCTGACCTATGCAGGTAAGAGCCTGAACTCAAAACCGCCATACCTACACTGTTCTCTTTGTCCCTTATGAGCCAGGCCTCAGAGGCAATAGAAAAAAAACTTCAGTAACAGACCACAGAAGTAAGTTTCTCCATCCAACTCAGACCTTTCCTTGAAATTCCTTCCCAAATTCTTAGTCCTGAGCTATGCAGAAGTTAATGAAAACAACGAACAGGTGAAGAGAAGAAATGGTTCTTGGAGAAAAATACGGAACTGAAAAGACCAGAAATAACATCGGTCTACTCTATTTCAGCAAGGACATTACTACAAATCTGACTAGACCAAAGGTGTCTAACTCTACTGCCTAACCAGAGACAAGAGACAAGACAATCTTAAGTCAAAATTCTCTTATCTAAAACCAAAATATGGTTTTCCTATCTCTATTTTAATCATTTTGAAGTTACAGAGGAGTTACTACTTCTGTAAGCAGATAAGTAAGTTTTCAAAGACAGTTTTGCAATCTATCTACTTGGATGACATGTTTTCCAAAGCCTAGAACCCAGGAAGTGAATTCAAATGAGAAGGACACTACAGTGGTCTTGAAAAGTTGAGTTATTCAGAGAGCTCTGACAAAACACCTGGTTCCTATTGGGATAGTTTTAGGGGAAATTCTTAATTGGATGGAGAAAAAACTATGTCCATGGAGCCTTTAATAGAGCTAAAACCTCCTTGGAATATCTCTGCCACCAACTCTGGCTTGTCACCTGAGGGGTAGGAAAGCCCCCATAGAATAAAGGAATGAATAGACCCTAACAGTGATTCTAATGAAAAACTAATTAGGAATATAGCAAGGAGATTATTAATTCCTGCCAGAATCAAAATTACAGACCTTATCATACTGGAAACATGAGCAGTAGAAAAGAAGAACTCTCAGACCAGCTTTGAAAACTGCCACCTGGAAGGAAGGACATGATGAATGTGAATGCCCCAAAGGGAACTGAAGACAGGGACAAACCAAAAGGTTTAATGCTAAAGACATATCTTGCCATGACTTTGGAGAGGTTGCAGGACTGAGAGGTCATCAGAGTTAGGGTGAGCGATTGGGGCAGAACTGTTGCTGACTCTAGGCAACTGCAGACACAAGGCAGAGTATTGAGGAGAACTTGAATGTATGTAGAGGGCAAATGGACACAGGAACCCCACACTGAAAAGAAAAAGAATTACATTCTTCTACAGGGCATAGGAAAAGTGTGCCTTAGATCTGTTCTAATGTTTTCCAAGAGTTGAACTGAATAGGTCTTAGGGATTTTTTTTTAAACTATAAGGAAATTTTGCAATTATATGCCAAATGAGACTTGAAATAAATTTTATGGATTTTATTTCTAAGATGGTAAAACTTGGGCTGATTTAGTCCTTAGCCCAAGGACATGAACAAGGGAATTCCTATTTTGCAGATGGGCAGGTTAAGTTCTAAAACAAAACTGAAGAGCTACTTCATGAGCCACAGAAGGCCAGCCCTCTTTGAAGCTGGAATGGACACTGAGGAATCCTACATTGGTGTTGGGTCCAGGCCTCTACAAGGCAGTCCTTCTCTCTACTCTGTCCTTGCATGCCTTGGAAAATGTATCTCTATTTCTTCAGATCATTTGTAGTCTCCTCTTTTCCCTTGCCCCCCATCAAGAGCTGGACAATGTTGTAATTTTCTGTTACTAAAATTTTTATTTCTCTAAAGTGGTCATAAATGCTGGCTTGATGACAATCCAGAAATACTCCATATACTAAACACAAAAACTCGCTATGAAAATTGCTTGGTTTATTTTTGTTTATGTTATTGAGTTCTTGCAAATGACACAGCTGAATGTTTATCCTACCATAAGGAAATGCATTTTGGTATTTGTATTTTTGTGGGGGTTTTTTGTGGGTTTTTTTAAGGTTTGCTTTAAAAGATAAGAGGGAACTTAAACATATACACACCCATATCATACACACAAACACACACTCACACATAATTCTAAATTTAGGGAAAAGTTACTCTATAACCTTCAAAATTTTATTTTCTTCTTTTCCATAAAGATTAAAATACCTAATTCGGCAATATTAAAACACAAATTGATATGGACTAGACCTTCACCATTTTCTCTGTACTGTACCCATACCTCTTCCTAGGATGGCTGCTGAAGACCCAAGAGGCTTTATCCCACCCTCATGAAAGAGTTCCTCTTGAAAACTCTTGATTGTAGAAGTAGACTGTCCTAACCAGAATGGATAAAGACAAAGATGTCCAGTGGGGAGCAAAACAAAGGGACAATGAGAAAAGGACAACCCTTCTTAATACTATTAAGTAATATAAGACTCCCAAAATTATAGTGGTAATAGGCAATTTAACAAGATTTCATGGAGATGGCTATGAAATGGCAATTAAATCTAGATGAATGAGTAAAGCAAACAATGGAGAAATAAGATATGAGACATATGCATATCAGGTCCCTCATTTTGCAATCACATATAATAAATGAGAGCACTGAGAGTTGAACTAATAATCTGAATTACACACTTCTTGGCCACTGATGGAAGGCCTGCCTGCCCTAGACCTCAAGTGAACCATTGTTGGGACCTTAGTTCATCTTCTCCTTGATGGGAAAACTAAATGAGTGAGTATCCACAACAGTATTTCACTATCCTCTCTTGAAACTTCCTAGGGTGAATAGGTGCTACATCACGTTGTGTTTTTCTAAAAGATGTTCATCTGTCTCTAGCCCTCCAAACCTCACAACATTGAGTGTTATAAACAAATGGCTGCTGGGCTTCCAAAAGTTGACAAACCCATAGGAAAAAAAAAAAAATCCCAACTAGTTGTTTCTTCCTGGAGAGCAACATCCAACTAGGGCATGGAGGTCCCTTTTGAACATCTCCTGAGTAATAAGATTGTATAATATGAAAACAAATGTGTAAGAAAAAAATCTTATTGGCCAAAGATCTCAAAGAAAAAAACTGACCACTCCATTCACCCTATGAGTAGTTTCTATCTTTGTGATCCCTGAGATTTTGGTCACATGCTATTTTGGCAATATAAGTCCAAAGAGGCCATAACTACTAAACGGTATAATATAGATTACAAAAAGCATGGGCTTCAGCTAGAACTGGGTTCAAATCCTGGTTCCTCCTTTCATTGGTGATGATGGTCATTACCTCTCTTTCATTCCCATCTCTATCACAAAGGATTAAGTGAAACCATATGTGCAGCTGGTACTCAATAAACATCTTCCCCTTATATGAGGTTTACAGAGCTTGTCTCCAGAAAGATCCTATGATTCCACAAACAACAGGATGCACTTATGTCAGCACTAGCTGACTAAGAAAAGGAATCAGGGATCCTTTCACAAAATAGAAAGTGAGACACAAACTAGAATTAAGACACAGACATTGAATCCTTTCCAATCATGGGACTGTATTCAGCTCTCTCAAATGAAACTAAGCTTAGTACCCTATATTTGACACTGAGGCAGGACATGGAATGATACATCATTGGTTAATTTGTTTCTCCTTAAATTTTTCTAATTCTATATAAATTTAAAATAAAATCAGGGGAATCTCATATTTAAAGTAGTTAAGTTATACAAAAAGCTAGATCAGCACGCTAATTTTCTCCTATGCAACAACCTGGTAGCTTACCCAAGAGTAGATTATCTTGAAAAAGTAAAACTGTCACTAGGGGTGCCTGGGTGGTTCAGTGGGTTAAAGCCTCTGCCTTCTGCTCAGGTCATGATCTCAGGGTCCTGGGATGGAGCCCCGCATCGGGTTCTCTTCTCCACGGGGAGCCTGCTTCCCCCCGCTCCCTCTCTGCCTACTTGTGATCTCTGTCTGTCAAATAAATAAACAAATTTTTAAAAAAAAAATAACTATTTGAATAAATGAATTCAGTCAAGTTGCAGGATAGAAAATCAATATACAGAAATCTATGGGCTTCTACACACTAACAATGAACTAGCAGAAAGAGAAATTTTAAAAGTAATCCCATTTATAATTGTATCAAGAAAAATAAAATACCTAAGGTGGGGGCTGGGTGGCTCAATTGGTTAAGTGGCCAACTCTTTGATTTCTGCTCAGGTCATGATCTCAGGGTCCCAAGATCACGCCCCACATCAGGCCCCATGCTTGATGATTTTCACTCTCTGTCCTCCCACCAGCCCTCACACACTCTCCCTCTCTCTTAAATAAAGAAATCTTAAAAAAAAAAAAAAAAAAACCTAGGAATAAATTTAACAGCAAGAAGTTAAAGGACCTGTACTCTGAAAACCATAAGATGCTGATGAAAGAAATTCAAGATGACACAAATGGGAGGATACACCATGCTCATGAATTTGAAGAACCATTATTAAAATGTCTGTACTACCAATAGCAATCTATAGATTCAATGCAATCTCTATCAAAATACCAATGGTATTTTTCACACAACAACAACAACCCTAAAATTTGTATTGAAACCACAGAAGACCACAAACAGCCAAAGCAATATTGGAAACTAAGAATAAAGCTATAGGTGTCACAATCCCAGTTTTCAAACTATACTACAAAGCTACAGTAACCAGAACTATATGGTACTGGCAAAAAAAACAGAAATGTAGATCAATGGAACAAACTAGAGAGCCCAGAAATAAACCCACACTTAATAAGGTCAATTAATTTACAACAAAGGAGACCAGAGTATACAATAGGGAAAATAAACAGTGCTAGGAAAACTAGGCAGCTATATGAAAAAGTGAAATTGGACCACTTTCTTACACCATATACAAAATGGATTAAAGAAATAAGTGTAAGACCTGAAACCATAAGACCCCTAAAGGACAATATAGGCAATAAACTCTTTGATCATGACTTTAGCAATATTTTTCTGGGTCTGTCACCCCAGGTAAGGGAAACAAAAGCAAAAATAAACTGAGACTACATCAAACTTAAAAGCTTTTGCAGAGCAAAGGAAACCATCAACAAAACAAAAATTCAACCTACTGAATGGAAGAAGGCATTTCAAATGGTGCTTCCAATAAGGGGTTAATATCCAAAATGCATAAAGAACTTATACAACTCAATAGCAAAAACAATCATCACCATCATCATCATCATCGTCATCTGATTAAAATGGACAGAGAACCTGAATAGACAATTCTCCAAAGAAGACATCCAGGTAGCACAGGAAAAGGTGCTGTAAATCACCGATCAGCAGGGAAATGCAAATCAAAACTGCAGTGAGATACCACTTCACATCAGTCAGAATGGCTAGTATTGAAAACACAAGATACAATACGCTGGTGAGGATGTGGGAAAAAGGGAACCCTGGTGCACTGTTGGTGGGAATGGAAATTAGTGTAGCTACTATGGAAAACAGTATGGAGGTTTCTAAAAAAAACAAAAACAAAAACAAAAACAAAACAAAAAACACTAATTTGAAAGATCTGTGTACACCTCAATGCTTATTACAGCATTATTTACCATAACCAATACATGGAAAGAATAGAAGTGTCCATCAGCAGATGAATGGATACGTGGTATATATACACAATGGAATATCACTCGATCATTAAAAAGAATGAGATCTTGCCATTCACAATATGGATGGACCTAGAGGGTGTTATGCTAAATGAAGTAAGTCAGAAAAATAAGTACCATCTGATTTCACTTATATGTGGAATCTAAAGAACAAAACAAAGAAAACCAAACTAATAGGTACAAAGAACAGATTGGTGGTTCCCAGAAGAGAAGAGGGTTAGGGGGATGGGCAAAAGAGGTGAAGGGGATTAAGAGGTACAAATTTCCTGTTATAAGATAAATAAGTCATGAGATGAAAAGTGTAGCATAGGGGATATCGTCAATATTGTAATAGCTTTGTATGGTGACAGATGATAGCTACACTTGTAGTAGTAAGCACTTTGTAATGTATATAATTGCTGAATCACTATGTTGTACACCTGAAACTAATATTAAATGTCAATATTTTTAAAAGAGGTAGATTACCTTTGTGACAATTTCAGAACAGACACCTGTGGTTTCAGACTGTGTTCAATGGAGGCAGGAGGTTCTGCAATGTTGGGGGGGAGGTAAGCTGAGCTGACAGAGATCCAGACCCCTGCTTTCACTCCAATCTGAGCACTCTCAGACCCTGAGATCACCAGAAGTACCTGGCCTATTGTAACCAGCTGTGTCTTTAGTTAAGTATTTAACCAATCTGGGCCTGTTTCCTCATCTGTAAAGTGAGGAGGAGAAGGGTGGTCTATCATCTGCAAGGCCTGACTCAGCCCCAATCTCTTCTAGCTACACATTTTTTTAAACTCAATTTTATCCTCTTCTCTCAGGAACACAGTTTTGAATCAATTAAATGAATCCAGAAAATGATAATGCTTCTAAAATTCCAAAGCACTCGGATTATAAAAAGCTATTTTCTCCTGGTTGATGAAAGAGCTGAAAATACACTACTAATGTGTGCCAGAAACTGGACTGGGTACTTTACCGAGAGCTCCTTGTTACATTGGGACACCTGGAGCTAGAGAAGGAGGAGACCAACACGGGATGAGGGCTACAGGTTACATGTGCTGGGCTAAGTGTGTGGCATATATTATCATGTGAGGGATGCATCATCCTCCAGTGTTTATGGATGCCCAAAATGCCAAGTATGAAGCACAGTCACAATTCAAATGCAGGTCTGACAGTTCCAAAGCCCAGTCTTTCCTGCACTGCTTGCAGTGAGTCCGAAGAGCTGGACTGTAGTAAGAGTTTTGCAGAAATGATGTAACATGGAATAGAAATTTACCTGTTCTGGGCCTCAACACTTCTCACCAAAAAAATTCCCCAGGTTAATCCAAAGTTTCCCAAGGCTCTAAAATTTACTGATTCTCCAGCCAACTCAACAACCACAAAAAGCAAATGTATTAGGTATTGGTGAAGCGAGGTTCATCCCTATGTATAATTGGATTTCATTGCTCTCTGAGTCTTTTTCCTCCTCTAGCTTTTCCCCCTTATTCCCCTCCCTCCCAAAAAACAGCCTCCAAAGATTCAGGTAATCGTTCAGATTTGAACAATTCAAAATTAACGGAATACATGTTACATGGTAATATACCTTACCATAAAAAGGCAGGACAATTGGTTTATGAGAGCTTCAAAACCAAGTGTCTTCTTATTTCCCTTCTCCCAGCTAATCAAAGAGGGCCCCCGGGACATTTATTTGTTGATCTTTGAATGTTAGGTGGTGTCCTCTCCGGCCCTTTCAATTCAGATATCAACCAAAAGACCTGAGAAGTTATTGTATTTCTGAGATTTTTCCTTTGTTTTTTGTTTTTTGTTTTTAAGTGCAAAAAGATATTCAACGGAATAAAAGGGAAGCATTGACGTTTCCATTGGTAATCTGGTCTGTGTGTTCCCTGCTACTGAGCATTTTCAGAAGGCCTGACTGTCTGGGTTAATTGTTTAATGCTTTTAGTTAGAATTAAACTTTGCACCTGCTCTGACAGTGATAAATTAAATGTGCTCCTTTTCCAATACTGTTGCCCTCTTTAAGTAGAGACCAAGAAGTGTATCTCCCTTCTTCCCCTGCATTTGAGGAATCTCTGCTACACTGGAGTGTAAACCAGCATAATTTGTCACCAGAGCTAGCGCCAATTAAATTGATTGCGTTGGACTGAACTCTGGGACCCCTAATGCAAGCACTAAGGGAAAAATGGGCTCTTTTCTGCCCATTCCCCCATGTGGCACTTAGGCATAGCTCAACAGTGGAAGGCTTTCAAGGTTCAAAAGGGTTTTATTTTCAAAAGAAATGGGCATTGATCAGCTGCATTTAAAGGCAAAGATAATTCCAGAGCTTGAAGGCTGGATTTGTGTTTAAGGTCTAAATCTCTTTCTTTAACCTTGGGGGGCCAGTATAACATAAAAGCAACAAAGAGATTAAGATTACAAAGGGTTTGCAAGTGTAAATGATGCAGTGGTATTCTCCAAACATAACACAGTCCCCCATTCACAAGCCCAGGCACAGGCCAGCATTTGATCTGTTGGTTTTACACCTGTAAAAACAACTTGTGCTTATTTGTCACTCAGCAAACAGTTTTGGGCAAGAGGGGAAGAAAAAGGAAAGTCGAAGAGGAGTAAACCTGCTCTTACTGCAGAGTTCAAACATGTCTTCCCCAAACTGACTGAAAAGCAAAAAGACTAAAGGTCAGCATGGCAAAGGCCATCAGAAACTCCCCCTTGGTTGGTGTAGTACACACCACACAAGAATATGAAGAACAGGGTGTTCTGTTCCAACCCTCGGTCATTTCTTTCATTATCCCAGTCTCTGGTGTTTGGGTTGGTTATGTCACACCCTTCTAAGGCAGGTTGTAAGTAAGCTTGTTTGGAAATACCAGCCGCTTCTTGTTCCTTTATTAATGAGCTACCCAGCTGTATATTCCTCTATCTTGCTTTTAGCTCAATTCCCCACATTCTGTCCTGTATAGTAGCACCATTTGAATAAGCTCAGATATAAATCAAGTGTACAAAGAGACTCGGACTCCAAATCAGTGGATCCTATCATGGCACATGGGAAAACCAACAGTAAGTGTACCCATTCCCTCAAGCTCAGATCTCCTGCTTCATCTGTTCTCTTTCTCCTTCAGAAACATAGATCATCTGTTAACTCTATCCCCTAGTTCTTCTTTTCACAAACTGAAGCCTTGCCAGGAACATCAAGCCTTCATTGCTAAGCCAGGTGGTGCTAAGCCAATGGTGTCTTGCTACTTCAGAGAAAGGGGAATAGGACTGATATTTATTGAGACTTTCAAGGCCAGATCAAACACATGGACACCCTGAGAAGGTTAATTATTGGGTATGAACCCAAGTGACTAAAAATTCAGTGATCCTTTAAAACAAGCAAAGAAACAGGAGTTCACCATTCATTTAGGAGAGAGACCGTGCACCAGTGAAAAGGAACTGAAAACAGATGATTCAGATGGCAGCCATCTCCCTAACTTCTGGAGCAATTCAGCTCTGGCTCCAAACTTGCATACTGCACCCAGAAAACAAAATCCTTGTAGTGTAGTGAAATCTTATAATCATTAAGCATCGTCTTTGGGGGTCTTATTCCTTTCCTGAGAATTTCATCAAAGTAGTTCTTCTTAGCCCTATACCATAATCTCCCTGGTAAGAATTCCAAGTTCTAAGAAAATCCTATCTTGTTTTATTTCCAAGGATGTTTTGCCATGCCAAAGTTGTATCAGCACCTTCTGTTAGTTTTCTATGCTGTGTAACAAACTACAAAGAGCACAGTCGTTCAAGACAACACCCGTTTATTATCTCACAGTTTCTATGCACCAGAAAATCTGGGTACAGATTAGCTGAATCCTCTGCTCGGGGTCTGGTAAGACCAGACTGAAATCCATTCATCAGCTGGGTTGCAATCTTATCTAAGGCTCAAGGTCCTCTTCTAAGCTCACTAGTCCTTGACAGAATTCAGTTACCTCCTCCCCATTTTCTTACTGGCTGTTGGCCACAGATCACTCTTGGGTCCTACTTGCCACATGCCCTCCCTATAAGCAGTTATAGCATGTTGTTTGCTCCTTGAAAACAAGCAAAAAAAAAAAAAAATCTATGAATTACCAACTGATTTGTGGTCCCACCATACGGGGCCTTCAGGCTCCTTTGTTCACCTATGGGTGTAAGCCAAAAGAGTGATCCAAATCCTCTTTCTCTGAGAAAGGGCACCATGACAGCAAATATTCTCCCTCAAAGGGGTCTGCAAAGGTAAAGGCCATGGTAACAGATACCTGAGCCTCCCCCAGAGTCCGCCGATCAGCGTTTTGAAGGTGAAGCCTGTTGAACAAAGGATTATTCAGTGCAAAGTTACCAAGTGCCAGCTGAGGGGATTTCCTCACCTCACTTCCAACACAGCAGGAGAATGTAAGTAGCAGGATCTAGTCATGTCTTCTTTACATTCTGAAAGGCTGGGCTGAATTTGTACAAGTCCTATCAGTCATTACCACAGACTCACTTTGGGCTTTTTATGGCCAAGGATTTAAGATTTCCAAGGTGCTTATGAGTGTGAGTTATAGCTCCTTCCCACACAGATCTCCCTCTCTCTCTCTCCAGGGAGGGCAGAAACACTCTGCCCATAAGACAGACAAGAAGACTAACAGCAGAGAAGAATCAAATGATCTGGTCCAGAACCAATAAAGGAAAGAGAATGCACCATTCCTTTCCTTTCATCAACGCTCCAGTTTTCAGGGCCAGTTTTACAAAATACATTAAGATCTGAATGTGCATGGTAGGATAGCGTGCATTCCCAAGAGGCTTTTTGGAAGGACTATGTATAAATAAATCTTCCTAATGCAGACTTCTTTTTTAAAAAAATAACATCTTTTGTTTCTCCCTGATAGAAAAGTAATAAATCTTCATTGAAAAAAATCTGAAAATATAAGAAAACAGAGATCACTCAATAATCCAATACCCAGAGATAACAAGTGTTAACATTCTGATACCCTCTTTTTGTATGCATGAATTTACTTTTTTTCAAACTAAGGTTATACTTTTCTATACCTGAGTAGTCTGCTATTTCTACACATAACATTTGACTGTGCATATTTCCCCATGTTGATAGTTAATTTCTATAACATCATTTTAAATAACTAAGACATCATGCATTATAGTGATGTGCCACAATTTCTTTTACCAATCTCCTTTTCGGACATTTGAGTTGCTTCCAAATATTCTCAAACATAAAGAAGGCTGCAGTAGAAATGCCAGCTATACTAAAGAAGGTTTGGGCAATATGGTAAAACCCTCAGACCAGACTTCAACCCTATTTAGTAATTTGTTCTTCCTTTTATGGAAATGGTGCCCAAGTGAAGTTTGGTATATCCTTCCCTGGATCCTTTGATAAATAGGATATATGGCCAGCACACAACAATGGCACAGATGGCATCAGAAAGGGGAAAGAGCACTAGACAAAAAGGCGAGAGACCTGATTCCATCACCAGTTTGTAATTCACCATGTGACCTTGAGTGAGTCACCTCTCTGAACACTTTTCCCATCCACTAAATAAGGAGATTGGACCAGATGACTTTAATAGTCCTTCTAGTCCTAAGACTGACCTGACAATACTATTTGGGAGACAGCACTAAAACCCGACACAGTGAACTGCACAGGCCCATCTATAACCAAAGGGAGACTGCGTGAATCAAAAGCACCGTTCTCAGCTGTGTTGGGAAGCAACTGTACACCACACATGAATTGTTCCCAAAATAATTCATGGCTTAGAAAGAATTCATTTTAATAACTAAGCAGAGATTCGAGACTTCCCCCATGATAAGGGCACTGTCAACTTCCTTTCTGATTGCTCTCAAGAGTGGGAGAGAAGTTAGAGGATTTGGAGTTCATGTACCTGGAAAAGCATGGAATGTGGCATCTACATTATTGTATGACCCCTTACAACTGAATCCTCATGGTCTTCAAAGTGCTATGAAAAGATGTTACTGCTCCTCCCCATTCCCTTCTCACTGATTCCCCAGGGGAAAGCAGACTAAATGCATCCATTTGAGAGGTGAGGAGCCTGAAATGAAAGCTCTCCTTGATGTAGTAAAGGAGTGCCTCATGACTCTGGGCCCTGATCCCTGGCCTGCCCGAACCAGTCTGACATCAACTATTTGCTGCCTGATCTGGGTGTGCCTGCGGCAATATCTCATACATCCTGAGTGCATGGCAGTGAGATCCACCAGGCAACAGGACCGCTATCATCTTGCCAAGAAAGGGCATTCTCAGCAAAGCTGCCGTGTAGAGTGGACCCTAGGAAAAGGAGAATATGACAGTGAGGAGGAGAGGAGAAAGGAAATTCCCTAAGGGGTGGGTCAAAACTGAAGGCTCTGTATGCCTTCCTCAATAGCCCGAGCCCTGGGTTTCAGTAGCTGTCACTGGATCTCCCCTGACTTTCCTGGGTGCGTGGCCAGAGCCAAAGAGCCTGCATGGCTCACATTCAAACTTGTCGCTGCTCATGGCACCCATGTCCATTCAGGTGAGCAAAAGCATACCTTGCTTTGAACAGGGGTGGGGAACTGTCATCATAAAGCTCTCCGGGAGGCTACTGTGTGCCTAAGGGGCTGGCTCCCACCCTGTCTTTGAAATATGTAGGCTATGTCGAGGCAGACACAGCTCATCTTAATTCTTATGTCAGTAAACTATTCCTGAAGGGTTCAGCCTCTAGTCAATCATCCCCTCTAAGCCAGGGAGTATAAACCATATTTTATCCCCTGCTGAAAATGCAGAGCAAACTAAAGAGAGTTGGCAATAACAAGCAAGAGAAAGAAAAAAGCCTCTGGTGTGGGATGACACAGACTGATTCAAATACTCCAAAATTACCACCAGGGCCATGTTCCCAAGGGGAGCTCAGCTCAGGAGGGAGAAAAATTCAGTCAGTCCCAAAGCAGCCATGAATCCATATATAGATATATAGATATATATGCAACAGCAAGAATTTCCTGCCCAGGAACTGCCCCTACATTGAAAGCCCAGCTCAAGTTGAGCAGCCCACAAAACCTGAGATCCTCTGAGGCTACTCTCCTCCTCGTCTTCCTCCTCTTCCTCCCCGAAGGCTCCACTCCAGCAGAGGCACAATCTTCCCAAATCACAAGAAATTAAAAGTTGTGTGGCTCCAGGAAGTTACCTAATCATTTTGGAAGAACCCTCATATTTGAGAAAGAATAACTTATGGCTGGTCAGCCAAAGATGAGGAGTTGAAGCAACTGCAAGGGAAAGTTCGATCAGTCCCAATTTTCCACCCACTGACCCAGGATCGTGGAGAGACAACAGGGACAGGAGCACAGAAGACTGGGCTCTTGGTGGAGCTCCACAGGGACTGTCTAGGATCATAGGCAGCCCCAAGGCTCAGCCTGGCTCAACCCCCTTGCCTTCCAGTTTGGGGACTATAATTCCTGCCCAGCCCCCTCGCCAGGTTGTGATGAGGATGTGTGTGAACACCTCCAATTCAGCCAGCAGTGAGGGTTCCTCTGTGTGATGTTCCTAGGAGTACAGATGTGGGTACAGCAGGGTCCCTGACTGACAATTCAGTACAGCTTACAGATGTGTGAGCCAACAAGTTATAATATGGGGAAACAAGTTCCACATTAAAAAAAAAAAAAAAGAATAAATTTCTTTAAAAAGAAAGAAGATAACACATGTATAAGGAACAGATCTCTTGAAGAAGACAATCAAAGCTGTAGGAACAAGACCTGGACAGCTCTAGATGCAACATGGAAGGGCATTTCAGCTGGAATGAAAAGTTACTCCAAAAGCAGTCTGTAAAAACACTTTGGAAAATACAAATCTACTTTCCCGAGGGCATCACCTAGTCCTACAATGCCTCGCGGTCTCAAAAGGCTCTACTACATGTATCCCGTTCTGGCCTTCAACATTCTGTACAAGTGATGACATTACCGAGAAAGAGAACAAGCTTGTCAGAACATCAGCGCTCCTGGGGTACTCACTGTGTGCAAGGCAGAACAGCACGATGGTCAACGGCTCATTCTCCAGTCACCTGCCTGATGCCTCCCTTACTAGCCTTGTGACTGAGGCAAGTTATTTACCTCTCAGAGCCTCAGTTTTTGGCCCTGCAAAGTAAATACAGTAACTGCACTGACTCCTAGGGTCATTCTGATAAATAATACAAAGAATTAAATGAGAACTTGGTGTCCAGCACATCATGAATAATTGCCCAATAATCACTGGAGATAATTTCGGGCACTTAATTAAAGTAGAAGACCTGCTGGGTGTGCGATCTTGAGCACTCTCGTATGATCCTTTGACCGCGGTCTTTCTGAACTTCGGTGATCCTGTCTGTAGAACTTGTTGAACAGGGTCAGCTCTAAACTTCTCTTCAACCCTAACATTCTATGTTTTAATGACATCAAAGTCTGTGAAAGCATCTCAAAAATCAACTTTCAACAAAATCCTTCTGAACTCCCTCGATTCCCAAGCACTTCTGTAGAAACAGAGAAACTCCCTTGAGAACCCCTGAGTTTAAAGAGGTGAGCAGACATGTGAAAAGACACAATAGTCCAAAGGGATCTGATCTCTCTGCGGAGGTCACAGATTAAGTTACGTAACAGGCCAGAGCTTGCCCCTAGCTCCACTGGTTCTCCAAGCATGGGCCCCAGACCTGCAGAGTCAGCACCACCTGGAACTTGGCAGACATGTAAATTCTCTGGCCCACCTCAGACCCGTTGAATCAGAAACTGTGGGAGTGGAACCTAGAAATCTGAGTCTTTGCAAACTCTCTAGGTGATGTGGACACATGCTAAAGTTTGAGAAGTGCTGCTCTAGGATAACAAAGGAAGTCTCTGTGGTTGGGCGTTAGCCCTTGTTGTCACTTAGCTTTCATCTTCTCAAAATCTAAGCTAGGACAGTATGCAGAGGCTCTCTTCAAGCTCCCCTGTTCCCTGTTTCCTTGCCCTTTGGTCTGAAGAATAAAGAGTTACAACCAATTGGAGGCAGTGGCCAAACCTGACCCTGAGAGAGACTGACCATTCTGCATTCCCACCCTCCAACACTTTGCCAGATGGTTCGCACAGCCAGACACAGTTGTGTCCTAAAAACCTTACCCAGCAGCCCCACAGGAAGGGTTTGAAAGACAGATGAATTTCTGCAGGGACCTGACAAAAATGGGAGGCCACACTGAGGGAGAGGCCAGGAGAGGAGAGAAGGTTTGTGAAGCGTGATCAGGAGGCCCCATCCCCAAGTGCAGGTGTGAGGTGTCTCCCCCTCTCACACCTCAGCAGCACACAGCATCCGTCAGCCTAGCCTGCACGTCCACCCTGGCTCCCAGAAACCCCACTTGAAGAAGGCTGCCCAGCCACTCCCCTCCATCTCATATTCAGCTGGTCCCTTCATATATCACAAGGAGGACTGAAGCTGAATGGTGTGGGTTTTTGTTTTTTTGTTTTTAAGATTAGGTAGGGCATTCTTTTTCTTAGGAGAATCTCCTTCTACATCTGGATAAATGGACAACTGACTGCAAGCGCTATCAGGAAAGTCCGACAACTGCAAGGATACCAGACCCAGGCAGCACCCCGTGCAGGGCAGCATGGAAGAGTCTCACAGTGGAAGCACCTTCCTCGGCCCAGCTCTCAATCTCTCCTTTAATTCATGGCTCTTTCTGACTCACAAGCTTCAGTGCAAGCTAGTGACCAAGTTTTAGACCCTCTTCTGGGCACCAGGCACCTGGTTGACAGCCCCACACAGTGGGCACAGGTTCTCATACTACACAGCCAGCCTCACCTTTCCGGCCTCCCAGCACAGCCTGACCGCCAGGCACTGTTAAACATGGTACCATGGAAACCCCGCGGACCCGTTCACTCTTATCACCCACACCTTTAGTTCCTCTCATCTATAATTCAGGAGAAGAGAGAACAAGTAGGAAGCGTAACAAAAGAGTGAATACAGAGATGACAAAGTTGCAGCTAACAGAGCAGAAAAAGAGAACATCTAGGTTCTCAGAACTCAGAGACGTTATCAGGCAGGAAAAGAAGTCCAACCTGGCTTCCTATCCTCTGGTTAACTGGCATGGCCATCACATTTTCTTTTTGCAAAGTTGATGAGCTTATTTTTGGGTTTAGAGACAAATGATCATTCATATAGACAAGCAGCCAATACAAGACTCTCCACCACCTGCTAGAAGTTCCCCTCTAGCATTCAGGGCTCCTCTGTGTTCTGCACAGCTGTCTAATGAGCTGAGCTCAACCCTGGAGATCAGACAGAGACTAGGACTTCAGACATAAGGCTAAATCGTCTGCAGAGGCCATTAACAACCCATGACTCCAGCCCAACAGATTGCTAAAGCCCCTCCTCTATCTACCTCTCATGTGATCTCATCCTAATTCTTTTCAAATGGTTTCAAGACACTTGAACTAAAAATAAGGTGACCATTCAGCCACAGCCCCCAGAAAGGACAAAGTCTTCTCCACAGAGAGTAAAGAAACTGGACTGTTGTTCACTAACAGTATACTGTAAATACAAGCTATTTATTTCTGATAGAGTTCTTAAACTTGGAAGAGTAGGTAGCTATGGAGGTCTGAAAAATGATCTCATCATGGCACAATATTGTCACTGTGCTGTCTGACTTTTTCGAAAGAAAACTTGTCCTGAATTATCTTTCTCTTCCTCTCTCTCCTCTTTTTCCCTCTCTATTCCTTCCCTTTCACTATTCATTCCTTTCTTTATATTCTTTCTTCTTTCTCTTCTTTTTCATACTAAAGAAATCTAAGACTTTTGTTAGGAAGAATAATTATACACAGATTCAAGTGGCTGAACTTTTATGCATTCCTTTCTCTTAAAAAAAAAAAGCCATTCCTAAGAAAGAAGGGCTAATAAAGTCCTAGATCTTTGATGATAGTGATGCAGTAGTACAAACAAATTATAGTGTTCAGAAAGTTTGAGAGACTGAAAAGAAATGCACAACGTGTAACACCAAATTTGCCTGTCAAGGTTTTTTTTTTTTTATTATTACTGCTTGTTTCATTTTATTTTATTCTTAAAGCTGATGTTTGCAGCTATTTGCTTCACCATAGGAAATTCCAGATCCAAGAATACTGATTTACAACTTCAATCATCACCTGACAAATACAGCCCTTACTAAGTGAGAGCTGATCCATAACAGGTATTTCAAATTTTCATAAGTCACAACATATCAACCCTAAAGTGAAGAGTTTCATTCACAGGAAACAATTTTCTAAAATCAGCAAATATTTTTTATAAAGGAAAAAAAAAAGAATAAAGGGGTTAAAAAACCTTCCTATAAAGATAACTTCTCACCTGAATACAAGAACCTCTGCACTAAAATATGGTGAGGTCTGTAGTTTTTATTATTTTTATTGTATCGCTCTCCTACAACCCAGATTTAACTCTTGCCTTTCCCTACTGAGGTAGCTTTCCAGGAACCAATACAGATGGGCTGGTTGGTAGCCTTAACAGAATAACCAGAGTTAACCCATAAGCCCCAGAGCTCCTGCTTATTGTCACAAAACTTTGTGTATTAGCCATTCTGACATCCTATTTCAAGTTTTCATGGAACATGAGACCTTTTAGCATTGAATTATTGCTTTATATTTATTGTGTATGTGCCCCCCCCAAAATGCTGCTGCTGCCAAAACTGTTAATCCCTTATCTGATATAGAAGTATAAAGATGGAAATATCACCCTTTCAATAATGTTATTTCTTCTCTATCTTCTATTTTCTAAAAAACAAAACAAAACAAAACAAAAAAAACATAGTATGTTTCCTTTTTCAAAAAATTCAATTGTACCTGAAAAATTTATGCAGCTACCAGTGAAACCAAAATATCTAGATAATTTCTAGTTTACTTTAAAAAAGTAAGAATTTGGGCAATAAAAAATTCAAAGATAATTCCCAAGTTATTCATTTTGGGAATGTGGTTAATAAACTTTCATACAAGAAAGATTTTTTTTATTTTTTTAAGAGACTTATTCTGTAAAAGTGAAGCTTTATACCATCACTAGGATAGCTCACTAACTTATTTTATGAGAACTTAAATATCTCACTTGGGAAACTTTCAGGTTAGGGTGGTTAGCTTCCAATTTATTTAGAAAAGCAAACAGTTGTAATAAAAACGTATCCAAATCCAAGGCACATGGGTGGCTCAGTCAGTTAAGTCTGCCTTCAGCATAGGTCATGATCCCAGGGTTCTGGGACTGAACCCCACATTGGGCTCCCTGCTCAGCCAGGAGCCCATCTCTCTCTCTCTCCCTCTGCCCCTCCGTTCCACTTGCTCTCTCTCGAGCACTCTCTCTCTCTCAAATAAAGTATTTTTTTAAAAAGTTTCAAAATCTTAATATGCAATAAGGAAGCATGACGTGCTTCTGTGCCCTCAAATTAATTTGGGGAGGAAAAGGGGAAAAAAACAAAAACAAACAAAACCACTATGCAAGGTATTATGTTAAAGAGCAGCACCTAATGGTAGAATCAGGTATTGCAGGCTAGCTCTCTTATGCATTGAAAATACGCCTGGTTAAGGAAGCCTGAGGGCTGAGTTCTAGGCAACCTACTGAATGGGAGAAGATATTTACAAATCCTATATCCATAAAGTAGTTAATATCCAAAATATATAAAGAACCCATACAATTCAATACCAAAATAAATAAATAAACAAAAATAACATGACTTAAAAATGGGTAGAGAACCTGAACAGGTATTTTTACAAAGACCTACAGATGACCAACAGGCAGAAGAAAAGATGCTAAACATCACTGATCATCAGGGAAATGCAAATGCAAAAATGAGATACTACCTTACACTTGTTAGAATGACTACTATCAAAAAGACAAGACATAAGCATTGGCAAAGATGTGGAGAAAAGGGAACCCTTGTGCCCTGCTGATGGAAATGCAAATTGTTGCAGCCACTATGGAAAATAGTATGGAAGTTCCTCGGGAACTAAAAATAGAACTACCATATGATCAAGCAATTCAACCTCTGGGTATTTATCCAAAGAAAACAAAAACACTAAGACACCTGGATGGCTCAGTTGATTAGGCACCCTGCTCTTGATTGTGCCTCAGGTCATGATCTCAAGGACTGGGATAGAGCCCAGCTGCATCAGGCACCACATTCAGCAGGGGGTCTGCTTGAGAATTCTCACTCCCTCTCCTTCTGCTCCTCCCTCAACTCGTTCTCTCTCTCTCTCAAATAAATAAATCTTAAAAAAATAGAAAACAACACTAATTAGAAAAAATATATGCACTGCAGCATTATTCACAATAGTGAAGATATGGAAACAACCTAAGTGTCCATTAATAGATCAATAAAAAGATGTGGCAATATACACACAATGGAATATAACTTAGCCATAAAAAAGAATGAAACCTTCCCATTTGCAACAACATGAATGGACCTTGAAAGTATTATGCTAAGTGAAATAAGTCAGAGAAAGACAAATACCATAGAATTATACTTATATGTGAAATTTTAAAAACCAAACAAACAAAACAAAACTAATAGATATGGAGAATAGGTTGGTGGTTGCCAGAAGAGGTGTTGGGGATAGATGAAATAAGTGAAAGGGGTCAAAAGGTATAAACTTCCAGTTATGAAATAGATAAACCATGGGGATATAATGTACAATACAGTGACTACAGTCAAGAATATTGTACCACATACATGAAAGTTGCTAAGAAAGTGAATCTTAAAAGTTCTCATCAAAAAAAATTGTAACTCTGTTGACACGATGATAACTAGACTTACTGTGGTGACCTTTTTTTTAGTATATACACAAATACCAAATCATTATGTTGTACATCTGAAATCAATATAATGTTATATGTCAATTATACCTCAATAAAAAAAGAGGAAGAAGAAGGGCTAATTTCTGGGTGCTTTGAATCAGAAAAAGGGCATTCCCCAAAGTAAAGTGTATTCCTTGGTCTAAAGTAGGTAGAGATAAAGGATGCGATAATAGGAAAGAGCTGCCAAGTGTCTTGTAATTCTAAAATAATTGCAAAAGCACACCCAATATATCTCATGGAGCCCAGAGACCTGGACCATGTTAACACTGTAACATTTTCAACTCACCATTTGGTGACATTTTTTATGGCTATCCAAGTAAAATTTTATGGAATCAGTTGGAAAAATGAGATTTGATATAAAGCCAATTTCACTAAACAGCAATGATTTTGTAAAGTAAAAGATATTGATATCATCAATTACTCATAAAAACAGAGAGGACAAGGACAATGCAAAATTATGCATGATCTATTATATTTCTATTTGGCTATGAAATGCAAAAGCACAATTTCACTGCACATAGAAACTGCGAAGCCCACAAAATTCAATGATAAAAATCATTAAGATCATGTACACTCATAAAAATTATTTGATTGCATTTTTTAAGGGTTTTCATTAACACTAACACACTGTCTACACAGACAAATCATTCTAAATAAAAAACTTTTTTACCTCTTTGGTTAGGTTTATTCCCAGGTATCTTATGGTTCTGGCTATTATAATAAATGAAATCGATTCTCTAATTTCCCTTTCTATATTTTTGTTGTTAGTGTATAAGAAAGCAACTGATTTCTGTACATAGATTTTGTATCCTGTCACATGACTGAATTGCTGTATGAGTTATAGTAGTTGGGGGTGTAGGCTTTTGGGTTTTCCATATAAAGTATCACGTCATCTATGAAGAGAGAGAGTTTGACTTCATTGCCATTGACTTCATTCAGGGTAATGCTGGCTTCATAAAAAGAGTCTAGAAGTGTGCCTTCTGTTTCTATTTTTTGAAACAGCTTCAGAAGAATAGGTATTATTTCTTCTTTGAATGCTTGGTAGAATTCTCCAGGGAATCAATCAGGTCCTGGGCTCTTGTGTCTTGGGACGTTTTTGATCACTGCCTCAATCTTGTTACTAGATATTGGTCTATTCAGGTGTCGATTTCTTCCTGATTCAGTTTTGGAAGTTTATAGGTTTCCAGGAATGCATCCAGTTCTTCTAGGTTGCTTAACTTACTGGCATATAACTGTTGATAATTATTTCTGATGACTGTTTCTTTTTCCTTGGTGTTAGTCGTGATCTCTCCCTTTTCTTTCATCATTTTATTAATTTGGGTCCTCTCTCTTTTCTTTTGGATGGGTTTGGCCAATGGCTCACCAATCATATAGATTCTTTCCAAAAAACAGCTTCTAGTTTCGTTGATGTGTTCTACTGTGTCTCTAGTTTCTATCGCATTCTCTGCTCTAATCTTGATTATTTCCCTTCTTGTGTGTGGGGTTGGCTTAATTTGTTGTTGATTCTCCAGTTAAGGTGTAAAGAGAGCTGGTATATTCTGGATTTTTCAGTTTTTTTGAGGGAGACTTGGATGGCTATGTATTTCCCCCTTAGGATCGCCTTTGCTGTATCCCATAGGTTTTGGACCGAAGTGTCTTCATTCTCATTGGTTTCCATGAATTGTTTCTTTGATTTCCTGGTTGATCCAAACATTCTTAAGCAGGGTGGTCTTTAGCTACCAACTGTTTGAATTCCTTCCAAACTTTTTCATGTGGTTGAGTTCCAGTTTCAAAGCACTGTGGTCTGAGAATATGTAGGGAATAACAATCCCAATCTTTTGGTATCGGTTGAGCCCTGATTTGTGACCCAGTATGTGGTCTATTCTGGAGAAAGTTCCATGTACTCGAGGAACTCATGAAAGAAACTGAACACTCATGAAAGAAACTGAAGAAGACACAAAAATATGGAAGAACATTCCATGTTCATGGATCAGAAGAATAAACATTGTTAAAATGTCTATACTGCCTAGAGCAATCTATACTTTCAATGCCATCCTGATCAAAATTCCACTGGCATTTTTCAAAGAGCTGGAACAGACAATCCTAAAATTTGTATGGAACCAGAAAAGACCCCAAATTGTTAAGGAAATGTTGAAAAAGAAAAACAAAACTGGGGGCATCATGTTGCCTGATTTCAAGCTTTACTACAAAGCTGTGATCACCAAGACAGCATGGTACTGGTACAAAAACAGACACATAGACCAGTGGAACAGAGTAGAGAGCCCAGATATGGACCCTCAACTGTATGGTCGAATAACCTTCGACAAAGCAGGAAAATATATACAGTGGAAAAGAGACAGTCTCTTTAATAAATGATGCTGGGAAAATTGGACAGCTATGTGTAGAAGAATGAAACTCTACCATTCTCTTACACCATACACAATGATAAACTCAAAAAGGATAAAAGACCTCAACGTGAGGCAGGAATCTATCGAAATCCTAGAGAAGAACATGCGTAGTAACCTCTTCGACACTGGCCACAGCAACTTCTTTCAAGACATGTCTCCAAAGGCAAAGGAAACAAAAGCAAAAATGAACTTTTGGGACTTCATCAAGATCAAAAGCTTCTGCACAGCAAAGGAAACAGTCAACAAAACAGAGAGGCAATCCACAGAATGCGTGAAGATATTCGCAAATGACACTACAGATAAAGGGCTGATATCCAAGATCTATAAAGAACTCCTCAAGGGGCACCTGGGTGGCTCAGTGGGTTAAAGCCTCTGCCTTCGGCTCAGGTCATGATTCCCAGGGTCCTGGGATCCAGCCCCGCATCGGGCTTTCTGCTCCGCAAGGAGCCTGCTTCCCCCTCTCTCTCTCTGCCAGCCTCTCTGCCTACTTGTGATCTCTGTCAAATAAATAAATAAAATCTTTAAAAAAAAAAAAAAAAAGAACTCCTCAAGCTCAACACATGCAAAACAGATAATCATGTCAAAAATGGGCAGAAGACATGAACAGACACTTCTCAAAGAAGACATGTAAATGGGTAACAGACACATGAAAAAATGTTCATCATCATTAGCCATCAGGGAGATTCAAATCAAAACCACATTGAGATACCACCTTACACCAGTTAGAACGGCCAAAATTAACAAGTCAGTAAACAACATGTATTGGAGAGGATGTGGAGAAAGTGGAATCCTCTTACACTGTTGGTGGGAATGCAAGTTGGTGCAGCCACTTTGGAAAACAGTGTGGCGATTCCTTAAGAAATTAAAAATAGAGCTACCTTATGACCCTGCAATTGCACTACTGGGTATTTACCCCAAAGATACAGATGTAGTGAAAAGAAGGGCCATCTGTACCCCAATGTTCATAGCAGCAATGGCCACAGTCACCAAACTGTGGAAAGAACCAAGAAGACCTTCAATGGACGAATGGATGAAGAAGATATGGTCCATATATACAATGGAGTATTATGCCTCCATCAGAAAGGATGAATACCCAACTTTTGTATCAACATGGACGGTACCGGAAGAGATTATGCTGAGTGAAATAAGTCAAGCAGAGAGAGTCAAGTGTCATATGGTTTCACTTACTTGTGGAGCATAAAGAATAACACAGAGGACATTGGGAGATGGAGAGGAAAAGGGAATTGGGGGAAATTGGAGGGGGAGCAAACCATGAGAGACTGTGGACTCTGAGAAACAAATGGAGGGGTTTGGAGGTGGGGGGACTGGGTGAGCCTGGTGGTGGGTATTATGGAGGGCACGTATTGCATGGAGCACTGGGAGTGGTGCATAAACAATGAATTTTGGAACACTGAAAAGAAATAAAATAAAATGGGAAAAAAAATAAAAAGTTTTTTAAAATTTAAAAAATAATAAAAGGATTTTTTTAGAGAGTGGCATCTTCGGTTTACCCACCTATTGCCTCATTTATAATATAGACTTCAAGTAATCAATATAACAGTTAAAATGTTAAGAAACATTTTTAATATAAACAGAGATACTTAGATACGCTCCCCTTGCCTTCAAGCCAGCCTGTCTTAGTAATTCGTTGGTATGCAGGCAACGACTAAGAAGTAAAAAAAGGAGAACTCTGACTTCCACAAACAAGCAATGAGTAAGCACCAGCAGATTATAAAGATTTGAATGCTGTGGCCCTATAGATTTAACAGAACCCAAGCCAGAAATTAAAACTTTTCACTTTCAAAAGAGAGTTTCATTTTCTCCCAGATTGTAATATTTAATTCAGAGTACACCAAATCTGGTTTAGAGTTCTATTTTGTGGATATACAAATGAAAGAAATGTATCTAAATGGGTGGTTATGTATTAATTACCTACAGCTAGATAACAAATTACAATAAACAGCAGCCTAAAATACTTTATTTAAACACACACACACACATTTACTACCTCAGAGCTTCTACAGATCAGGAGTTCAGGCATGGTTTCCGTGGATCCTCTCTAAGGCTACAGTCAAGATACTGTCAAGGTTGGGGTCTTATATGAACCTTGACTGGAGAAGGATCTACTGCCAGGCTCATATGGTTGTTGGAAACATTCAGTTCCTTGCAGACTGCTGAACTGAAGGCCTCAGTGTCTTGTGGGAAGTTATCCAGATGCCACCTCCAGTTCCTTGCCAAGTAGCCCTCTTCACAAGCAACTCACAAGGTGGCAGCTTGCCTCTTCAAAGTCACCAAGGGAGAATGTCTCTTAGCATAACTGGTATTATAATCTTATGTAATGCAATCACATGCATGGAATCACTTACATGTAATCAGACACATTGCTCTACCTCTGCTGCATTTTATCCATAGAAGCAAGTCACAGATCACTTCTACTCTCAAGGGGAGAGGATTACACAAGGTGTGAACACCAGGAGGTGAGGATCATGAGGATGACCTTAGAATCTGTCCACCACATGTTACAAGAAAGCTAACTCCAATTAATTGGTGGCAGTTGTGTGAAGTGTGAGGTTAGAAAAGATTCTGAGCCTCATCTCCACTCATTCACTCAGTAACATCTGTCTTTTAAACATGTACTTCAGTAAATGTAGGAGATATCGTAGTAAAATGGTAGAGAACAAAACAGATAAAGACCTAACCCTCATGAAGTTTACATTCTAGACAGTGGGTACAGAATATAAACAAATACGTAATATCAGAAAGTTCATGAGGGGTTAGAGAGAAACATAATTTAGAATTGAAGAAGCTCTGAGATCTATTTACTTCATGCCTTCACTATAGAGACTGGAATGGTATGAGTAGAATGGCCAAGTAAGATAGCAGCAATTTCCCTGGCCGCCCTGTTTTCATTCATGAGTTCTGTGACATTAGGTGAATCAGCTCCCCAATTTGAGTCTCATTTTTGCAATGATAAATGGGGAGAAAGTAGGAATAAGTGGTCTCAATTGTCCTTTCTATTTTTAATCTTCTGTGCCTTTTAAGAGTAGATTTTGTATAAAAATAAGAGCCAATCTGCTATTCTTTGTTTTAAAAATATTTTCACTAAATTTTAAAAAAATTCTTAGACATTCCCCTTATATTCAAAACATTAAATGACAATCCACAACACCTTGCATAAAAGTTTTCTTTAAAACCCCCTCAGGTGAGTCTAATTTACCATCTTTAGCCAAGAACTAGTTAGTTATTGATTTATCAAGGCAACTTTCTCTCTGTTGTTAGTTATACAGTTCCCCTCAAGGGTGATAATATTGACCTCTTCTAATTTTGCCAATCTCTTGCTCTTTTACAAAAAGCAACCAATGACTCAGGAAGAAAATGGTTCATGATAAATGTCTGCCATGGGTGAGGAAGGGGTATGATCTCACATGGCATGTATTTATCTTTCCTGTTATAGAAGCTTCTCTTAGACTTTAATCAGGCTACTTAGAAAGAAGGATGACTAATAACAAATCCATGCAGAAAACTTAGCTGAGAAATTTACACTTGCAAATATGCATCTATACTACCTGAACTAGGATAAACAGAATTCATCTTACATTATTACTATCACAAAAGTAAACTGTATAAAGTTGTAAAATATTCATACCAGGCTATCAACATGATCGGGATTCTAATGCTAACCTTCCTATCCTTAACTACAGTTATTCAATGAAATTCAACACCCTTTTATCTTTTATCTCTGTCCTGCATAATTTGATCCCCTATATGAGTTTATGCCTACAACCATACTATCATAAACCTGATAATCCACTAATTTTGCAGACAAGAGTTGATAAGGAATCATCCCGAAGAAGGATGTCTGTTCACCTTCCCTTAGAAAATCTTTACAAATAGCAATATTGTTCAAATCAGAAAACCTTAGGCCCCCTGGCTACCTAAAAAGAAATAAAAATGAGCGGAATCTCTTTAAGTCTTCAACCCCCGAGTATAATGCATTTGGGGGCAGAGGGGTACTTTTTTTTTCCAATGGAAAATATTTTATTTAAATTTATATTGTTTTGATTTGCTGAGTCTAAAAAAAGGAACCATTCCATTTATCTACATGTTCTAAAAATCAGATCTTTCATCCATTCTTTAGATGAGATTTTTGCTTTTTACATTTTTCTTTGTTTTTATTAAACGTCTCAACCTCGTATCTCAGCAGGAATAAAAAATTTCACATGTTACATCAGGCCAGTACTAATACACAAATAAGTTCTAGGTAGTCTAGTAATATAAAGCTCAGTAGGAATCAGACTCTTAAGTATAAAATAAAAGTAAAATGTATTTTTAAAATAATATGTCAACTTCTCATATACAAAAAGAGTTTTAAGGAGCTGTAGTTATACGTATTTTGCCATAATCATTCCTTTATTTAAAAACTTTTGTTGAAAGCTTCCTCTAGGTTAGATCCCGGGGTTAGGATGGAAGATACAGCAGACTCCATCCCTGCCTTCAAGAAACTCACAATCTAATATGACTGAGTGTTTCTGACACACAAGTTTTCAAATTATACTTCTCATTACCTAACAATTGTGTCTCCAAAAGTCACATTAAAACTCATCTTTGATAAACTGAATCATTTTGAAAATTAGGTAATCCCGTGGTATGGTGAATCTTTTTGTCACTCAAATAACATTTCTAATTTGCTACTTAGGTTTTCACATCTTGAATTTTCCAAGCTATATATAATTTATTTAGTTAGTCATATAGCTACAATATGTTGGAAAGAACATTTAACTTAGAGGGAATAAATGGAGACTTCAGTACAGGGTATGATCCTAGGGCATGTCATGGTCAGCCTCGGTTTCCACACCTGTAAAAAAAGGATATCATCTCACTGACTTGATGGGAAAAAAAGACGTAAATTGGTATATGTGGCAACCGAGCTCTAATATCAGGCTGCCCATGATCACTGCCTCCTGATATCCATGCCCTTGTGGAGTCTTCTCCCACACTGAACGAAGACCAGTCTATATGACCAACAGAATGCAGTGGTATATGACTTCCAAGGTTAAATCATAATAGTCATTGCAACATTCACCATCTTCTCTTACATCACTCATTCTGGAGAGAGCCAGCTGCCATATCATCAACACACTCCAACAGTCCTATGGAGAAACCCATGTGGGAAGTACCTGAGGCCTCTCAACGAGAAACCTGTGAGGAAGCCATCTTAGAAGTGGATCCTCCAGCCTCAGGCAAGCCTTCAAATGATGGATACCCTAGCTGACATCTGATTCCAACCTCATGAAAGTCCCTGAGTAAAAACCATCCAGCAAAACCACTCCTAAATTTCTGACTGGCAGAAACTATAAGAGTTAATAAATACTTATTGTTTTAAGCCACTGGGTTTTGCGGTAACGTGTTATGCTATAATAGCTAACTAATACAAACTACGGAAGTTATGTGTAAATAAAAAGTAGAAAAATAAGAAGAGCATTCTCTTTCAATTGTTCATTCGACAGCCATCCACAGGCAGAGCTCTTTTTGTGCCCAGTTCAGTGCTGGGTCTGGAGTTATAGTGGTGTGTAAAACACAGACCCTGCCTTCAGAGAGCTTACAACATAGCCAGGAAGATAAACATCTAACCAAATAATAACAAAGAAGTATGAAGTTGCCATGTCAGAGAAGTGCAGGATATTTCTGAACCCTGTTCTAAAGGCAGCTAATCTATTCCAAGGGGTCAGGGAAGGCACCCTGAAAATGAAGCTAAGAGATTGCTGAGATAAAGACAAAAGAGACAAAGAGATGCCTTGTTCCTGTAATCAGCAAATTTGGAATAGATGAACTTGCCCTTGAAAAACTCAGAATTGCCAATATCTTTTGTTCTTTTGGCCAAAATTCACTGAGTGCTTACTATGTGTCAGGGACTGTTCTAGGCTCTAGAAGTTCGTCCATGAACAAGAGAGACCAAATCTCTGCCCTCATCATGTTCCTGAAGTAAGAGCTATACTTAGAGAAGTGATAGAATGATAATGATTTGGATCCAGACTACCTGCTCAAATCCAAACTCCACCTCTCACTGATTCCATGACCTTAAACAAGACTTTTAACCTTTCTGTGCCTCAGTTTCCTCCGCTGTAATAATAGCACCTATCTCCTGGATTGCTGCAAGAAAATGAATGAGTTAATGCACATCAAACTCTTAAAACAATGTCTAGCACATAGTAAAAGCTCAATACATTTCAGCTATTTTTGGTTTCCTTGTGATCATACTTACAAAGCTCAGGACTTCACCATTCTTCACTCACTTTCTCTTGTTCCCAGTTGAAGAAAAGGCGCAAGGTTAAATTTAAAATACATGAGATCCTTACAAAGTAGGTCATTTCTGTTTCAGCATAAGGTTGACATCCTGAGTAATTTATTGCCTGAATAATTCTGAAACACAGAAATGCAAATGTACAAGAGTTCTAACCATGTTGCAGATGGAACAATGCTGCTTATCCAAGAATTCGTTTCATCTGTTAAACAACCCCTAAAACAGGCTCTTTCTGTACAATACTAAAACAACCTGTTGAAAAATACAAAACTTAGTATAGTCCCAAAGAAACTGCTTTCAGATTTAAATACAACCTGTAAGAGTAGTTTTGCATTTGATCAAATATTGTGAGTGAATACGGACTAACATAATACTGTCAGTTTTGAGAACAATAAACTCCCAATTTCTTCCTTGTTTCCTTTATCTTGTTCATTTCTCTCCAACCCAGTTTTGAATGGAAAAAGATGGCCAAGAAAAAATGGTTCCCTCAAAACTGTTTCATCGCTGGATATCTTACTAACAATTATTTCGTGTGTATCAGGCCCCAGAGAGTAGCTGGCGCTGGAGCGCATCAGTGAAGAGCAGACGATCGCAAAATCGTAGACACTAAAGATGGAAAAGACCTTTGAGGTCATCTTGTCCACTCTTGTCAACTCAGTCCTGTTCCCCACAGCATATTCTCGGGGGCTTTCAACAGCCAACTTGTAAATGATTCCAACACCACCAGCCCTGCCACTGTCCCCCTGGAGAGACCACTCCACTATCTAATAGACCTTTCTCTTAGGTAATTTTTTTCCTTGATATTCAGACCAATTTTACCTTCTCTTAGCTTCTTCCCATTATTCATTGACATACTCCATTGGACCAGGCTAAGCATCCTTCTCTTCTTTCAGTGTAGATACCTTGTCAGATTAATTATGGCAACAGCAGCTTGAGCCAGCCACATTCACAAGGTCCAGCACGGTAGCATTTAGGCAGACAGATCAGAGATCTTTTCTTCTTTGTCCTTCATTATCTACTTCTACAGCTTGCTTGGGGTTGGTATGTTAAGGGTAGCAATGTTTGATACTTGCTGTTTTCCCTAAAATCCTTCTCTTTTTCTCAGTCCCTTTTTCTGACTCCAGGACGACCAGGAAGAGCCTCAAGAAAGCCTCCTTTTTTTTTTTTTAATTTAATTTTATTTATTTGAAGGACCTGGCAGAGGGAGAGGGACATGCAGGCTCTACACTGAGCAGGAAGCCCAACACGGGACTTGATCCCAGGCTCCTGGGATCGTGACCTGAGCCAAAGGCAGATGCTTAACCACTTGAACCACCCAGGCGCCCCAAGAATGCCTCCCTTTAGATGTCAGTTTCCCCATCCATGGTCTTTTCCATTCCAATAAGGATCCCAATAACCACTCCAGCCTTTGCAAAGGGACAGAACAGCCCTATTCTAATTCCCTAGATAGCCTTGGGTTTATAAAACCAAGGAGGAGGTAGTTTCAACCAGGTTTTATTCATATTTGCAATTTAAGATGGCAGGTTTGTATGTTGCTTTGGGTAAAAGCAGTTAATTCTGTGTGTGTGTGCACGTGTGTGGGGGGGTAGTGCACACACACACACACACATATATAGGAGCATGAGCGTACATATGGGTCTTTGTAAAATCACTCTGTGGATTATGAATTTTGTAATTTTTTTTTTGGTCATGAAAAGTAGTAACAGTTGAATATTTTCTGCCATGTGCTACATGCTAAAAGAAATTTTGCCACATCCTAAAAGAAAACATGCTCTATTATATATCAATGCAGAATATGTAGGTGTTTACACATATGAAGATATAGATATAGATACACACACACACACACACACACACACATACACACATAAAATTCCAGGAAACAACATTTATCCTTACCTCACATGCAATGCACTCTATTTGCTATTCTATTCTTTTTCAATCATTTAAAAATGATGGCCTCAACCCATTAAACTGATTTTACAGCCCACTAACAGGTCAAAACCAAATTTTTAGAAACCCTCATGTATAGATTCCACCTTTACCTCCGATCCTGGAAAGCAGCTGGTGTCCAGGGACACTCTACTCTTTGTACCCATCTTCACTGTGATCAATGCCCAGAACCTCAGGAAGCCTCATTTCACTCAGAAACCAGTAAACTTTTTTCCTTCTTTGTTTTGTTTTAAATAATCTTCACACTCCAGCGTGAGGCTCAAACCCATGACCCTGAGATCAAGAGTCGTGTTCTTTACTGACCAAGTCAGCCAGGTGCCCAGGAAACCAGTAAACTTTTATCAGTTGCCATGGGCAGGTTCTGATTCCCGGACCTTGGCTCCCAGAACCAAAGGAGACTGAGAGGTCAAGATCATGAAGAAGAATGCCAAGCTGAATCGCCATACCAACATGCTCCTAAGAGACTCAAAGCCCAAATGCACTGTATGGATCACAAGTGGTGGCAGCAAATGTAAGAGTACAGACAAAAGACCTTCTGAGATGGATTTTATAATGAAGCTACAAGATAGAAGCCCCATGGAGTGGTCACTATTTGACCATTTTATAAAACCTGTCAAGAGCAATATCAACGGACGTGCAAAGACATATCTCAAATAGGACTTCTAGCTAAATCATGTCTATGGTATAATGACTGAGGTACTCATGGCCCTTTCTAAATATTTCTTTTCTTCTCAGGACTCTTCCATCCCCTCAGTGTTTATTTATTTCAACTGTATAAATAGTAAAAACTCAGAGAAGTTATTTAAAATCTTTAAATACATTCTTCTTCAACTTTCTTTTTGGTTTGTAATTAGTTTCCTTTACTGGTTCTCCTAAAACTAGGTGAATAATAACTCCCCTACAGAATGATTCCCCCTTTTTTAAAGGAAAAGACAAGTCCAGTCACCTTTGGCTGCATGGAGTGGAAGATACCCATTTCTGTCTCAAACCATCTAAGGATAACCCTGCATCTGGAAGCCAGAGCTCTCCCACCACTGGCAGACAGGTCAATCCCTTTACACAGCTCCCTGCTTTACAGAGGCCAGTATTACATGGTGCCTTCAACAAAGTAATAGGAATCACATTAGTCCCATTTTGTAGCTGAAGAAGACGACAAAGCTCAGAGAGGTTGGGCAATTTATTCAAAGCCACAGAACACATGGAGGAACTGTGATCTAAGCTGGTGCTATGAATCCAAAGTTTTTCTCTTCAAGTCCAAGTTTTTCTCTTAAAAAAAAAAAAACTGTCTTTCCATTAATGCACATGGGTTTGCAAGTTTAAAAATGTGGTGATTCTTATACCTCATATGAAGATTCATTTCCATACAATACACTTCAAAAACCATAACTGAAGTCAAAGTTAAAATGAGATTTGATTAATACATTTTCATTTTAACCCCAAAATTTATGTTATGTACCTAATGAATTGCATGAAGGTAAACAAGAATACTAGAGAGGAGTATTCTTGTTTACCTTCATGCAATTCATTAGGTACATAACAAGGCAAGACTCACTTTCCTAAAAATACTCAAAAATATTTATTTCTCAAAAAAAATGGATAAGGAATTTTCTATATTAAAAAACAGTTCTTTGAGAAAGCACAACCACCATATATTTAAAACATTTGTTTGATTTTTAAATAACTGCCATGCCCTTTAAGACATATTTATAATGTAAAGTGATGTTTACCAATATCTTTGCTCCATCAATTACATAAGAAAACAAGAAGCTCATCCAAATTTAAAAGTAGGCTATCAACACTGGTCTTAACATTGGTAATACTTAACAGGGCAATGAGGATGGACATAGTTCTCGACCCCTTCTCAAGGTTTATGACTACAACCAGAGCCCCTACATTAACATTAGGAGGCATAACCCCTTGCAGGTAGTAAGCAGGGCTCCCTCTGGGCATGAGGTGGTCCTCACTCCCTTCCTTCCAAAAGAAGTCAAATGTCCTGTTTTTTTTCACCCCCGTAAGGGCTGCAGAAGAGAAACTTCAGTCCAACCTTGACATTTCTGCTAATACCAACATGAAAATGTATTTAAAACACTTAAAAGCCTCCTTAATCATTTTAGCTTCAGTGAAAACCTAGAAGAAGAGACGAACTAGGGATAGAGAGTGAAGAAGAAAATGAGTGGCCAAGGAAATCAGAGATGTAATGCAGCTATCAGATGTTCCACACGAGAGATTTGGAAGGAGTCAAATTCTAGCACAGTCCACATGTTCTCCAGCCAAAGATCCTGACTTGAGATTTTTTTACAATCCCAGGCCATTCAATCATTTAAAAATTATGTTGACCTCCCTCCCTGAATCTTTTAAGCTTTAGGGTATATGTGGGGTAATAAAAAATGTTAATGGATTGGGAGCTTGGTTCTTGTGAAGTAAGATGGTTAACTTCAAGTTAACCTGTCTAGACATGTGAATAAAGTCTTTTAAAACTAGAAGTCCCACTAGGGCCAAGATGGGTTTTTCCAGAGCCGTCCTGTAGCTGAACAATTTTCCATGAGCTCAACTCACTTCACAGAATAATTTAAAAAATAAGAAAGATATAATAAAACTCACCATATGGAAACCTCTGTTGTCTCTCCTTAATTTTCTGCCTCCTCTCTTCTTTGCATCACAGCTTTCCATAGGTAGTATGCAAAATATTTGGTTATCTGAATCCTCCTAACCTGAAAAGGCTAGATTCCCAGGCCACTTTTCTACCTTGACCTACAAAGGCTGTAAATGTCTAAACCCATAGGGATGTTATCACCTCTGGGGGCAAGTTAAGGCAGCACAATATGCACCATAGGCAATGATGGCTGACACCAGCAACAGTACTGCCCTTCAAAGAACAAGGGGCCCCAACCCATGCTTCGAGGCCCAGCTCAGTATTTCCCTTTCTTGTTCTTCCCCATAGTTATCCTGGACCACATAATGCCCTACCCAAGTAACCCGAGCTTGTTTCCAGAGCCCTTCATCTCCTGAAGGCAGATTATGTCACCAGCATGCATCCCTAGGCCTGAGGAGATGGGATATTCGCAGAGGAGATAGATCTATGGCTACGTGGACATGCAACATGGGTATGTGGGCTAGAATATCTACCTACATACACATGAGTCTCCTCTCAGTGAAGGTCAGCACTGGAGAATGGGAGCAAAAGCCCTATAAGACCCAGGACCCCTACACAAAGACTAACACCATCGACCCCCAAGATCCCCACTCCACCCCCAGAGGAATCTGGGAGACACTGGAAGAGACCCATTAAGAAAACACCTTGGAAATGGACAGAAATAAATGATTAATACCCATGGTTTGGGCTTTAAAATGTGTAAGCTTGTATGAAATGGGAAAGAGGATAAAGATAATAATGGAAGGAGGGAAAACTATGTATCTAAGAGTAAACAAAATTCAGAAAGAAGAAGAAAATACAGTGTATTGCTTCATACCATAGTCAGTTATGTATACTTAGATATAGCACAATCATGATTTCGTATATATATTATGCATATGTATCTATAATAAGGTATAAAAATGGCAGTTTCAATAAAGACACCAAAATACCATAGATGATAAAATCCAAAATGAGGGACTAGACCAACCTATGTAGAATTTTCAAAAGAAATGAACTGTAGATGGCATTATGACTTACCCACTTGGAAAGTATTTAAGACAATAGGAAGAAAAATGATTTTGTGGGAAAGTTTTCTTTTAGAAAAAATAAGGACATCCCCCCAACACAAACCTTATTGTTTGGGCAGGGGCTGAAGGGAAAGAGACTCCAGTGAGATCATCTGGACAGCTGATATGAAGCCCCTCTGGTCTGGGAACAGAGAGGATATCAGGAAATCTAGAAAGCAAGAGGCAGGCCAAGTGAGTGCTTCCACCGAGAAGGGTACATGGCAGCTCAAAGCACATGCACATTTCCCCCAGAGCACAGTAACCTATCTTAAAAGCACATACTCCAGAACCAGATTGCCCAGGTCTGAAACTCTTGAAACTTAGCAGCTGTATGGCCTTGAGTAAGCTATTTAACCTCTCTGAGGCTCACTTTCTTCCTCCTGTAAAATGGAGATAATAAAAGTATCTACCTCATAAAATCATTGTAAGAATGAAATAAGTTCATACTTGTAGATGGCTTGAAATAGTATCTGGCCCAAGCTCAGTGCTGTATTACTGGAGGTTATTAACCTGATGCAGACTCCACAGGAGGCACAGTCAGCCTAGAGCCTACCCAAGAGCCTTTAAGTCCTACCCAAGGAGACCAGGATTCTGTGTGGAATGGATCCCTGGAGAACAGGGGATTGGTGGTAGCAGTGGGCCAAAGGAAGGGCATCATCCACACCAGAGGCCACTCTAGCCACAGGGTCTGGAGCTTCTGAAGTCCCCATGAGAGTGCCCATGAAAGGGAAACAATCAGCTGAAACATCAGCCAGACCCAGAGATTCATCTTACAATAGTACCGGTCCTACCAGGACTTTTCAAGTCCTGCTTCTTCTTCCCTCTCCCTGTGCTAACCCTGGAGGAATCAATTACAGAAGCCAGCCAAAGGGCAGAGAAAATTACCAAGAAAGAGAGAAGATGGGTCTAGAAATTCTCTCTACCTCCCACCCCACCACAAATATACAACTCACAGAGGGCCATCACCCTGCATGAAGAGATGTGACCTTGTATCATAAAAGGACTCCAGACTGATTATTATATAAGACCAGGTATTCTAATGACAGTAAGAGGACAGGTCCTCCAAAGAAACAGGACCAATAGGATATATATGTGTGTGTGGATATATATATGTGTGTGTGTGTGTGTATGTATGTATGTGTGTATATATCTGTATCTATATCGAGATATAAATACAGGTATATGTATACACAGAGATTTTAAGGAATCATGGAGTTTGGCAAGTCCAAAATCTGAAGGGTGGGCCATGAGCTTGAAAAACTAGAGAAGAGCTGGTATGATAAGCTCAAGTCCAAAAGCAGTCTGCTAGCTAAACTCCCTCTTTCCATGGGAGATCAGTCTTTTTTCCTAATATGGCCTTCAACTGATTGGATAAAGACTGCCCGCACTGTAGAAGATAATCTACTTTACTTGGTCTTCTCATGTAAATGTTAATCTCATCTAAAAATTACTTAGAGAAACATCTGGAATAATATTTGACCAAATATTATGAGTATTATGGCCTTGCCAAGTTGATACGTAAAATTAACCATCACAGAGAAAAATGTTTCATGTTGATGTTGATCGTATCTCACAAAACGGGCTTATCTGGTGTACTCCTACACACACACATACACACACACACACACACACACTTCACTGTGTCTTAGTAAATTACACCATATAGTAAATTACACAGATATAGGCTTTGTTTTCATATTTTGTTACTAACATTGGACAGTTAGGTAGTTGTTCTACACTAGCAGAAATTAGAACACACCTTGTCTTCCCAAGAAGATCATAAGTTTTGTTGGGAGGGGGAGTCCCATCTTCTGTGCCTTTGTAGTACTACACTGGGTGACACCACATATGTAGTCTATGTTCAAGGTGTATTTGTTTGATACTCAGCTGTCCTTTCTGTAACATGAATCCTAAGCCTCTACCTAAATCACAGAACTGAATTTTTAGGCAATCAAGTTGACACACATGGAGTCCCTAGATAGAGAATTTCCCTTTATTCTACTTGCAGGCAAAGTCAGAAGTGGGGGGAGAATGGCAGGTTGACGGTGGGGGGCAAGAAAAAAAGAAGAGGTAGCTACCACATTAACCACTGGGTCTACCCTAGGGTTTTCCTCAAGCACAGTTACTTATGGCAGCTTTATTTATTGCTTCAGAAACATCTACTGAGTACTTACCAAATGGTAATGGCTGTCCTCTTAAAAGTTATCATCCTTATTCAAAGCAATGCATAGAGGTATTTAATCCCCATAGTCAAGAAACATGGGAGACCTGTGGGGTCCCCTCTGGGACATACTCATTTCACCCAAGGTGAGGGTCAGAGAGAGAGCAGTAGACCCAAAGTGACATCATCTGGCTTCTGGTTTCAGCTGTGCCACGGTCTTACTCTGTGATGTCAAATCAGTTACGCTTTTCCTTCCTCTACAAAACAGGATGGCAAGTATGAATAACTATGCATGCACTTGTTACAAAGATCAGTGAGATAATGCAAGTTAAAGTGCTTTTAAAAAGAATAATAAAAATGAATACAAATATAGGGTATTTCTAGACTCTGCCTGGGAGATTTTTCCTACTGGCCTTTTAGAAGAAGCCAGCAGAGCTGACTAGCAATCATGGAAGGTGCCATGTAGGATGAAACTCTGCACCATTTTCTCTGCTTAATACCCCCACCATGGTCCCACAAGGGGAAGATGCTAGTAAGGCTAGCTTTACAACTGGCTGCTCCCAAATAACTGCCCCATCAGCCTCTGGTACCTATCTGATATACAGCCACTGGAGGGTCATTTCTTTGGGCTAAAATTTCCACCAAAGAATCAGCTCATTAAGTTATTATTCATAGGCTTTTTTATGTGAATGTGCCTTGGTTTATGGAGCCCCATTCTAACACCACAGACAGAAGAAAGGGTAGAGTTGGAAGGTAGGGGAACGAAGAATCAGGAAAGATTAGCAAAAGACCTTATTTCACTGATTGGGAAACTGAGGCTCAAAGCAATGAAGACAACCGTCCAATATCACACAGCTAATCAGTGAGAGAACTGCAGCAAGCTCTGATAGCCAAGCCATTCTCTTTGCTACTGTGAGCACTCCTTGCTTGACAAGTCCTCTGTACCAGACGAATTAGAAAAAATATTTCACTACTAGAAATCTATTGAACGTGTGAGTACTATGTAACACCTCACCAATTTCTGGGTACACAACAGATACTCCCTCACTATGCTTTTCGATTAATTATTAATAAAACTTTATTGCAGGGCACTAGTGTTATTTTTCCAATTGCTTTCACACTTACAATCTTATTTTTATCTGCAGAGCTGATAGTGCAGGTGTCATCCAATTCAAGAACAGGAAACTAAGACTCTGAAGGGTTACATACCTTTCCAAAATAGGCACAGAGCCTCCCTAGAGCCCAGGTGTCCTGACTTGCTGTCAGTGTTCCGCCATGGCCTGGACTCAACACCACCACAGGAGCCCGAAGAGTTAATGTGGGTGCTGCCACCGCACGGCAGCAGCAGCAGCAGATGGCTCCTGCCAGCCCATGGAAGGGACTTCATATTCTCAGGAACCTTTCTCCACCCTCCTGGTGAGGGAGGCAGCAGGCAGGCCCTTGCTTTTATGAGCTTGGTTTATAATGGGGAAACCCTGGGCTTGCCAACATGTCCAGTGCTCCCACACAAGGCACAAGAGGCAGCCCAGCCTCTGCCTTCAGGGTTCCTGGGGATCCACCCTCAGAGATCCAGTTCTGGTTGTCACGCACTGCAATTTCCCCTGGGTCATCTAGATGTCCTTTGGGCGAAATTAATGGCTTTTTTCGGGGTGCACGTGCACACACACACACACACATACACATATACCTTTTACATATTCTGAAATTAATTATTTATATGTGACTATTTTTTCCCACTTGACTCCTGGACAACAGTGTCAGAAACTTCCACCTTGTCTTTAAATTTGTATCTGGAGCACCCAGCCTGAGTAACACAGAAGTTTGACACGTATTTGTTAAAATGAAATTAGGGTGGCTGCAATAGCTCTTGAGAGAGGTAAAACATTAAATCATGAACTCTTGAGTCTGAATTTGCTTGTCCTGGGTCTTTTGTGAGGACAGGTGCTCTGGGACAGCGGAAGCCACAGTCTCCTGAGACTATGAAGCAACAAGAGAAAGGAGGCACTGGCTGAGAACAAATCTCAGAATGGACAAAGGAAGTCCCAGAGGCAGAATCCCAGATATCAGAATGGAGCTGCATTTTACTGCAGGTCACTTCAAGTCCATTTGAAGAGCAAAACTGTTAAAAAATTAGGATTCAAGACAGAAAAGTTATAAAACCTAATACCAACTAAACTCATGGGGAACCATCAAGGCAATGAGTCCCAGGGTGGCTCCTACAATGTGTGTGGAGGTCTCACCTTCCCTTCCCACAAGTGTGGGTTCAAGGAATAGATCTGATTGTTACTGCTATTCCAAAAAAGAGACCTGACCCAGAAATGCCATTCATGTCTTCTCCAGGACTAACCGGGGGGTGCTTGTTTTCCTTCCTACCTCCAGCTCAGCTTTCCCAAAAGGAGTGTAAAAATGTGCCTCTACTGAGTTGAGGGACTTGGGCTCTGTGGAGTCTGACAGGATTACTCAGGATTGAATGGGAAAGTGGAAGGAGGACTTTTCCCATGCAACATACGGAAACAAGACTGAGCTCTGAGTAAATCAAAACCATCTAGAGTTTGTGTTTTAGAAACACCGAGAGATTTTTGAGAAAGGAGAACATAGGGTTGTTGTTCTTATCTCTATTGCTCATTGTGGCATTTCAGGATTCTGCTCCTATTCATTTATTTATTATTAAGTAGTCAAGGGCTTACTATGTGCCCAATACAGCTCATATATCATCTTACTAAATTTTCCCATTAGATCTGTGTGTTAGACATTATCATGTCCACTTCCTAGACAGGGACATTGAAATAGACAAATTAATGAACCCAAGATCACATAACTAACAACCCGTTAAGCCATATTCAGCCCTAATTGAGTCCAAAACCCTTGCATTTTTCCAGTTTTTGTCCCACTGCTTTGTCCCACAATCTACCTCCCCTGCTTCAATGAGTCTTTTCTGAGGACTAACCAGGTACTGAATATTGTGTTGGTTCATGTGGGAGTAACAAAAAAAGTAGAAAGCCTGGGCCTCTAGCTTCAAGGGCATCATCAATAATGAAGAGATAAAATACTCAAAAAATGCTAATTACTTGAATTATAGCTCTAACTTGAGACTAAGGGGTTTACCTCCCTTCGTCTGATCTGAGTTATTAAGTCAAATTCTTTGGGCCCCATTCAAGACAAAGACTGAAAGGGCATCATTATGCCACCTGGAGGAACTTGGAAGTTACTCTGTGTATACAAAATTGCCATCCAGGGCTAAACATTATGGTTTTGACCATTTTTTTTCCTGAAGAATTTTTAAATCAAAAAATTAAAAATAAATAAATAGATAAAATCCAGGAATTAGAAGAGCCTTCTTCCATTTGTTGGGAAATCAAGGTACACATGAAGTAAATGTAAGCTCAGTTAATTTTTCTCCTAAAGGTTATTAATATCAGGATCTTAGGATAAAACTGGAAAAAATAAAGCTCATATACTGAAAGAAATAAAGTTAGGGAACTTATACCAAGAATGAATCTGTATATGTAATAGAACCTGAATCGTGGCACAAAGCTAGGCATTTTAAATTCAGTAACTATCTACAGACTGGCCATTAAGCCCATACTTACAAAGTCCAAATGCCTTATAACGGGCTATCAGAGCCTTTAAGGTCTGGCTGCAATCTAACCTCCAGTCTTACTTATACCCTTTTCCTAAAACACTGCCTGTGGCCCAGTCATAGGCTACTTCATCTCATGCTTTTCTAGGTTGTTGTGCCTTTAAGCATGCTGCTCCTTCTGCCTGAGCTGATCTCCCCCCATTCCTCATCTAGTGATTCATCCTGCTAAACATTCTGTATTACCCCCACACTGATGTGTTCCCCCTTCCCAGGAAGTGTTCTTTTTCTACCCCCACAATCCTTGGGGTGTAACTAAAGTAGCAAAAAGCTCTGGATTGAGCCCAGGCTGAGCCCACAGCTGGGAATCAGATATGTTTTGGGATGCCTAACGAACAGATGGGGCAGGAGCTTCTTGGGTAGAATCTCTCCTAAGGGAAGACAGAATCAAACAAAACAGCCTTCATCATTGGGGCAGGAGTCACCAAGCAAGGTAGGATAAATATGTCAACCCTGATGGACTTGTGTCTGTACCTGAAGGAAAAGATGAGTAAAATCGAAATGCTCTGTTCCCTCCTAAACCTCTGTGAGATGCTGGGAGACACCTGCCTTGGGTTCCTCTCACAGTGTATGCTTAGTGGCATCTGCACCACAGGCTACAGCTGAAGCAGCATCTGTGGCTAAAGAAGGCAGGGGTGAGGATGACATCTATAGAAGAGTAGCATCCAGCACCAAGGGCAGCAGAGCCCAAAGGTCAAAGCTCACCTGGCCAATGCAGAACCAGAAGAAAGTGAGGAAATAATGAGTAGATACCCCATCAGCTGAGCACACAGGAGACACCTGGGGAGCCTCGGGAATGCCAGGAAGGGGCTTTCCAAAAAGCTGAGCTAAATCGGCACAGTATTTATGAACTTATTTTGGTGTTGAATAAGTATCTATCTCCCACCCTGCTCCTTTGAAGCAGAAAAAGACACAGAGGTCAGGAAGGGAGTGATTCTAAGTCCTTTGTATATCCCTCCAAGTGAGACTTGCACGTCTGACACATACCACCTGGTATTCAAGATATGGATGGATGGATGGATGGTTAGAGACACTGTTAGGGGCACTGAGCTTACCTCAGGAAAAGTGACCCACATGAACATGAGTCCAGAGATGAGATTGAGGAGAAAACACCAGTATGATGCAAAGGTGAAAACCAGGAAGTGGTGAGAAATTAAGTCAGAGAAGGAAGGTAGGGACTGTCAATGGAGAGCCTTGAAAAGCAGAGGGGTTAAAACTTGGAGTAACATGGCACTCAAAGGTATACAGAGTCAGAGCTTTTATGTCTACATACCAACCAATCTGTGGTCAGTAGGGGGGGGGAATGTAAATCCAGTCAAACACTTGGTTTCTTAGGTTCTCTATGATGTCAAATGACCAGCCGAAAATCTGTACTCAACCAGTTAATTTACTTAGTTTGCAGATTTTCAGGTTTGGTTTGAGGGAATATTTTGAAAACAGGGTGCAAGTTTGTTTCTCATTGATTTAACTCTATGAATGTCGCATTAAGGCTGTTTTATAGATGGGCACACTGAAGAGCAGTGAAATGAAAGCAGCTTTCAGTATGGCGGGGCAACAGAGAGACTCCCAAACACCCTGGCCAAGGGTCTTCACCACTCTGTTGCTCCCTTCATGTGCTCACTTGAGTGAGTAGCCTGTTCCCAACCAGACTATCTGTATAGCTCGCACGGCCTCCTATAAATGAGTTACTCTATTTCAAGCTTCAGTCTCTTCACAAGCCCCCAGGTACTGAAGTCACCAGTGAGACATTAAGATTTTTCAGAATTACCACACTTCTTTAGAATCTGCTTTGAGCTCCAAAAGATTCCTCTACAATTTGCTTTATTCTGTTCCTTCTTTGGCTTGTAGCAAAATCTGGTAGAACTGAAGAAGAGAGAAGAGGTGGGGGCAGGGGGTAGGAGAGGAGGACAGTTTTATTTCATTTTGAGTTGGGCAGCCCACTTCACCTCAGTTTCCCTGTCCTGGGAGGAAGCTGATTTAAAGACACTTATTGGGAGATTTTACTTCTAAATTCCTTTAAAAATCTCTGAAAATCAGGGGCATCTGGGTGGCTCAGTTGGTTAAACATCTGCCTTTGGCTCAGGTCATGATCTCAGAATCTCAGGATCTAGCCCTACTTTGTCATTGGACTCCCTACTCAGCGAGAGAGTCTGCTTCCCCCTCACTCTCCTTTTCCCTCTCTCTCTCTCTCAAATAAAAACTTAAAAAAAAAAATCTCTGAAAATCAATTAAAATGTCAAAGAGAAAAAAGAAAGAAGGGATTTCAGAAGAAAGGAAAGAAAAAAAGTCCCATGGTTTTAGGCCTTCTTTTTGCCCCTATGGAGACAGCTCCCAAATATTTCATGACCACTGAGAACATATGCCCCACCTATTATACACGCCCTTCAAATTGGCTCAGAATTTTATTACATTTTCAACTAATAAAATTCTCCTATTCACAGAACATGCTTTCCAGGTAAAGCATGCATGGCCTGAACTCCACTTTTGAAACTTGCTCATTGTAGGTAGGTGTGCCATTATAAGCTGATTTTATTTTATAGATGGTTTCCTTTTTCCAAAACAGATGTTCCCAATGTCTTGTCTCCAAGACAAAGTGCCAAAGGCCCAGTCTTCATAGTCATTTAATGGGAGCCAGTGAGAACATGCACAGTGAAAAAGGCAGTATACACCTAAATGCAGATCTTGGACAGAATTTTTAAGATACTTTAATTATTATGATAATGACTTGACGGTCATATTTCTAAAGGGGGAAAATAAAGATTTTTTTAGGTACTTTTATGGTCATGTGCTATTACACTAGTGAGAAATGGCCTTTTTATCCAGGTATCTGTACCTGATTATAGTAATGACAATAATAATAATATTATATTTTTATAGGCCTCAAATTCTAAAGGCCCTTAAGCACTTCATATCATCATCATTATTATTTTAACTCACAGTTAATTATACACAGTCTGGGCATGCACGTAAGAACTCTTGTCTACAATCTGATTCATTCATAATGATAAGGTCAGTGGTTCAAATCCTGGGAAGGGTGCTAGTGGACAAAGGTGGTTGCTGCTTCGCAAATGCTACACAGCAGCAGGAATGGAGCTAGTGGTCTCATAAGGAGGGGAAGGTATCAGTGTTGCTGCCATAGCTTGGGTCTAGAGACAAATCTTCAGTGGAACTGGCCTGAGCTGGTTGGTGCCCATTTGCTTTGGATTCTCTAAGAATGTCCCAACTTCAAATACTTTTCTCTTTTGATGGCATATTAGTTTGGTAGGGCTACCATAACAAAACATCATAGACTTGGTGGCTTAAATAACAGAAACTGATTTCCTCACAGTTCTAAAAGCTAGACGTCCAAGACTGAAGTGTTAGCAGAGCTGGTTTCCTCTGAGGCTTCGGTTCTTGGCTTATAGATGGCTGTCTTCTCTCTGTGTCCTTGCATGATCTTCCTTCTGTACGTGTCTGTGTCCTAATCTCCTCTTCTTATAAGGACACCAGCCATATTAGATTAGAGCTCATCCTAATGGCCTTACTCTAACTTAGTTCACCTCTTTGAAGACCGTATTTCCAAATGCAATTACATTCTGAGGTACTGAGGGTTAGGATTTGAACATCTGGACTTCATGGGGCACAAAATTCAGTCCATAGCAGAAAGCATCCCAATTCCAGGTTCAGAAAATATGTATCATGATTATGATGCACACAGTGTCTTCCACCCAATCCTCAGCCAAAATCTGGCATTCTAATTAGGGAAGCTAGAGGTAGAATTCCTCCCTCTGATTTTCCCATGGCTCTTTTCCCAGTTCCCATTCAATGTCAAGCCCCAAATCACCTCCTCAAAGAGGTCTTCTATCTCTGATTCTGGAAACGAACACTGTTGTGCTCCCACCCCCCAACCACATCACCCTTTATTCAAAGAACTTATCACTAACTGAAACTACCTTGTTCATTATTCATTTACTTTGCACAGTCTGTCTTTGCCACTAGACTTTAGATTTTAAGACAGAGAAAGCTTATCAGTTTTTACAGTTGTATCCCAGGGCTGAGGGAAGAACCCAGCACATAGTAGGGTTCAAAATACGTCTATGTAGGCTTTAAAGGACAACAAGAATAGAAATTATAAAAAGCAGATATATTCTACCTGGGGCAACATTAGCAAGCTATTTTCCCAATAGTTTTCCAGGATGGCCTTTGTTCTTGGTAAACGTACCAAGGCCCAATGGTTAAGGCTCAGAGACAAGCTCTGTTAGCACCTAAAAGATAAATCACTCGGAGGAGGACCAACATTATACCAAGCTTACCAGGCTGATAAACTGAAGAGGATGCCATTTTAGTAATTCACTCTGAGCAATAACTGTCCAAAGGACAGGATCCTTAAAAAACAATGTGACCAACACATTCTTCCCATATAGGTAGGCCTATAGAGGCCAAACATAATCACAAGGTGGTACAGGGTACATGAACTCTGAGAAGGCAATCTAATTAACTGAGCATTTAATCATATCTAGCTAAATATTCTGATCTCACATTAGGAATGGTGTTGTCAATGGCACTGGAAGACACATATCCAGTGGCAAAGTCTCCTCCTGATCAGTGTTTGCAGGGTCAATGGCAGCACTTGCTTTAAGGATTTTCCCTTTTCTAGGTCTCTGGGGACTGGTCAATCCTTCTTCTCATTGATGAATTCTTGTGTTGGGTATGTTAATACATTCAGTCCCCTCATAGTCAAGTCTGGGCCTAAGAACCAATCTGCATGTTGGAGGAGAATTCCCTCATCCCTGTCCTGATCTATGTCAAAAACTTAGCTCTCAGAGGGCAATCATTTCCTTCATTCCAAGCCCTGGCAAAACCAGAAATATAAAATAAAGTGAGTCAGCATTTATTCATTCAAAAATATGTACTGAGCACCTTCTTTCTATGCGACAGGTAATGGGAACAGTGATGAACAAGATGAAGATCTCTCTTTTCAAAGTGCATTCTTTCTGTTTGGGAAAAAAAAAGACAATAAACAAGCAAATAAGTAAGAAAGTATCAGAGAGTGATACATGCTAAGATGAAAATCAAAATAGGGTGATATAAAAAATGATCTCCCTTGTGAATAGAGGGGACAAAGAAGCTAGAAACAATGACAAGGAAACAAGGTGAATATAGATCTAGAGGAAGAACATTCCTAGAAGAGGATGCAGCAAGTACCAAAGGCCCACAGCAGAGCATACTCAGGGGCAACAAGCTTTTTTTTTTTTAAAGATTTTATTTATGTATTTGAGGGAGAGAGAGAGTATGAGTGGCAGGGGGTGGGGGACAGAGGGAGAGGAAGAAGCAGATTCCCACTGAGCAGGAAGCCCCACATGGGGCTCTATCCCAGGACCCTGGGATCATGACCCAAGCAGAAGGCAGACACTTAAGGACTGAGCCCCTCAGGTACCCCAGCGGCAATACCTTAAAGGAACAGAATGGTAAGTGGGGGAACCATAGCAGAGTGTGCAGAGGAAGCAGGGCACATAAGGAGGCCGGGGACATAAAGAAACCAGACCACTCTGGCCTGGTAGCAGGGGTGCTATGGGAAGCTGCTAGAGGGTTTTGATGGTGGGAGACCTATGATTTACATTTTAAAAATATCAGTCTGGGTACTTTGTGGGGAATGGACAATAGAGGACAAGGACAGAAACAGAGACGAGTTAGATGGCCACTGTTGTAGTACAGGAGAGAAATGACAATGGTACAGACCACACAGTAGCAATGAAAATGAAGAGAAAAAGGCTGATTCAGATATGCTTGGAAGGCAGAGCTGACACTTAGATCTGAGGTACCTATCAGACAAGTGGAGATGCGGAGTTGGTCATTAAGGAAAGAATCCAGAATTAAAGAGAGCATTTAAAATTAGAAATATAAATTCTGGAGTCATCAGCATATATGTTGTAATTAAAGCTGTCTGCCTGGATGGAATCACCCAGGAATAGAGTACAGATTGAGAAGAGGACCCTAGTAGAGTCTAACCTTCCCATGAGAGAAGGCAGAGCCAGCAAAGGACTTCAGGAAGAAGTGGACAATAAATAGGAGAAGACCAAGAGAATGAGGGGTCATGGAAGCCAAGAGAAGAAAACGTTCAAAGTGAGGGCACAGTTAACTGGTTGTAATATTCCTAAGAAATTTAGTAAGATGGTGACAGAGATGCAATATTGAGATCAGCAGTACACTTGAAAAGACCAGTTTGGGTTTCATAGGCTAAAACCCAACTGAGGTAGGTGGAGGAAAAAAAGGTACAGCTGGGAAGTATAAACAGCCATTATAGACAGATTTTTTCTTGGTTTGCTGAGAAAGAGCAGATAAATTGCAGGAAGAAGTAGCCTCAAGAAGCAGATATGGTTTTAAGAGGTAAATATCAAGAGTATGTTTCAGGCTGATTAAGAATGATCCCCTAAAGAGGGAGAAACCAAGGTGCAGGTCTTGAGAAGGCCACAGAGATGAGATCTGAAGCACAGGGGGAAGGATGATTGTCTGTGGCCATGACCTAACAGGAGGGAAGGTAGAGCATAGCTGAAGATGATGGAAAGTAGACAGAGAAGAGGAGGTACACGTAAGATTTCTACTTTCTTCCCTGTGAATTATGAGACCAAGTTTGTCAGTGAAAAAGAGGTAGGAGGCAAAAGACATGGAGGAGGCTTGAGTAGACAGTAGTCAAACGGCTGTGCACTGCAGAAACTTCATCTGTGATCTGGGCTCATGAATTTCAAAGGAGTCCAGATAGCACCAAATTCATGATCACCAGTGACTGGCAGCTCAGGAGAAGGAAAGAGAACAGTGAGCTGGGGCTGTCAGGGAAGGCTTCACGGAAGAGGGGGCACTTAATGAATAGGTGGGACTCAGATCTACCAAGCCAGGCCTTCCAGGTGAAAAGAACAGTAAGAAAAAAGAACAGTAAGAAAAAAGCACAGAAGTAGAGATGAACACAACAGGCCAGTCGGAGCCACAGGGGAGCAAGGGGAAGTGGAAATGAAAAAGAAGGTAAAGAGCGCAGACGGCCTTATGGAATAGTGGAAGGTTCTGAAGAAAGGGCAAACAGCAAGATTAAAGCAGAATTTCAGAAAATTAACACAGCTTTGGTATGTAGAATATGCTGGAAGGAACTCTCTGGCCTAGAGGAGTGGCCACTGTAAGCCCAGGAGACCAGGATTGACTAATTAGGCGGGTACAAAGAGGATATAGATGCCTGTCCTGAGGATGACAACTTCATCCATTCAACCCTTCCTTGAAGATTTTACATGCCTGCTGGGGAACATGGGAAGCTGAGAATATTTTCCAAGATTTTGTCTCTTAGATGAGTCCATTCTAATGCCCATTCTCCCTGAGGAAAACAGTCTGTCCACTGAATGTTCTTGGCCAAAGAATGTGGCAATAGTGGTTGTAGCCACTGACAGGCTGAGTGCTTGAAATACACCAGCAGTTGTGCAAAGCCTGCATATATGCCTTACTCCACTCAGTCCTCAGAACAACACTTTGAAGTCGATGCTTTTACTATCCCCATTTACAAACAAGAACACTGAGTCAAAAGGGGAGTTGAATAATTTGCCCAAAGTCACCCAGCAAGAAAAGGAGAGGAGCCAGGGTCAAAGCCAGGCTAAAGAGGGGTCATGGAACCACTGCCTACAAGGTCCTTGACCAGACAGAAGACTTGTAAAGGGAAACACCACAGAGGGGAAAAACCATAGCCCCAAGCTCAGGAAGAAGTAGGGCCCAAATTGTGGCCAAACTGAAATGTCCAGGATGTACATGGGGCTGATCACAGACCATGGGTCTCGCCCAAGAGGCCAGGTGGAGACCTGTCAGCTGCAGAGGCCCAAAGAGAAAAGTAGAAAGAAAAGGAAGCATCAAAAGCTTTGACCAATACACAAACCTCACCGTTTCCTCATTATAAACCACTTCTCCCCAGAATCATTCCACAGGAAAGCATCAAATTAAGGACTTCTTGTGCTACCCTGACACCCAGTTTCTGAAGAGAAGAGATTATAACTTACTGATAAGGAATAAGGAATGGAAGTGCAGTATGCATCCCCTGAGGGTTAAAAGACTTATTTTTGTTTCTTGGTTTCTTTTCTGTGATTTTACCTATTTCTTCCATGTTTGGCTCCTGAGCCACCAATGGCTGAAGAAGATATCAGTGTGTCAAGGACACACTGCAGAGCCTTCCCAGAATATGCAACTGATAAATGTACTTAGGTTAGTTGTTATCACTCTGGAGCCAGCAGGCTTGAGGGTAGGTACATAAAGTCAGATCATTCCCAAATACGTTCAGAGCAAGAGAAGATGGAATGGAAGAGTTTTTTTGTTTCTCCTAGTAGGTCAGTTTTAGAAACACGAAGTGCTCTGGGGTCACTTGGAAAATAAAGAAAACAGAATGTATCCGACTGCTGCCCAGGCTGAGGAAGCAAATCCCCAAATCGCACAGAACTAGGAAGGATTTGATTTCATTAAAAGCAGCCACTGGCATTTGGCCCCTGAAGATGAAAGCAAAAGCCCCTTAAACAGGCTCGAACACGAGCTGAATTTCCGGACAAGTCCCCAGGGTGCCAGGATTGTTTCAAAGGAAGGCATGAATGTCTACATCTTCCCAGAGATTTGAAAAAGCAGGGCAGTTCCTAATACATTTCTCCCAATCTTATGGAAAAGAACAGGAGATGAAGAACCAACAAGTCAGGTGCTGCAGACACTCAATGGCTTAATACTCACAACAACCACATACATGTTACTATTTCCAATTTACTGATGAGAACACTGAGGCTTCAGCGAGGTTCAGCAGCAGGCCGAAGTCTACATAATAAATAGCAGAACCAGAAATCCAATGGAAATTTTTCTAACATCAAAGTCCACGTTCTTTCAACCAGTTTAACAGAAAAATTTGTGTTTCCAAGTCAGTGGGTCATAGTCTAACCAGGCCTACATGTATGTCATCACAGATCAGGAGTGATATGTGATCTGTGACCTTGGCCTTTCACTTTGGGTCCACCAGAGTTCACATTCTGCTCTAGCCTAGAATAGCCAGTTACCAAAAGCTTGTGACCAAATGCCTGAGTGAGGATGCTCATTTTCTAATTTGGGTGTTCATACCAGCCTTCCTCCAGAAAAGACAGGGGTCGGTTATGCAGGCTCTGTAAGACTCCATAGTTAACAAAAGAGGTCAATAAAGAAGCTAAGAAAAGTGTATGCTCTAATGACATATGCTTTTATGTTTGATGGGCCACAGATCCAAGGTTCTAAGCCTTCTAGAACTGATCTTAAAAAGAGAGGAAGGGAGGAAAGAAAGAAAGAAGAACATAAAGGAGGGAAGGAGGGAAGGAAGAATAACTTCTCAGATTTACTATGTCCACAAAATTAGAAAGCAAAAACACCAAATAACAACACAATCTGCAAAATCTTTATAATAACAGACTAAAGACACACTACATAGAGCTCTTTTGTAAATTAGCTTTTATCCTACAGAACATTTCGATAAAAGCAGTTCTGTAGGGTGTTGGGGCAATGCTGTCTCCAAATCACACTGCTTGGCTGTCTGCTAAGACTAGTCAGTGTCTCAGTTTCCGAAGCCTCAGACCACACTCTCTTCCAGGAGACATCTCATTCTTGCTCTTAGTCACAAGACAATGTGCATGGACTCCTGCAAGCTTACCCCGAGAGAAAAACATTGGCCTGCTGAAAGTTAGATATCAGCCCCACAGTATCATGTCCAAGGTGATTTTGAGACTATACCTAAAGACCCAGAGTCACAACTAAGGGGGTAAATGCACCCTCCTTCCCTTCAGGAATAGCTCTGGTCCTTAAGTTTCTACCTAAAATACTAAAACAGTGCCCACCAATACCTAGATTTTGGTTTAAAGGGTTCTAGAAATCTGGGGTTTTATTTTTTTCCTTCCACATTCTGTTCTTGTAAGAGCTCCTGAATCCCAAGGAGGAATCCGGTTTGTCAGAAAACTTCTAGTCTGAGTTTGCGGACCCAGTCTAACTCACACACAACCTTCATTTCTTGCTCTGAATTGCACACCCTTCTTCCTCTCACTAAACCCCAACAGGGACAGCAAGGGGACAAAGAGACACCCTTGCTGTCCCTCCTGTGGCCTCAGTCTCAGCCTCTCCACTGAGTGGGGTTAGGTCGGGGAGGTGCTGGAGTGCGGAGCACTGGGGACAAGGAGTGGCAGCATGCATGACTCCTCGCACCTGTTGTTAGACAAGGCCTAACAGAACCCTCTCCTAGTTTGGCTCTCCTATGTGGTGTGCACTTCAAGAGGTGAATCCGAGTGCCTTTTCCAGCCAGGGTTTCTGAGTATCTCCACACTAAGAGGTGAAGCACTTGACATTTGGCTGCCATGCTGTTGTGAGCACATCTGATTCTGCACAAGGAATGTGGAAATCAGAATGTTCCTGTCACAGGTGTCAACCTCTGTCTGATGGGTACAGATCTGCAGAGTGGTCACAACTAGCTGATCCTCACTGCAAATATCTTCCTTGTGACCTTTCATCTGCAGATGGGCAAGAACCAGCCTTTACATGCTAATGTGTCCCTTTATATTTCATGGGTTTCCTTCTAGCTCTATGGCTGTATGATGGGAATTCATGAGAGACAGAAATGGGGTAAGAGCTGTTCTCACATGAAGACCACACGAAGCATCCTTGGAAATGGCACTGACTTTCTCTGGCCAATAGGATACCAATGGAAAGGCACAACTTATGTAACATATTAACATGCCAATCCTTTATGCATTTAAGAATGTATGATTTAGGGTGCCTGGATGGCTCAGTCAATTAAGTGTCTGCCTTCAGCTCAGGTCATGATCCTCGGGTCCTGGGATGGAGTACCATCTTGGCCTCCCTGCTCAGCAGGAGTCTGCTTCTCCCTCTGCCCCCTCACCCCCAGCTTATGAGCGCCTATATGCACGCTCGCTCACTCTCAAATAAATAAAATCTTAAATTAAAAAAAATCTTTTTAAAAAAATAATATATGATTCAATAACACTTAACATTCTAATTTGTTTTATTATTTATTTAGGTGTCCCTGCCTCATTTGACAAAGGATTACAAATAGCCATTATGTTTTGGATAGCACAGGCAATTCTTCTGCTGTATTAAGTATTCATAATACACACTGGACATAACCAACTGATTACTTTTTAGGGGGCACAATTTTTCATTAAGCATACCACCATTAGTAATAACATAGTTGGTTGAGTGGCTGGCTACTCAAATAGCACCGTGTTCTTTCTTATAATGAAATGTGGCTAGAAATTTGTTAGTCTTACAAATGCTCAGAATTTTCTCAATGAGTTTTTGAGGAGGGATTTCAATTGTGATTCACTGTATTATAACCCTGGCTTATCAAAACAAAATATATTTACAGCCATTAAAACTTTCACTTAAATTTCTAACCAAAAAAATTACTCTACATATTTTTGTACATCCGAAACTTCCCAACCCCAACCTTCACAGATGAACACAGAGTCACAACCAATATCTGCTCACCTAGAGCAGAAACCACTGAAGCCACAAACTAGAAGAAAGGCCCGAATGGTAACTTTGACAAACTGCTGGAAGCTAAATGTAAACTAGCAGGAGAGTGAGTCCTAGTGGGATCCTATGCTTTTGTGGGTTTTACCTCTAGTAACCACAGTAGGTCTCACAGTGAAGAGTCAAGAAATATACCCTCATAGCTCTGGGAGGAGGAAAACAGAACCACTTGAAACACAACATGAGCATTCTCCGTAACAAAGCCCTATTCTCTAGTAAATAGTCTCTGCTTTATCCCATAAAGAAATTTATCCCTTATAGGGGAAAGTTCAATTATCAAATACCAGTATTCTCTAGCCTTCTTGTCACTCCTAAGTGGGGAAGAAACTAAAAAACACTGATAGAAGTCCTAACTCAGACAAAGGTCCACTAAAAGATTAAGATTTTATCATAAAATTATAGAATACCTTCCTCCCCTCACATCTTGCCACCACATCAAAAGGACCCCAGTATAACAGTGGCTTACTGCTGGATGAGCTACAAGGTACAGACTCTATCTAAGGAGGAATTCTTAAGGAAGCCCAAAGAAAATAAAAGAGACAAACACAAAGACACCAGAGAAATTAGAAGCTCCTGGCACGAAAAGTTACAGCGTCCAACTCCAAGCTAGATTAACTTAAAATCACACACAAGTCCTCTTACTCAAAAGTTGTTATTACCCAATACATTATGCTCCGCTTTCAACAGAAAACGTAAGATATGCTTTAAAAGAAAAAAAGGCAAGGGAAAAAAAAACAGTCTGAAGAAATAAAACAAGAATCACAATCAGACCTAGAAGTGACACAGACTGTGGAAATGCCAAAGAATCAAAAATAACTATGACTGGGACACCCAAGTGGTTCAGCTGGTTGGAGTGCCCAACTCTGGGTTTCAGTTCAGGTCATGATCTCAGGGACATGGGATGGAGGCTGCATCAGGCTCCGCACTCAGAAGAGAGCCTGCTTGAGGATTCTCTCCCCCATCCCCACCACTCACATGTATGTTCTCTCTCTCTAAAATAAGTAAATAAATCTTAAAAAAAATACCTATGATTGATATTTTAAGGGCTCCAATGGAAAAAATAAACAATAAGAACAGACAGATAAGATAATCAAAGAGACAGAATCTCTAAGAGAGAATAAAAAATAAATGCTACAAATAAAAGTAATGAACAGAAATGAAGAACACCTCTAATGGGCTCATCATGAGACTGGATATGGCTGAGCAAAGAATCTGTAAGCTTGAGGATATAATAACAGAAACCCCAGACTGAAATACAAAGAAAATAAAGAATGATAAAAACAACATTCAAAAACCATAGGGCAGTTTTAAGATGCATAACTTATGCATATTTGATCTATCAGAAGGAGAAGAAAGAGAGAATGAAACAGAAGGAATATTGAAGTAATAATAGTCAAGGAGTTGACAGAACTGGGGGTAGGAGGGATTGGGTGGTGGGGTGATGGACACTGGGGAAAGTATGCGCTGCAGTGAGTGCTGTGAATTGTCTAAGACTGATGAATCACAGACCTGTACCCATGATACAATTAATACATTATATGTTAATTAAAAAAAAGAAGTTGACAGAACTAACAACTAAACTACAGATCCAGATACCTCAGCAAACACAAACACGATAAATGCTCAAGAAACTCTACATCTAGATCTATCACATTCAAATTGAAAGAAACCAAAAACAGTGGAGAAAAATCTCTTTTAAAAAGTCTTACCTACAGAGAAACAAGGATAAAAGTTAAAAGAGTTACATCAGACTTCTCATCAGAAGTCATGTAAGTAAGAAAATGGAGGGAAATGTTGAAAGTGATGAAAGAAAACCATCCACCTGGAATTATACATCCAATGAAATTTTCCTTCAAAAGTGAAGGAGTGGGTATCTGGGTGGCTCAGTTAAGCATGTGCCTTCCCCTTGGGTCATGATCCCAAGGTCCTGGGATTGGTCCTGTCAGGCTCCCTGCTCTGCGGGGAGTGTGTTTTTCTCTCTCTCCGCCCCCCTCCCCCGCCCCGGCTCCTCCCTGCTCATACTCTTGCCCTCTCTCTCCTTCTCAAATGAATAAATTAAAAAAAAAAAAAAGAAGAAGAAGGAGAAATAAACTCTCAGACAAACAAAAAATAAGAGAATTCATTGCCAGACCTGTAAGAAAGGCTAAGAGAAATTCTTCAAGGAGAAGAAAAATTATATAGGTCAAAAAGTCAGATTTTTTAAAGGAAGAGTATAAAAGAAGGAATAAATTAAAGTAATATGTTTTTATTATTCTTAACTGATTTAAAATACAACCATTTGTTTGAATGAATAATTGTAACAAAGAACTGGGTGATCGCAGCATACGGACTAGTAATAAATGACAGGAATGTCATAAGGACAGGAGGGAAGAATCAGGAATATTCAATTATGCAGTACCTGCACTACACATGAAGTGGCATAATGTTATTTGAGGTGAAATTTAGTTGTAAACGGTATTGTAAGCTCTAGGAAAAAGTTTTAAAGAAGTATAATTTGATAACAGAATGAAATGAGTCATATAAAATGTGTATAATCAAAGCAAAAAATTAGAGCAGAAAAACAGGGGGAAGAAAAACAATAAATATGTGCAACAAGTAGAAGTCAATCCACTCTATCAATAATTACTTTAAATGTGAATATTCATCTAAATCTACCAATTAAAAAACAGAGACTATCAAAGTAGATTTTTTTAAAAAAACACAAAACCGTAGGTTGTCTACAACAAAACCCACTTACAATATAAAACCTCTGGCAGGTTAAAAGTAACACTAGTAAAAAACAAAGCTGAATAACTACATTCGTTTCCAACAAAGCAGACCTCAGAAAAAGGAAAATTATCAGGAATTAAGAGGATAGTGATAATGGTGTTAATTCTCTAAGAAGATATAACAATCCTTAGTATGTGTGTACCTAACAAAAGACTGTCAAAATACATGAGGCAAAAACTGATAGAATCACAAAGAGAAAAAGGCAAACCAACTATTATAGTTGGAGACTTCAACACCTCTTTTTCACTGGATAGATCAAGCAACCAGAAAATAAGGATAGAGCTGACCTGAATAATACTATAATCAACTTGATCTAATTGACATTTATAGAATACTTGACTCCAAAATATCAGAATACACATTCTTCCAAAGCTCACATGGATCATTCACCAAGAAAGACCACTTTCTGGACGATAAAACACACCTTCACAAATCTGAAAAAACAGAAATGATATCAAATACATTCCCAGACTATAACAGAGTTAAACTGGAAATCAAAGAAGAAACCCAGAAAATCCACAAATACTGGGAATTTAAACAACTCACTTCTAAGTAACACATGACTCAAAGAGGAAGTCTCAAGATAAATTACCACATATTTTGATCCAAATGAAAATGAAAATATAGTTCATCAAAATCTGTGGATTGAACCAAAAGCAGTGCTTACAGGGAAATTTATGGCACAGAATGCACATATTAGAAAAGAAGAAAGATCTAAAATCAACAATCTAAGCTTTCACCTTAAGAAACTGCAGAATGAAGAATGACTTAAGCCTAAAGCAATCAGAAGAAGAGAAACAAGGAAAATTAGAGCAGAAATCATTGAAATTGAAGACAAAAAAAAAAAAAAGAGGAAATCAATGAAACCAAAAGCTGGTTTTTTAAAGACTAATAAAACTAACAAACATATAGCTTACATTAACAACAACAAAAAAAAAAGCCAAAAACAGAAATAAAAGAGGGGTTATTAATACTAATACTAGAGCATTAAAAGGATAATAAAGGATTACTATGAATAATTCTATGCCAACAAGTTTGATAACTTAGATAAAATAGGACAATCCTTGAAAGATACAAGCTAAAAAAATCCACACAAGGAGAAGCAGATAATTGGGATAGCCCAATGTTTACTGAATAAATTAATATCTTCCCAAAAAAAGAAAGCAATATGCCCTGATGGCTTCACTGGCAAATTGCACTAAACATTTTTTAAAAATTATACCAATTTTCCACAATCTTTAAAGAAAACAAAGGCAGAGAGGGAAAACGTCCTAACTCATTCTGTAAAGCCAACATTACCCTAATACCAAAACCAAATAAAGACATTACAAGAAAGGGAAACTACATGTCAATATCTCTCATGAGTTAGATGCAAAAATTCTCAACAAAATATTAGCAAATATTCAACAACATATAAAGATAATACACCACAACCAGAGGAAGGATCTATTCCAGGTATGCAAGGCTGGTTGAAGATTTGAAAATCAATCAATATAATCCTCCATGTCAACAGGCTGTAAAAGAAAACATACAGTCTTATCAATAGATGAGGGGGAAAGCATTTGATAAATCCACACTTTTTCGTGATGAAAGCTCTTAGCAAACTACGAATAAAGGGGAATTGCCTCAACTTAATAAAGAACATCTCCAAAAAACCTACAGATGCATCACACTCAATGATGAGAAAGTAAATGCTTTCCCACTAAGATCACAAACAAGCAAGATATCCATTCTCACCACTCCATTCAACACTGTGCTCAAAGTCCTAGCTAGTACAAAAAGACAAGGGAAGGAAATAAAAGGTATACAGATTTGGGAGGAAGAAATAAAACTATACAGATGTGGAAGGAAGATATAAAACTCATTGTTTCCAAGTGACATGACTGCCAGTGAAGAAAACCCTTTAAAAAGTTTTTAAAAATTCCTATAACTAATAAATGATTATAGCAAAGTTGTTATACAAGCAATACAAAGTAAATATAAAAAATAAAAAAAAAACCTCAGCTGCTTTTCTATATAATAGCAATAAACAGCTGGGATCTGAAATTTTAAACAAAAATAAAACATTTACAATAGCATCAAAAATATAAACAACCTGACAATATATGTACAAGTTTTATATGCAGATAACTACAAAACCCTGATAAAAGAAATCAAAGGAAATCTAAATTAATCGACAGATAGTCTGTGTTCATGGATTACGATGTCAATTCTTCCCAGCTTGATCAATAAAAAGATTCAACACAATCCAAATCAGAAACAGAGCAACCTATTTTGTAGATAGTGACAAAATGAATCTAAAGTTTAGGTAAAAAGTCAAAAGGCTTGGAAGACCCACCATAATACTGAAGAATAACAACAAAGTAAAGGATTCACTATAAAGCTACAGTAATTAAGACCGTAAGACTGTGTGGTATTGGCAAAAGAACAGATACAAATATCAGCAGAACACAACAGAGAGCCCAGAATTTGACCCAAACAAATCTAGTTGAATGATGTTTGATAAAGAAGCAAAAGTAATTCAATGAAGAAAGTATAATCTTTTCAACAAGTGGCACTGGGATAATTGTATGTCCATATACCAAAGGAAAAAATAATAATCCAGACACAGCCCTAACACCTTTCACAAAAATTAAATCAAAATGTATCCAACACCTAACTACAAAACTTCTAGAAGAAAACGTAAGAGGAAATCTAGGTGATCTTAAGTTTGGTAATAATGAATTTTTACACAGAATACCAAAAGCACAATCTGTGAATGAAAAGTTGGACTTTTTAAAAAATTTAAAAATTTATGCTCTGTGAAAGATATCATTAAGGGAATCAATACACAAGGCACAGACTGAGAGAAAACATTTACAAAACATGTATCTGATAAAGGACTGGTATCCAAAATGTGGATAACATTAAAACTTAAAACTCAACAAGAAAAATAAATCCAATTTCCTATGTGCAAAAGATCTGAACAGATATCTCACCAAAGAAGATATACAGATGGCAAATAAATGTAGGACAAGATGCTCAACATCACATGTCATTGGGGAATTATGTATAAAAACAACAATGAGATATCACTAAACACCTATCAGAATGACTACAGTCAAAAAGCTAACAACACCAATGCCAGCAAGGACATAGAGCAACAGGAACTCTCATTCATTATTGATGGGAATGCAAAATGATACAGTCTCTTTGGGAGATCGTCTGGCAGTTTCCTACAAAGCTGAACACAGTATTACCATAACAATACAGCAATCCTATTCCTAGATATTTTCCAAATTGACTTGAAAACTTAGGTCCACACCAAAACCTGTTCCCAAATGTTTATAAGAGCTTTATTCATAATTCCCCAAAACTGGAAGTAACTAAATTGTCCTCAACGGGTGAATGAATAAATCATGGTTATACTATGGTTATAGAATGGAATATTACTCGGCAACAAAAAGAAACAAACACTAAACCACAAAAGGACCCGAATGACACTTGGGTGCATATTGCTAAGTCTAAGAAGCCAGTCTGAAATGGTTACACACTGCAATGACTCCAACTGTAAGATATCTTGGAAAAGGCAAACCTATGGAGACTGTAAAATGATCAATGGTTGCCAGTTCAGAGAAAGAGCAGAGAGTTAAACAGGTGAAGCACAGGGCATTTTTTAGGGCTGTGGAGCTCTGTGATACTGTCATAGTGGATACATGCCATTACGCATTTGTCAAAATGTATAAACATTCACAGCACAAAGTATGAAACTTAATGTATGTAAAATTTTGAATATCACTTAGGAGGTCGGGTGATCACAAAGATGAAATATGGGCTATGACAAAAAAATCTAACTGTGTTATAAAGGCAGGAAACAATACCAATAAAGGCGGCAGAAGGAAAAGGTGCTGACCCAAGCAACTTTGGAAATAAATGGTGTTTTTAAGACTACAGGCAAAAAGGAACTATATATAAGCACTGTACTCAAGTTGGTGAGGTCCCACAGAGATACAGGTTAATAATTCTGATACTACTTTACATGTATACTGAAACTGAATGATTTTTTTAAAGACTTTATTTATTTGAGAGAGAAAAATCACAGAGGCAGAGGGAGAAGAAGTAACAGACTTTCCACTGAGCAGGGAGCCAGACAGGGGTTCAATCCCAGGACCCCAAGATCATGACCTGAGCTGAAGGCTCAACACTTTACTGACTGAGCCACCCAGGTGCCCCTGGAATTGAACAACTGAGTAAACAGATAGTGATCGGTGGGAATCAGGTTTCTCACTATTGGAGTGGGAGTTTACAGATAAGAAAAGAAGACTAAAATGACTTATATGGTAATGGGTTAGAGTTGAAGACATCATTATGAACTTATATTTGACTTAATATAGATAATTACATTTAGAAATACTGATATGTTCATACATATATGATTTGGTATGCACACATATATTTCCCTGTTCTGCCAGCTGAAAGAGCCTCTCATCAACAATGGCAAAGTAGCAGTAAGCACACCTACCACTCAGATCTTGATTCCCAATATCATTCTCCAAAACAGAGGTCAATTCCATGAATGGGGCAAGAAATATACAGGATGATCCTGGAGCCTCTTGCAGTGTCAAAAAGCAAGGAAGTGCTCAGAAAAAAAAAAAAAAAAAAAAAAAAAACTTGAAATGATGCAGGTATATCAAAGAAACAAAGGAAGTAACAAAGAGCTCCCAATGACAAAAGCTAGAAGACTCTGAGCAACAATATAAGTAAAACGGTACTGGATCATAAACCAAAGTATAGAATGAGTACATACTAATAGAAACAAATAAACTGGAGATAATATATAAATCTCCTATGCGAAAGAATTATAAATAATTTATATATACTAACCCCTCAGGCAGGTAAAGCATAGTTTCCCACTGCTTAAGTGTAGGTTTTACATTGTGAGTTTCTTCCAAAAGGTACAGTTATGGAGAGGGGTGAAGAGTAACTTTTCAGTGGAGAAAGCAGACGAGTATTACTTCATCCAGGTGATCAAGGTGATAAACGTTGACAGTACCCTTGATACGATATGATGTGTCAAAAATGTCAATTTACCTCTGTGGTGTTCTTAGAAATCCACAGCCTGAATCAAATCATGAGAGAAACATCCAACAAATTCCTATTGAGGGACACTCTCCAACATACCTGACCAGTACTCCTCAAAACTGTCAAGGTCATCCAAAATGAAAAAGGTCTGAGACCCTGCCAAACAAAAGGAGCCTAAGGAGACATGACAGCTACATATACGGTAGTATCCTGGATGACATCCTAAAATAAAAATAAAAATTTTTTTAAAAGGACATTATGTTAAAAGTAAGAAAATGTGAATATGGACGTTAATTAATAATAATGTGTCAATAGGTTCAACTACTATAACAAATGTACCATATTACATATAAGATGTGAATACCAGGGGGAAATAGATGTGAGAGATAGGAGAACTCTCTCTACTACTTCATAATTTTCCTGAAAATCTAAAACTGTTCTAAAAAAGTCTCCTCTATTTTAAAAATTTTTAATTAAACTTTACACTTACCACTGTGTACTTATATATATGTAATTCTTACTTATACTTTATTTACTAAAAAATTTTAAATCAAATAAATTTCATGACCTGGAATAACCTGCAACTTTTGCCATAATAGACAAAGGATCCAGCTTTTAAAAAATTAAAACGTATTCTTGTATTTGTTTGTCACTAGATAAGAATCAAGATACCTTTTTTTATTTACAAATTTGTTAACTTTATATTACATCAATTATGATACAATATACATTACATTTTTCATGCTACAATTTATCAGTTCTAAAAAGAAGTTATTAAGCTTTGTAGTAATGGCTAGAGGTAAAATTAGACAACAGACAAAACACATACTAAGGCAACAGGCTGCAAGCAGTGTCCTAAAATACTCAGGCACAATCAATGAGAAAGACTGCAAACTCAGCTGGCCTTATGCAATCTTTCTTCTTCCTGTTTTTGCTAAGTATTTAATGCTACATTTTCTCAGTTATTTTTTCAGCATTTTCTCCAATACAGATCCATATTATTTTATGTCTTATAACTGCTTTTACCCCCAGGTTCTTCTCCCTTTAACTTTGACCTACTGACACCAAAGGATAGTTGCGTAAAACATAAGAATCTCATTCCCCGACGTTGGTAAGACCAATGCCATCATTTGCTTTTGATATACATCGCTGGTTGGCCCCTGAGAAGGTTGACCTGCCTCTCTCTTCCTCCATCTCTTCCCCTCACACCCATCAGTCAACAGCTGCCCCGTGAAAACCAGGAGGAAGATCCTTTCTGGCTACTGCTCTTCTGAAGCAAAAGGTAGTGGAATGGCTGTAGCCTGAAAAAAGCTTGGCATTAAATCGCGAGGCTATCCTGCCTCCTTCCTGTGACAGAATCTATCCTTAGCCTGCTGGGGCCTGAGTTTTGACTGAGCTCAGAAAAGTGTAAAAGCCAAGTAGTAGTGAGAATGGTTGAAAAACTTTTGTCATTTTGTTGAGGAGCTAAAATGTCAGTAGGCTCTTATTCCGTATTTGTTAAATGGATAAATTTATGAATTTAGAAGGCATTGTAATGTTTCACTGATGTGTAACTTGTATAAATCCCTAGAATAATAGCATTTTCAAGCTTCAGAAAGAACCTGGAGAGCAATCTTGTTGTCTGACCCTTTTATTTTCTAAATGATGAAACTGGCTCAAAGAGGCCAATTAACTTGCTGAAGCTGGTTTATCCTTAAACCACAACTCTTTATTATTACCAGTTTCCTACTTAAATATATTATGTAGGGACACATTTGTTTGTGTACAGCCTAGTTAATCCCTAGGTCCATCATGTCTCTCAAGGTATTGTATGTAACTTCTGTGTGTGTCTCTCTCTCTCCCATTCCCCTTTTGGCACTTCATATGAAGATACCTGTCTCTGTGTATTTCTCCTCTTCTTCCCCACTTATCCTCAGGTAATGCAATGGGACTTCAAAATTAAAGAGTTAATCTTCCTGACAATTACACCCTACCACCAGGAAGAGGGCATCATAAAACTCCCTATGGCTTAACAAGGACACTATGTGTCTTCCAAATCAAATCAACAAGCTTATATGTGACTTTTTAAATCAGAAATTCTTTTGGATCAGTGCTTAATTGGAAACATAACTAATTCGATTAGCAGTTAACTTAATACAAAGAAATCCAAACCTGATGTTAACCTGGCACAAATCTGAGTTTCAGATATGATACTCCCATATATTAGTGCATTCATTGTCTTTGCCTCAAACATGAATTATGTGGTTATTACTATGCAGTCCTCATGCAAGAATTTATTCTTAATCATGTCTCACACTTGAGAATGCATGTGAACTGTCCTCTCATCTGCCTTCAAATACCTCATGGAAGCAACCCCTATATTTCGGAAATGTTCAGAGGAACTATGACAGGTTACCACACCAGTCCACCAGACCCAGTATACAAATACATACTAAGTTCTTAGTTCTAGTTCCCAAGAGTAGAAACAGTTACAAAGCGTTCCAAAATTCTGTCATGACCAAAATTCTCTCTTCACTAGCTTTGTCTAATAAAAAAAAAAAAAAATTCCTTGTTTTAGCCTTCAAAGGTTGCTCTTAAAATTCAAGGCAACACGTGTCGTTGTCAGTCAGAAACCTCTTGGCTGTAATTAGCTTATCAACACTGGGTGAGAGGACAGCTGAGTTTTGATAAGAATGAGGATTTCACGGTCTGGAATAGAAAGCAAAAGAGTAGGTCCTGGACAGCTACAGGACCAGCAGAAGGGTACTATGGAAACCCAATCAGCATTCCAAATAATTAATTTACAGGCCTATAGATAAAACATGCAGCATGAAGACAATGGATTACTGTTAATCATTGATGCTCTGTTAATGTTAGCTACAGTGAATTGAGAGATATTTTTCCTGGCTTCAAAGAGTTTCTCATCACCGGAAGTATACACCCAGGGGTGGGATGGTCATGGTGAGGCTTAGCAGAAGTAATGAAGAACAGAGTGGTCTAATGCAGGTAATTACCCATTTTTGGCCCATGAAATTAATGTAGGAATCATAATCAGTATTGTTTAATGGAATGGAATGGAAGTTTCAAGATGCATTACACACAGTAAGAACATTGTTTTGTGAAATGTTTGTTTCAATTGTCTGTGTATACACATGTGCCTAAGTGTAACATGGGGATTGTGGTAAGAAAAGTAAAACACTGGTTTTGATGACTTTCAGAAACCATAATTCTATTTATTCATCTTGCCTCTCCACTCTGTTTTATACCACCTGGTCCATGGTAGGTGTTCGTAAGCTGTTAATGCATTACATTTAAGAGAAATAACAGAATCGGAGGGGGAGAGAGACCATGTGTGGACTCTGAGAAACAAACTGAGGGTTTTGGGGGGGGTGGGGCAATGTGTGAGCCCAGTGGTGGGTATTAAGGAGGACACGTATTGCATGAAGCACTGGGTGTGTTCATAAACAACGAATTATGCATCACTGAAAAAAAATTAAATTAAATTTAAAAAAAAAAAGAATCTTGGAATCTCAACAACTCTACATGATAGTTATTCAATTTTACAGATGATAAGATTAAATTACCTGTTTATGTTAAATGACCTGTCCAAGGCCACACCGCTAAGCTGTGAGTTCAATATGTAGACCCAGTCAGAACAGGATTCTACAAGCCCAGATGTGGAGAGCACTCCACAGTACCCTTTAGAAGCTTGACAATAAAACAGCAAAAATTAAAAGTAGAAATCCATCAAAACTTTTTAGTGAATTAAAAGTCAATTCATGAGACTCTGATAGAAATGGCAATGCTTTCAACTTGCCAATTCCCATTCTTAAAATAAACAGAACTCTAAATCACACAATCTGAAGTGGCAGTGCCTGAATGTTGATTCATTGGCTACATCACAATCACTGGAGGAGCTTTATAAAAATACAAATTCCCAAATTTTATTCCTAGACAATCTGATTGCAGAGGTATACTGACAAAAACCCCAAAGCTTATGCACAGACAGGTTTGGGAACCTGTTCTATCCCTAGACTGAAGATCTCACAGTGTTTAACTAGAAGAAATGTTGGACACCATCTAGTCCTTGGGTGGCAATAGGTTTCATCTTGAGTATCAACTGCAAATGATAAATAATGCTCTCTGGAGAATCAGTAGATGTAGATTCAAAAAAGCATACAGGCTTGATCAGGTAAAACCCCAAGATTAATTAACGATGTCTGTTATGGATGAGGAGGTATGGAAGAACACTGCTATGATCCAAACCCTTCATTTTCCAGTCCTGTAGTGACATGGGATTGAAATCCAGGCTTCCTCACTCCTAATCTGGTACTTTATTTTTATTTATTTTTTTAAGATTTTACCTATTTAGAGAGAGAACACGTGAGAACAGTGGTGGTAGGGAGGGTAGAGGGAGAGGGAGAAAAAATCTCAAGCCAACTTTGCACTGAGTGTGGAGCCCCACTCAGTGCTCGATCCCACGACCCTGAGATCATGACCTGAACGGAAATCAGGAATTGGAATGCTCAACCAACTGAGCCATTCAGGCGCCCCTGGTGCTTTATTTAAAAAAAAATTTAAAAAAATAAAAAAAAATTCCATTCTCCTAGTCTGGTGCTTTATTTAAAACAATTTCCATTATCCATTATAAGACATATCAGCAATGCTGGTTTCCAGAGGGCTTCCAAGCTGGAATATGGCAGAAAAGGCCAACATTTACTTTATTTGAAAGATTAAGGCAAGTATGCCCTAATTGTTCCCACTCATTAATGCCTCAGCTACTTTAAAGGCAGGTAGTCTATTTTATTCCATTATTAGTTATAAAATTTTAAATACTGAGATCTCTGGAGAATTAATAAAAAAAAATAATGTTAAAAAAAAAGCCCAGCACCATTTCTGACTTGGGTTTAAATTCATGCTAAAGAATACATGACTAATATAGTAACTTTTCTTGAAAGTAGGTTTTAATAAAAGTATAGAGCATAAAAAATTTAAAAAAAAAAAAAAACTGGTTGCCTAAAGCCAAGAGAAGGCACCCCTGAGAAAGGGCAAATGTATAAGAGAAGATGCCTGGGGGTACCAAAAGACCTAGTTCACTTCACAACTGTGCCTAGAACAGCCTGGTCAGAAAATGTGCACCCCTTCAGCTGGGGCCTTAGACAAGCTACCTGGCATCAACTTTCCCCATCAGCAAAATACAGGTAGTAACTCCTACTCAAGGTTGTTTTGAGAATAAAACGAGAAAAACCTATGTTCCAGAAAGGGCTCAAGACATTTCCTGGCATATATAATTCCCCAGTAAGTGTTTATTTTTTTTTTAAGATTTTATTTATTTATTTGACGGACAGAGATCACAAGTAGGCAGAGACAGGAAGAGAGAGGGGGAAGCAGGCTCCCGCTGAGCAGAGAGCCCGATGGGGGCTCCCTCCCAGGACCCTGAGATCATGACCTTAGCTGAAGGCAGAGGCTTAACCCACTGAGCCACCCAGGCGCCCCCCAGTAAGTGTTTATTAATCTACACCTTGAGCTTGGACAAAGAACTTCATATGTACTGAGAAACCTTTACATGAAAATCAAAAGTGAGGTCTGCTCAACACAGGGCACTATCTGAACTGAGACCCCATGGGTCCTCTAAGATTGAAAGACCCCATGGGTCCTCTAAGATTGAAAGCCAAAGTCACTACAGGAGGTACGGCTCGCTGTGTTACCTGATGAACGGACCTGTGACATCCTTTCCATCTCTGTCCATCTACTACTGCCCATCAGTTGTTTCCAGACAGGGGAAGTTCAAACCACCTGAGGCTCTCAGGAAGGTGGCCTGCCGACCCAGCTTCTCTAAGTAGTGTTTAGACGGCACCTCAGGAAAACAAGTATTTCTGGCACTGGAAGCTCCATTTGTAGATTAAACACAAGGCTTTCTAGGGAACTAAACATTTTTACTTCTTTCCTTCTCCAGCATGTCTGTCCAATATTTCCGATAGGTACTTTTGAACAACACCTATTCTGAGGTGATATGGGTAAATTGCAAAACATTAATTTACTATTAACATAATTACAGGGTTTTTTTCTGCTCTGTAGAATTTGTTTAGCGCTTAGGGCCAAATCCCTTTCACTCTCACAATACGTCCTTTGTTTTAAAAAGGAGACACTACTCTACAGTTTCTAGGGGGCTTGGGGGGAAAGTGCCCTTTGAAATTTCCTGTTATCACTGTTATAGGTGCCTCTAATCAGAGGCCATCAAATAGACACAAGGCTTCTTTAAAATGCCTACAGTTTGCTAAGAATTAAATGTCTTCCTTTGCGACTCTCCTCAAAATATATTTTTAAATAATTGCTCAGTCCTAAGCCTTCCCTAATAAGGTTCCATTTAAATAAATCTGGAAATATTTTCCTTCTTTTAAAGAAAGCCACTCAATTTGGAAATGTCAGATAAAAATACATGTACGTTATAAGGCTATCACCTATTTTCAGCTTTGTTTTTCCAAGCTCTCTCTTTTCCTTTCTTTCTTTCTCTTTTCTCCTTCTGTTTGCTGTTCCCAGAAGCTTCTGGGAGCTTCCACACCCAAGAGGACAGGGCTCATCAGATCACAAACAATTTCATCTGTTTTCCTGGCTGTAGCCATTATACGAACAAAACTGGCCCCCATTGCCTGATACAGCCCTTCTGAGTCACCCCAGCTCCCCAAACCCCAGCTGAGGCCACGTGACTGAAATGAAACCAACTTGCCCTTAACTTTGGAAAATTAGCCACTCTCCTCCTTGCTGTGCCATGTCAAAATTAAAGAGTAAACAGAGGTCCCCCCAATCCCCCTGATTGCATTAATCATTCAAATGACGTATTAGCATTCTTCAGACTCTTCTGTTGTGCTTCCAAATTAACACCTCCAGGTTCAAGGGAATAGAAATTAACTGAATTATCTGGCAGCCCCAGATGTCCTAGCATGCTCTTCCTTCTTGCTGATTTAATATGCCTGAAGAACAGTTATGAGGCAGAAACACTGCTAATGGTCAAGAAATAATTTATGACATGTGTAACCGATAGCCTTAGCCCCCTCCCACATTCCAAAGTTGCTAGGATTCCACGGGTGCACTGGCTACCATTAGCCATGGCCACCTTACCCACCATTTTTCCCTCCCAGGTCACCATGAGAGTGCTGGGGTGGCCATCCCACTCTAAAGCTGGGAGTCAAACTCCCCAGTACCAGCTGGGTAGCACCCAGCAGCACCGATAGAGATGGCACGTGGAGTCAGTCCCAGAGTAGGACGAGCTGGGAAGGGCGTGAGAGCAGAGCCCATAGGGCAGACAGGGGCCTCTCTGGAGTTTCCCAGCTCTGGCCACTGGCAATCTCCCGTGGAGGCCTGAAAAGGATCAGAGATTCCTCAGAGCTGTGGAAGGGCTTTTTAGAACTTTGATGTAATCCCTCACAACAGAAGCCTATTTCCCTTGGGGGTTAATCCTGTCATTTGGGAGTGTCTCCAGGGCATTAAGCAGTAATTGCTTGCATAACTCCAAGAGGCAAACAGGAAGCTGGCGCACACACACATTCACAAGCTTCCTAGAGCAAGCAGGTCCTGTCCCTGGCATTGCAGCCCTTTCCAAACCAAAGCTCCATTCCCCTTACCCGTTCTGAGGGGTGGCCCCGAGAGGAGGCATAAGCCTGACAGGTCACCCAGGAAACTCACCCCATCCAGGCTCCCAGCTGCCTGGCTCTCCTGGAGCAGGGAACAGTGGAACGAGACTAGGGGAGGGTCAATGCAAGACATCACCTGAACACAGGGGCCTCATAATAAGAGGCAGAAATTCAAATGCTTCCTTCATGCCTTGGTGGGAACCGAAACATCAGATGTTTATTAAATGACATAGCGGTGGTGACTACTTTGCACAGCGAGCCCAGAAGTGTATGCTGTCACTTTAAAAAAAATTGAGCCGATGCCAGGCTAGTCATGGTAATGCTCCCATGGCATGATTAGATTCATGCCCAGGGTTGTATTTGCATATGATATTCAGGGCATGATTTTTTTATTGTTCTTAATCAGAGCCGAATGTCAACAAAATAAATGAAGTTGCGAGTTGAAGTGAAATTTTTATCACATCAGGGATGTGCTTTTTCTCCCATTTATCACAGCCCATATTGAGAGAGTGAAATTTTTTGAAAATGTGGTAATCAATGGAAGAGCTCCATATGGCAGGGATCAAAGGTGTTACATAGTGTGTGGTTCTGCTTTATTGCCAGCCAGTACTGTTAATTGGACAACAAGATCAGAGGCAATATTAAAATCCAATTAAATTGATATGAACAGATTGCCAAGTGATGTACACTAATGTATAATTGAGTATCAAGCAAATGCAAGTCCCCATCTTCTGCTTCTACCTCCTGAATAAATGATGGCGCCATAGAGGACAGAAACAAGTTTGCACATTAGCTCCACAGCTCTGGGCTCTCATTTGTTACTTTCGGAGTTGATGACTTTGGGTTTTCCTCCTAGTCTGTCTTAAAGAGACAGACCCTACACCTGTCCCCCAAAGCTCTCACCCCCCAACCCCCCTCCTGGGGTGGGTTTTCCACCCTGAAACCTTTTCCCCTTTCCAGGGCTTGGAAATGAAATCCATGTTTCCTATGCTTCATTACATGTCTATTATATAGCAGGTCCTAAAGAGCGGCTCATTGATAATATATTGTGCTAGCTGTAAATGATCTGTCCATCCAGAGTAGAACGCTAACACATTTCTGACGCTGTTTCCCAGATATAAATTACATCAGAATGTTTCTCAACCCTAAAGGAAAGCAAGAGAGCAGAGCCTGGAATGAGCACTGTTGGAATACCTCTTCACACAATGAAGGACCAGAGTAGCAGTTGGAAGAGGGCTGTCCGTGATGTGGATCCCAGCAGTGGATCCCATGGCCAAGCTGGCCGCGGGGGCTGCCAGCAGGAGCTGAAGTGGGCCTCCATTCATTCCACTCCAAACAGGGCAGGGACAGAATCAAGAGGAAGGCAGTCCCTCCCACTCAATTAGAGCAATTAGCTCACAGGCCTTCCCAGGGCCAGGCCTGGCTGAATAGGATCCCCCTGCCCCACCATTTGTTATCCGAGCTGAGCTCACACAAATTAATGAGGAGCAGGAATGAGTAAAGCCAAGGGCTGTTGCTGGCAAACACTCTGGGGGCCTCGTCCCTTCCTCCTGTAAGAACAACCCCAGATTACCCCCAACAATAAAACCTGTTAACTTATACAACTTTGCTTAAGAAACAAGCCTGATGGGACGTTGGCAGACTTCCCCGCTGCCAAGCAAGAACTATTGCGGCCAGGCTTGAGCGTCTCAGGATTTAAGCCCACGATGGAATTGTAAACGAGGGAGCAGACTGTTTATTCCAGCAGCCAGATTGTCTCTGGCCATAAAGTTCTGTGTTTGGAAAGTTCTTTTCTCCCCGGTATATTACCCACCAAAAATGAGAAAAAGGAGTCAGGGAGGGCATATTGAGCAAAGGTCATGTTTTGTTATCATTTATTCAAGCTGCTCAAGGAAAAGCATCAACCTTCCTGGCTTTGAATGGACTTGCTAACACATAAAACCATTTCAGCATCTCAGAAAGAGAGGGAAGGAGGAAGCCAGGTAGAGCTGGGGTTGAGGGGGAGAAGCCAGCAGGGAGAATTCAGAAGAAAGTATAAGGAACAGGGTTAAAACTAGTTTGAAATTTTAGTGGCAAAATTAGGTACATTTTAAATTTTGACCCAATATTTATGTATCTTTATAAACAGGTACACACTTTAAGAGATTAGATTTATTTGTGAGTCTTAAAAAAACTGAGATGATATCTAGGCTCATAAACCAGTTTGAATTTTCTTTTTTGGCTTAGAATAGTCAAAACAAGTGGTGGATTCCTGGTCAGCAGGTACTTACTAAGCAACTGTTGAATCAAAATGATGTTTTGTTTTCTTTTCCCCTCCTGATTTAGGTCCAAGCAGCCTCAATCTGCAATACCCCAAGTGGAGCAAAGAGAAACTCAGAATGAAATCAGACCCTACAAGGCACTCAGCAACACTGCTGAAACATGTGATCCCACCCACATGAACCACAACAGATGAAGCTGGCAAAGGCTGGTCTCCCATTAAACAGGGAAAACAAGACCAGCCATCTTTTGCCTAAAGCAGAGTTATGCTTTTCAACAAAGTAGCCAGCTCAGGACTGTGATTCCTCTCTGCTGCTACAGTGACAAGAGCTTCCCCACAAATAACAGCAGACATGTTCCTTGGCACAGGGTATCCAAAGGTCTCTTAGAACTAGAATGAGAAAGCTTCTAGAAGCTACTGTTTGACTTGAATCATTTCTTCGTGCCTATTTACCCTTACCATGACTACTAGGTTGCCCTAAATGCAGTTTCAAGAATTGGGAAGAAAAGGAAACAAAAATAAGGCCCTCAAATGTATGATGGAACTTACCAGAACTTAATATTTTAGTAAAATTAGAGTAGCTTACAACCCACAAAACTCAAGTGGTTTATCTTGAAACAATATCAGCCTCACCTGGGAACAGTGCCCCAATATTTCTGGGCCTGTTCTAGCGCTCTGTATGTGGGAAACCAAACACTGACGCTGCAGGTGATGTTAGTGACAACAGCTCCTGCTCCCTGGACCGCTCCCAGTGCCAAGCATCATGCCATGCTCTGCATGGCCTTTCCTCTTTCGTTCATCACCACAACCTGCAAGGTGCCAAACACTGCTCTCATTTTTCAGAGGAGGAAACTGAATCTCAGACAAGTGGAGTCACTTCTCTGAGCTTTCGCAGGGGAAAGATAAAACTAGAATTTAAAACCAGACCTGCCCGAATTTTATCTAAATTTTATCTTCTTATTTCCTTTCTTTTTAAGATTTTATGTATTTTTTTGACAGACAGAGTCACAAGTAGGCAGAGGCAGGCAGAGAGAGAGAGGAGGAGGAAGCGGCTCCCTGCTGAGCAGAGAGCCCAATGTGGGGCTTGATTCCAGGACCCTGAGATCATGACCTGAGCTGAAGGCAGAGGCTTAACCCACTGAGCCACCCAGGTGCTCCTATTTTCTTATTTCTAGTCTCCACAATCCAGCCTCCCAAAGTTGCTCCAGAAGACTAAGCCTTTAAAGTCCTCTTTAAATTGCAAACTCACCCACTACTACAGGTACTTAGATTCAAGATGCTTAAAGAAATGAGTTATTTCTGAAAAGACTAAGGTGGGTTGTGAGGGTGGTTCTGAAGACAAGACTTTGGGAATCTAGGGGCCTGGGTGTCCGGATTTCCACTAGCACATTCCATAGCTTCAAGTACATCACTAATTCTCCCCCCTTATGTCCTTCCACTTCCTTTAGGAGCAGTGGCACCAACAACCTGCCCATCTCTCTTAAATGTGGATTAGCTATAAACACCAAAATCACTTTAAACTCTTCAGGAAAAAGTTCACCCGAATCACCATTATTACCATATCATTGTGTTGTAATCATGAGGGCTGCTCTCACTTATTCTGATCCTCTTTCTAGGCAACACAATAGGATCTGACCCATGGAGGGCCATGTGTCTTGCCTTAGCTACTACAGATGGCCAAGTGTCTCTTCTGAGTAGAGGGTTTAAGAGCAGCATGATTTGCCATATCCTCTCCTCCTTACAACAGTGACATGGGAAGACATGTTGCAACGGCTTCACTGCAATCCACCAAGTGACTGGATGAGCAGAGCCTCCCTGTCAACCCAGGATGGATATGTAGCATGAGTGTGAAGTCACAGAGACATGTAGGCTCGTCTGTTACCGCAGCATAACCTAGTCCACCTGACAGATACAACCTACAGAGAAGACCTGTTTCTGGAGACTACCAACAGGGGAAAGAGGATAGAAAGTAAAGAAACTGAATGAAGAAAACCCATTCCTTTAAGTAATATGTATTAAGCACTTATTTTTTTGAGAGGGTGCGCTGATGTGAGAGATACAGTCTTCTTCCTGAACTTAGAAATTCAAAAGATCATCTTCCATTAGAAAAACATACAGTGTTCTTTCAAGGAGCTGATCTGAAATTGGAAAAATATTTGCCTTTGACAGATACTTTTAACTACAAAAATCGATTTGTAGTCTAAGGAAAAAATTCTCTCCCCAAAGTTATCTACAAATCTACCTTTCAAGCAAATTTGGTTAGATGCTTTCATTTCCTTTAATTCTCTGTACTCATTTGTAAAAGTGTGACTAACTGTACCTAAAAGAGGAAAAGCTTTAATCTAGATATATTTAAAACATTTCAAGATGGTGACTAGCATTTCTACAGACTTCTGCTAAAGCTAATATGAAAGACCAGGATTAAAAAAAAAAAAAAAAATAGAACCTCCACCCCAATGAGGAATCAATCTTTACTACTACTTAGAATCAAATAAATAAATATATCAACAAACTTGTGGTTTCCCCACTTAATAAGGTTTATATAAACTTCTGTTTTGTTTGTGAGAAAACAATTGTTCATTGTGATAAGCTCACCCTACGGTTTTATTATTCTCTTTTTCATCTCCTATGGGCTTACTTCCCAGTGCCAGTACAGTTTCACATTTCTAGGCAGTGGAAGTCCATCATAAATAACCTAATAGTATACAGTGTAAAATCTTAGAAAAAACTTATTTTAAGAGACTTGGCAAGAAAAATATTATGTGAGAAAATGTCAAATTTCACTGTCCCATGACTATTTTTTCAAATCTTTCAATTTTTATAATTGTGTATGAAATTGAGAGGTTACCATAATTAAGCTTCTCTATATATTAGACAGCAATTCGTGTCTATAAGAATTAGTTGATATTTACATGTATGCACCCACACACACATGCACAGACACACTTAAAAGACAAGCTGAAGAGACATGGGTGTTGAAGGCAAGCTTCCCTCAGGACTAAGTTAGAGAGTGGTCAGAAGCAACACTGTGCTAGAAACAGCCCTGCTCAGCTACTCCCATTCTTTGTCTTTTAGGCAAACCCTTCCCCTCTCTGGACTTCTGCCATTTCACCCACAGAACAAGGAAATCAGGCCAGATGCTCTTGAATGTCCCCTCTTGCTCATGCGTCCATGGATCTACTACCGAAGCCGCTTTCAGTTTGCAAATGTGATTGGGTAAATTAAAAGTCTGTGTACTTAGAATTCCAACTGGGTAGAAATAGTCAGCCAACAGCAAAGAACGAAAGCTGAAACATGAAAAAAGTTATGATACCAGAATGGAGAGATTGCTGGAGCTTTTTCTTCCTTTTTTTTTTTTTTTTTTTTTTCCAAACTCACTTACTGTCATGGCTACACTATTTTTATAATTTTATAAATTGAAGAAAAATAAATAAGTATAACAATCTGTAAGAGGGGGAAGTGTTTATAATAACCCTCAGAGCATTAATACATGAACATAAGCCCCTTCTTCATATTTGTAGGCATACAACATGTACTGCACTCAAATCCAAGATTACCAATTCCAGTTTTTCCACAATAAAATTCTCTCAAGCAACATCATTTATTTGTCTAACGATGTCAAATAAACTAGTTTGGCAAACATTTTCATTCTTCAATTGTCTGCCTTGGCATCATGCCTACTTGTAATACATGTCTAGTGTCACCCCCCATCTCACCTTGTCCACCCATGCACACATGCTTGTAGACATGACAAAGCTGGCATTCTCAGGTTAAAACTTATGCCAAAGGTCATAAAAGTCATGTTAAGCAGAAGCGCCCAGGGAATTCGGGTCTCTCTCTATTACCATATTCTCTCCCACTGTCCAAGTTTGACAACATAATGTGATTACATAATAACTCAGGCAGGAAGAAAATTAGACACCGTACAGGAAACCCAGGTGAGGCCCCCATGGAGTTATCTGAGTTAGTTATTCTGCTGCATGTGAAGTCTGGCAAGAAACAAACTTACAAGGATTTTGGAGCCTTGAAAATTCCTATTCACTTCCCCACTCTACTTCCACCCAACCAAAGCAATCTCTTCCATAGGAGAAATTCTGCCACTTAGAAAATGGCTTTTTTCTTCAAACCATAAACTGATGGTAACAATGAATTATTTCAATCAACAAAACCCCTGGTGGTCCAAAGTATCAAAAATCAGCTATCTTCCCCTCAGTGCATTCTCATTGTCTCAGAATAACCCTGAAAATTACCTTTTTGACCCCTAGCTATAAGAACTTCATTTCTGAATAGAACACCTAAACTATTAGCACAGAAACACCTACCGTCCGCAAAGAAAAATTAAGGTTTTAAAATATCTTCCTTTTAAAATGTCTGAACAGCCTTCCCATGATTTCCATATCCCACAAACCTAGGAACTCACCAGAAAAGCAGGCTCAACCAGTGGCTCTACAGCCCTTACCTGCAAGATCTCAAATCGGGTTGCTGCCAACACTTCTGAGAAGTTCATAAAGAAAATACAACTGACACAGACCCCCTTCCCCACCGTGAGACTGAACTGAGAATTGATATGCCTCCTCCTACCTCAAAAAATAAAACTGCACAGAGCAGGAAGCCAACAAGTTCTTCCCTGGCAAGAACCAAAAGAATGAGACGACAGTTTCAGCAGCATTCTCCCTCCTCATAAGCTTCATCTCTCATTTCATTATCATTTTGAAAGTGGTTCCTGATTTCTCCAACTAGTGATCCAGCTTTTATAATAAATAAACATATTTTTAAATCTCTGGTTTTTTAACATTTTAAAAAAGGCTCTGTCCATCTAAGATTGGAAGATCTCTAAAGAAGACGGGCAACACTGAAGAGAGGCAGTAAGCACAGTAAGAATTATCTGAGAGTTCTTGAGACGATGAACCAAAATGTTCAATATACCATAGCAGGTGAGTACCTAGACTCTGGAGCCAAGGTATACAGGCTCTAATCTCAGCCCCACTACCTCACAGGTATAATATAAGGCAACTGATTTCATCTTTCTATGCCTCCATTTTCTCATCTGCATAACAGGGATAATAACTGTGCCTTCCTCATTGGGTCACTGCAAAGACTAAATGAATATTTACAGTAGTACCTGGTACACAGTGACTGCTACATATTAGCTGTTATCACCAGTTCAGCCACTGGACGTCTTTGGATAAGTAATCACTTTCCCTCCTCCAGTCTCCATGTTTAAAATGAAATTAATAATATACTTATCTACCCAACTTACCTCAAAAGGTTGTTGAAAAAAATCAAATCACCCAATTGATGTGAAAAGTTCTTTGGGAGAGAAAAACATTTCACAGTAATAGCTGTAATATATTACTTTTTAAGTGATTTTTTTGTAAAATATTACTTTTTAATATAACAATATACTTCAATCACTTAAAACCAAGTCCTTCATGCTAAAGGAATGAAAAAGAAATCCTGAATTGGCCAGAAACTCCACCATAGGCCAAGTTGAGGGGAAGACTTGAAAGGGAATGTGCCAACCTAGTTTTTACTTCTAAAAGTATATTTGAGACCCACTCTATTGAATGAATCTTGAGGATTCATTCAAAGCTGAATCACCATGGCGCTAAGGCAACTCATCTGTGTTTGCTCTGAGCAGCAAGACAACACAATTTCTCATCAATTCTGTCTTACTACCAGAGTACTCTGAAATCAGGAACATTTTGGTCGCTGCTAATAATTGCTTGGCAGTGCAATTTCTGACCCTAATAACTGTCCTGGGGCGAATGGCAGATGTTATTGTCACAAATGCCCAATCCCAAAAGCCACCCAGGCCAAATGATGATTTAGAGTTTGGGACTCACAAAGGCAAGCCACCAGCTCTCCCTAAATGTTTGCTGGACTGAACTTTTGGATCGAAATGACCAGTGGCGCTGATGCCAGGTGAACATGGTTGGAAGCAACCAGATGCCAGACAAGTCAACTGCACTGACACTACTAGTCAATGACTGGATGTATCTTTCATTTTTTTTTTAATCATCCCCATTCCTTGCTAACACATACCCTTTATAGTATGTATCTTCTCCATACTGCTCCCTCCTTTCCTTCCTCTCAACAGTGCTGTGTCCTGGGCTATCAACCTTATTTCTACTTATAGGAAGAGCCCATATACTATTTTTAGTAACTGGGAGTTTTTCCTTCTAAAAACTTAACCTTCTCTCTCTCTCTTTTTTTAACTCCCCAGGCGTGCATGCAAAGATAATTTCACTATTACACATTTGCGAAAATAATAACAACTGATGTTTATTCACTTTACTCTGAGCAAGGCAATGACCTCAGTACTTTACTTAAATTATCTCCCATAATCTTCAAACAACTCTATGAGGTGAAGAATATTATTATCCCCTTTTATATATGAATGGGCTAAGGCACAAAGATGGCAAATATTGTGCTGAAGGCCATGTGACATTCGTGTGGGACATCTACACACTGGCAGAAGCAAGAGATGAGTCGACAAGGTCTGATTCACAGAGCACCACATTTTGGCAGCATACGGAGTACTACGCTATGCAAACACGGGGCTGTGCATCTTCACAACTATAAAACCTGAAGTAATTTCATTTCACACTGGCCTCCCTAGGGATGGTGACTCACGTAGACTTGTCACAGATCTTTTCAAGGAACACAAGAAAGGACCACTTTAAGGCTCTTGGAGATACAGCACGAGCTTTTAGCTTGATCCCACAGATCCAGTTTTCACACACATAACTACGTGTGATGATATGACTATTCCTTCTTCCTGTGTACAAACTTTCAGAAACATAATTACACCTTCTGAATGGAATGCCACATCATTTGTCGATCAAAATGTAGTCCAGAGACGGTCAAGAATTTACTGGGCCTGCCCCTGGGAATAGAATGGTAGAGACAGCACTCATGGACCCTGCCCAGATGGAGATTTTTACCATGTGGTCGGGAAGACAGACATCGAAAGAATGAATATAAATAATCTAGGGAACAATGGCAAGAAAGCAAAGTGCTCTAAAGAAAAATACAGGGGGGACACCTGGGTGGCTCAGTTGGTTAAGCAGCTGCCTTCGGCTCAGGTCATGATCCCAGCGTCCTGGGATCGAGTCCCACATCGGGCTGCTTGCTCATCAGGGAGCCTGCTTCTCCCTCTGCCTCTGCCTGCCATTCTGTCTGCCTGTGTTCACTCTCTCTCCCTCTCTCTCTCTGACAAATAAATAAATAAAATCTTTAAAAAAAAAAAAAAAGAAAGAAAAATACAGGGTGCTTTTGAGAAAATGGAGGGAAAGGGAGAGGTAGCTAATTTCCTTTAAACCCATGACATCCTTTTTGGAATCTGAACTGGATGCTTCCAAAATTGCCCCAAATCCTGAAATCACTTAATAAATATCTCTGAATTAATATCCTAGACAAGGTAAATGAGGTAATGCTTGCAAACCAGAGAAACACGTGGCAGTTTCTTTATACTCCCAGTGTTGGGAGAAAGTTGAAATGAGCTCGAACAGAGAATGACAAGAAATACAGGGAAACCTTTGCTGTGGTTACAGCACTAGCCACACTAGCCGGATTGTTTTGGGCCTCACTTTCATGAGGCTTAATACAATCAGGAAGGGCTTAGATGCCCAGCCACGATAAATACCCCACCAGGAGCCTGATCAAGGAGAGAACCAAAACCCAACCAGCCCCGGCTCCCTGGTGGTGCCCAGACACACATGTGGGCGGCTCCATCAGCCAAAAATGTTGGTCCCCTCTAGGGGCTCCGCAACCCCCACCAATCAACACATTCTTAAAGTAGCCTGGGGCTGCTGAATCTCATAATCAGACCTGGCTTGGATTGCAAACATCTCTATAATGCCAGTACTGGCTAACATGATTAGGCACAGAGCATTAGCCAAAAAAAAAAGGGATGGGGGACAAGGAGCCAGAAAGACTGGGAGATGGAGAGAAGAAGAGGAGTATGTAGTCTTCAAAAGGGGTAAAAGGAAGTGGGAAAAGGCCCTGTAATGGTCCTGAAGAGAGGAAATTAAAAGTCAAAGAAGCACCTGAATTCATATCATTTATTGCTTATCCACCTGGCCAGCCAGGTCGCTAACCAGTATTGAGGACCTACCACATGCCAGTCCTCTGCAATGAAGATTCTGCAATAAACAAACACGTATGACCCCTGCCTTCATCAAACTCATAGCTACCAGAAAAGGCAAACTCAAAGCAAATGCCATTATAGCCCAATGTTTAAGGTACCCACCCAGACTGTACATACTTCTATAGCAGAGTTTTTTGGAGGAGAGAATGAATAAGTGAATGAATGAATGAATGAAAATAAACAAATGACTATCCTACTGTGCTGGTTGATTCCTATCCTTGGCCAGGATATGGTGCCCAGCCATTTAGTCAAACATTAGTCAAGGTGTTGTTGTGAAGGTTAATTTTTAGATGTCATTAATATTTATATTTATTTCATATTTATATATATGTATTTTTTCATATATTTATATATAATACTTATTGAACTTTAAGTAAAGCAGATTACCCTTCATAATATAAAATCAGTTGAAGGCCTTAACAGCAAAGACCAAAGTTTCCAAAGAAAAAAAATTTTTGCTTCAAGACTGCAACATAGAAATCCCACCTGAATTTCCAGCCTGCTGGCCACAAATTTTAGACTTCCCACTCCCACAACCATGAAAGCCAATTCCTTAAAATCTCTAAAGACAGACATTGCTATAAATACACAGATAGGGTGTAACTTGATAGGATATATAGTAGGAGCTAGATAGATAGATAGATAGATATCCTATTGTTCTCTGGGGAACAATGTCTAATATGCCCCTTAAATATGCTCGTTAATTGTAAGCCAAGCCTTAATTCCAGGAATGTTAAAATGTGAAAATTTTCGCTTCTAAGAATTAAGGCGATAAGAACATTAGAAGTAACTTAACAATTGTCAGCATATTGAAGACTGCAAAGAAGAAACAGAGAATGCCATGGCAGTGAGTGCAGAAACCCCCATTCCAACTGCCCCCCACTCTCCCCACGCCCAGAATCCAGGAGTGCCAGAGTGCTGAGTCGGCAGAAACAGCAAGCATAAAGAGGCATCACCAGCCAGAAGACAAGATGAGCTCAAGCAGCAGAGTAGAAAGGAGGAATTCTAATAAAGTATCAGGAAACCTGAATGTGCTGCCCACAAACTCACCCCCAGCACTCAAAGCTATGCCCAATCCACACTGCCCAAAGCCCAATACCCTACATGAGCCCCACCAGCCTCTTCTCCAGGTCCTGGGAAAGCTGACCCTGGACCAGTGCACATCACCCATGGGCTCAGCCCTCCATCCTAAGAAGGAAAACCAAGAGCTATGAGCCCACACCCTACTTGCACAATCCCAAAAGGGTTAATTCTCTACTCCCAACACCCCCACCCCCTGACACACACACACTGTAAGTAGTGGCAATCTTTCCTAATCATTTCCATTTCTATTCCTCTTTAATTCTCCCGTTCCCCTCTTTGTTTTCATGACCTGTGGGAACCTGAACTCCAGCTGGAGGTAGAGTCTGCCTTTATACTTAAAGCAGATATTTAAGCAATTATCCTGTCACTGGGCCTTGCCTTGCCTCCTCCATATGGGTCGCTCCCAAGCAAGGCATTTGGTTTCTCCTTTGTTCCTGGTGCACTGAGTAAAATTGTTCCAGAAAGCCCTTGCCCTTGAGCAACAGGGGAGGGAAGATGAGGGTAAATTCGGCTGGGGGGGATAGCTTCTCGGCCTTTTGGCTAAGATCAAGTAAAATTCGGCTGGGGACCCTAAGTGTCAAAAATGAGACAGGGAATGGAGACATGGACAGCTGTCAGCCTCTTTGGCTCTGCCCCAAACCACGCTGAACGTGCTTTCTCCATCTAGTAGCAGAGTCGATAAGGACTCATGCCCACTCCCCAACATGGCTCAGGTGATGGGAAAAGACAGGGGTGTGCCAACGCAGTGAAGTCTGCTTGCTGCCCTGGCCTGCAGGTACATGTGATTCCCTACAACCCTGCGGGCCCTGTAGAGAAGCCAGTGATCAGACAGCCAGAACAGACAAAAGTAAAGCACAGTCAGGTTTGGGGTGACCTGAAGGTACCACTGCAGAGCATAGGGGTATCCAAATAATTATTATCCAAATAATAAACTAATACCCCGGTATTAGTTTCCTGTGGCTACTCTTAACAAATTACCACAAACTGGGTAGCTTAAAACAACAGAAATTTATTCTTTCACAGTTATGGAGACTCGAAGTTCAAAACCAGTAACATGGGCCAAAACTCCCTTGGGAGGGACGAGGAGAAATTCCATGCTTTGCTTCTTCCAGCTCCTGGAGGCTAAAGGCTTTCCTTGGCTTATGGCTGCACCACTTAGCTCTCTCCCTCCATAGTTGCATCGCCTTCTCCTCTGTATACACATACGTATCAAATCTTTCTCTGCCCTTCTCTTATAAGAACACATGTGATGGCATTTAGGGCCCACCTGGATATCCCAGAAAAAACTTCTCACCTCAAAATCCTTAATTTAATCACAACTGCAAAGACTTTGACACCTAAGGTTCATAAGCTCCAGGAATTAGGAACTGATATCATTGGGAGCAGGGGGTCATTATTCAGCCCATTCTATCTACAGCAATCTCATGCTGCTTTATCTCAGAGTAAGAGATGGGGCTAAGAGGGAAGGTTGGGGGGTTTCTCTCCCATCCTAAATTCCTAGGTATTGAGAGGAAACCTGGGTCTCAACAAACGAGCAGTGGGCCAGCTCCTTCACAGCCGCAGAGGCCAAAGAGAGTAGAGTAGTTGGGTTCCTCCACTGTCAAAAGATTGGGCAGAACTGAAGGTCATTAAAGGAGGTCTAGGCAAAATTTCCTATCCACCATTTACTAAAGATGTGGCTTTGAACAGGTTAACCTGACATGTCTAAATCACAATTCCTGAATCCATAAAATGGGCACAATAATCCTTACCTGAATTAGGGCTGTAATGATAATTAGCATTTACCATGTGCCAGATATTAAGGTCAGCACTTTGCAAGTATTTTCTACTTTAATCATTAGAGAGATGTATAAGGTCAGTATTGTTATTCCCATTTTACAGATGAGTAAATGGAGACACAGAAGTCACATGGTATGTCCAAGAAGATCACACAGTATAAAGTAACTCCCATAGCCTTTTCTGTAGCCAAGTGTGACTCCAATCAAAGAAAAGTTAAGCCTGGTTCTCATCCCTGGATACACATGGGAATCACCAGGGAGCTCTTATCATACAGACAGGGCCAGCCCCTCCTGATTACTTGAATCAGATTCTCTGAGGGTGGGGACTGGGCATTCATTAAAAGCCCCTCAGGGGATCTATGTACAACCGGGGCTGACAACCACTCAGTTAAATAAACCCTTCTACTCCTCTAGCTGGGTGATGGCCGGTCTTCCTCCACCCCAGAGATCCCACTGCAGCCAGGGGACCTGCTCTCTGATCTCCAACTGCCCATCCTCTTAGCTCTTCTTGACGGCCCTAATACCTGATGTAATAAGAAATAAAGCCTTTCCTTGCTAAGCAAAGAATGTTCTCAGTTATTCATTCACTTATTTATTCACTCACCTAATGACTGCAAACTCCATGCTGCCTTTTTCCAGCCCCAAGACCAGTACCTGGCACCCAGTAGGTGGTCTATTTCATTTAGGTCAGGCAGTTATAAAGCCTTCTTTGTTACTCACCCCTTAGGTATATTTTTGTTCCCATTTTGTCTAATTTCTTCTGCCCAATCAGGACAGCTTCTTTTTGCCTTAATTCCAGGAATCACCCTGTGTGGGTTATCTCCTGCTCTCCCCATTTCCTGCCCTAGCACTTGTAGGGGGCAAATGCCCCCCCAAAGTTCTTTCATTCTAAACCCTGGAATCTGTGTAACAGTATTTGATAAAGGTGTCTTTGTAGATAGTTAACTTAAAGATCCTGAAATAAAGACATTATCCTAGGTTATCTGTGTGGACCCTAAATGCCACAACAACAGTCTCTACAAGAAAGATACAGAAGAAGGGCACCTGGGTGGTGAGGTTGCTTAAGAGTCCAACTCTTGGATTCAGCTCAGGTCACGATCCCAGGGTCCTATAATTAAGCCCCGCATCAAGCTCTGTGCTCAGTGCAGAGTCTGCTTGAGATCCTCTCTCCCTCTCCCTCTGCCCCAACTGTTTGTGCTCCTTCCCTCCTTCTAAAATAAATAAGTTAATTAACAAAAAAAAAGAAAGAAAGAAAAGAAAGAAAGATGCAGAAGAAAAACAGAAGAGATGGGCAAGGCAACATGATCCCAAAAGCAGAGATTAGAATGAGCCAAGAAATATCCATGGCCAACAGAACCTGCAAAAGACAAGCAACAGACTTGTCTCTAAGGCCCTCAGTGGAAACATGAGACTGCTGACACTTGATTCGGCCCACTGATAGTGATTTCAGACTTCTGGCCTCCCGAACTGTAAAAAAAAAATACTCTGTTGTTGGTAACTAGTTATAGCAGCCACAGGAAACTAATACACTGATCATCCTGACCTATTCTTTGTATCCACCTTAGGGCTCTGACCACACTCAATGTGGGATATTGTCCCACATCATCACTCCAGAGGAGCTTTAATTCCTGCTCACTCCTTGGAGCAAGGGCCTAGGATTTCCTTGATGAGCCAAATGGACATGTTGCCAGATACCAAGTTCAGAGTCTGCAGGACTAGAACCTGGGTGAAATACAAGACCAACTCAAAGGACCATCAGATACCTTCCATAGGCAGCCCAGCAAGACAGTTCACATGCTGGAGAATGACAAGAGTAGAATCACGCAGAAAGAGCACAAGTCTTGGAAACTAGAGTAAAAAGCTGGACCCCTCTCTCCCCACTTCTCCTGTAGCCTCTCTTTTCATGTCTCCCTACAAAGGATCATGGGTCTTCCATCACCTTCAGTGACAGTCCCCCATATTTATATAGCACTTAGTGCTTTTGTAAAACACTTGTGCATCCATCACTTCATCTGTGATTCACCCCATGAGGTAGGGTTAGTGTTGCTGTCCTATTTATAGGAAAGGTTCGAAGACTTACTGAGGTCCAAAAGTTTGGGGAGTTAAGCCAACAATCAGTGTAACACAATAGAAGGTCTTCTGACCCTAAATCCAGCGCTCTACTTAGTTCACTTCACCTCTTGCTGATGTATCTCTGTGGCTTCACATGGATTGACTCATCTACTCATCACCACAACCCTTGGACACAGGTATTATTTATTATCCTCATATTATAAATGAGGAAACCAAGACACAAGGAAATTTAACAGTTCACCCCAGGTTTAACTGGTACATTTGGAAAAGTCAGGATTTGAACCCAGACAATTTGACCCCAGGGTCTCTCTTAACCCAAAGGAAGTTCAGGTAGTACTGCAACACCCTTTTTCTCAGAGCAGGAGCTCTGCAACAGTGTATTAAAAAGCAATGATGTTCTACCCTGCTCTTCAAAATAAAGAACCAGAGGCAAAATGTAACTAAATTAGTCCCTTAGAATGAAAGTGATAGTGCTTTGAAATTCGTATTGGAAACTCTTTCCACCAGATGTGCCCATTTGTAATGTGGTCATCATTAGGCACACGTGTTTGGGTATGTGTGTGCGTGTGTGTGTGTGTGTGTGTGTGTGTTCATGCAGAGTACGATGCGTGGCAGACCTTCCAGATGGTTCCCCAGAACACTTATATCAGGGCTCTCTCAGTGCCCCTGCTCCATCAAAGGGACTTTGAGTTTGGAGTTTGAGTAAATTAACAACATCCCTGTTCTTTATTTATCTCCCTTCTGCCTGTGATAAATAGCCCTGGGGAGTCCTTCCTATTTCTGAGTTGAGAGAAAAATGAAACATCCCTGCCTACATTTCACACCAGTATGGATAGAAGGGTATTTATTTCAAGCTAGCTGTATTCTAGCATTATACTACATGTTTTCAGTCTCCCAAAGGTAACAATTGTGCTCACTGCCATCATTCCCAGGTCTTACTAGTGACCTTGACCAGATGGGGCAGGATGTCAGTGCTATGTAGAAAGGACTAGGCCTTTGCTATAAAACTGACAGTCTAACCCACAGGTCTGATGCATACAGCCTACAGATCAAGAGTAATGCTGCACTGGCTGAAAGATGGATATGGGGAGATCTTCCAGTCTAACACTTTTATCATATAGGTATGAAAACTGAGGTCCAAAGACTGGAAATGATCTGTCCAGGATTACACAGCAACATAATAGCTGTGCCTGCTTGTATTGGTAGACTATAAAACCTGAACAAATCTTCATGCAGAGAACAACCCAAAAATCTGGGCAATATATAAAAATTACCTGGCATTGGAAATGTTCCAAGACAGAGAAGAATTACAGAACCAAGTTTGAATGACAAAAAGTAAACCCAGGACAGTCAGTTTGGCATTTGAGGCTACTTTTCCCCACACCCTAAGGGGCTCAGCCAACTCCAGTACAGGTGGTTGACAGGTGTAAAACTTAAGACCTTTTGACAAATTGACTTGTGATAGAAAAAAAAAAAAAGTTCAGGATCAGTAAGGCAGAGAGACTAGTAAATCCCTGAAGTTTGGGTTGGGTCATGAAAGGTATATAACCTTATCATAAGAGTAGGGTTGAATAGGGGCACTGGATGGTTCAGTTGTTAAGCATCTTCCTTCGGCTCTGGTCATGATCCCAGGGTCCTAGGATCAAGTCCCGTGTCAGGCTCCCTGCTTGGTGCGGAGTCTGCTTCTCCCTCTTCCACTCCCCCTGCTTGTGTTCCCTCTCATCAAATAAACAAATAAAATCTTAAAAAAAAAAAAAAAGTAAGTTTGAATCAAAAATAAACCAGTTCTCACAGGAACTAAGAGCCAAGTTTTAACAACTATCATTGATTAGATTAAGGGGACCCTGGACTTCAGAGGGTCCCAAGTTTCCAGTAACAAGTAAATCAAATCATCTCTAAAGTAAGAAACCTTATTCTAAGCCTCAAATTATCTTTATTTTTTTCATATGCAATACCTGGCACTCAATCAAAAATAACCAAACATGCAAAACAACCCAAATAGTAGTTATCATAGACTTTAAAATAACTATACTTAATATACTCAAAGAATTTAAAGCGAAAATGGAAAATTCAGGCAATCAATTGGAAACTACTTTAAGAAGGAAATAAATACACTAAAAATACAATACTAAGACTAAAAAAATTACAGTAACTAAAATGTTTTAATCAATGAAAGGCTTTAACGACAGATTAAATACAACAGGAAAGTTAGTGAACTAGAAAATAAAGTCAGAAAAGAATATCCAGAACAGAACACTAAAAGATAAAATGATGGAAAACAAAGAAAGAACATACAAGATATCAATATTTATGAAGAAAATGTCTAGGTAACATAATTTTTATCACAGAAGACAGAATGGAAGAATAGCAATATTATAAGAGCACTTTCCAAAACTGCTGATACACAAAAAAGCACAAATTCACAAAGCATTCACTATGAATATCAAGCAGGATAAAAACCAACTTTAAAATTTTTTTAATCTTGCCTACATATCAAAAAAAAAAAAAAGAAAAAGAAAAAAAAACACTGATCATTAACACAAAAAGAGGGTCTTTGAATTAAACCAGGAAAAATGACAGAAGCAACAACAGAACTCATATCTGACTTCTATGAGAGGCAGCACAAATCTGACAATAATGTAACAATAACCTAAGTCTGGTGAGAAAATAATAGCCATTCCAAAATCCTATACCCAGCTAATGTGTCACTGAAAACTGTTAGTGAAATCAGGCTATTTTTCACACAAACAAAAACTGAGGGAATTTGTGAGACCTGAACTAAAAGAAATGTTTATGCAAGAAGGATGCCATCTTAAAGATGGAGGAAGCCAGGATGACTGGCTGGCTCAGTGGGTTAAGTCTCTACCTTCAGCTCAGGTCATAATCTCAAGGTCCTGGGAAAGAGCCCCGCATCGGGCTCTCCACTCAGCAGAGGGTCTGCTTCCCCCTCTCTCTCTCTGCCTGCCTCTCTGCCTACTTGTGATCTGTCAAATAAGTAACTAAAATCCTTCAAAAAAAAAAAAAAAAGATGGAGGACGCCTTAAAGATGTAGGAAAACATGAAGAGCAATAGGAAAGGCAAATACGTGGATAAGCTAAATGAATAGCAACTCTATAAAATAATAATTTTGTTTTATATTACTTAAAATATCCTAAATTAAAATTACCATAGTAGCATATAAATTGAAAGGGGGAAAATATACAGGATTTTAGGTTCTTTGCTTTAACCAGTGACTGATGAAAGTTCTCATTTATTTTATACTTATGTCAAAGATGTATATGTAAATTCTTTGATTTTCTAATTATCACTAAAAACATAAATACAACAGAGATAGAAAATGAAATAATAAAGAAATAATAAGTTGAAAAGAAGGCAACGAAGGAGAGAACATGGACTAGTATACGTTAGACAAACATAAATACCAAGTGTGTAGATTTAAACCCAAATATGTCCATAAATACAGTAAAAGACAGATAAAATACTCTAATTGAAACAGAAATATTACCAGGCAGGATATAAACCCAAAATTCCAAAAATATATGCTGTCTACAAGTGACAGTCATTAAATATAATCATACAAAAAGATTGAGAAGATGTAAAAAAATATATACTAAGCAAATACTAATGAAATAAAGCTGCCACTGCTAAATTAATATCAAAATAGGATTTTAGCCTAAAATTATTCACTGAAATAAAGAAGGACACTTCATAATGATTTAAAAAAAAATTTCAATTCACCAGAATAGCACATTGTTTTAAATTTAAACATGGGTATTAATACAGTCAGTCACCACTAGCCCAGATTCAAAGTGATGAAAAAAGAATGTCCCTGGCTTCAAAGGATGATCTTAAATGAAGACAAGGAAAGGAAGGGAGGAGGGGAATGAAAAAAAAATGAGGTGAGCATGGAGATAGAGAAGAAAGAGACAAGACAGGAAAAACTAAAAACTGACCTGGATGCAAAGGGGGAAAAATCTGGGAAAAATAAATGTTTTCAGAGAAAAGGTATGAAGTCAAAGAGATTCCACAAATGCATCTCCTTCAAGGAAGCTCAGCTTTTTAACAACCAGGTTCAGTCCTTCCTGTGGCACATAGAATGACATCTGCTATTGGGCTTTTCTGGCTTTGTTAATTTCAAAGACGAACAGTCATGATCATGACCACCTCTCTGGACTCAGTACTGGCACACAAATATGGTGCTCTCCACATTATATGCTCAAGAACAATCACTCATTTCCCATCTGCCTGGAAAAGCCAAGACGTCAGAGGTCCTCTAGCCACACTCCAACCCAGCCATACTGCCAGGAGTCCAGTCTCGCCTGCAAGGCCTAGCAAAAATGAGAGAAGCCTAAAGCAGGACAGGACTCAACTAAATCATGAACTCAATTTCTGAACCATTTTTCCCAGGTGGAAGTTGACTTCCGGGTGAACATGACGGGGAATACTGTTTGGTAGCAAATATCTATCTATTGTCCACTATCTGCACTGAATGCTTTATCATTTTGCTGGGCTCAAAATGAGTCCTTTTTTCAGGGGGAAAGGGGCAGAAAGAGCTGTCACTCTAAACAAAGAGGTTTTTGATACAGTTTTGAAAACACTGATGCCCAAAACCTTCAGGTAGAAGAACTCTATTTAAACCACTGACGTAGCAATTCTAAAAATTAGGGGATCTTGGAGGAGTAATCCATTTATTCAACCAATTATGACAATACAGTGGTGAGTGAAGCAGAGCTGATATTCTAGTGAAGAGAATATAAAAATAATGACAACTTGTAATGAGAGATGGGACAAAGAATAACTGGGAAGAGGAGAGAGCCAACTTCAGAGAGGCTAGTCAGGGAAGGTCTCCCTGTGGAGGTGACATCTTGATGAGGTGTAAAGGATGAGAGGAGCCAGTCACACAGGGGCCAAAGAAAACTTTCAGCAGGAGGAAATGCATGAAAGATGCCTGAGGTGGGAAGAAATTTCTTGGGTGTGTTTGAGCACCAAGAGTCAAGTCCAAAGTTTGTGGCTTGGTGAAGGTGCCGTGGAAGGGGCAGTCAGGGCAGAGATTATGTAGAGCTTACTGGCCAAGGTCAGAAGTTTGCGTTTTATCCTGCCAACTATGAAAAGCTTCCAAAATGTTTCAAGTAGAGGAGTGACTTGATCCATTAAACAACTGCAAAAGTCACAGCCCTCAAGGGCAACTGCTGGAGGAACAGTCTGAAACCCAGAAAAGAACTTCCTGGCTAAGAGTGGTTGGCACTAGAGCCTGTAGCAAGCAAGACCTCCCTGCCCTTGGGCTGCGAAAGCCCAGCCTTTACTTGCCTGAAATGGTCTAAGAGGGATGGATGTTCCTTAGGGAGGGCAGGGCCTGGACTACAGGACTAAGGTTGTTCTTGTGGCTGTAACAACACTGTCAGAGTTATTCCCAAACATAATGTAACAGTATTTCTGAGCACTGATTCTGTCCAAAGGTGGCAGCTAGGTCTTATCAAATAGAAGATACTAGAGTCAAGCCAGGTAAACTATTTACCTCAACCAAGAGAAACAAATACAAGCCAGGCTTGAAAAGAGAAAGAGGAGGTTCTGATGCTATGGAGATTTTGACCAATGTTTCTCTCCTGTGGCCCATGACTCATCTGCATCACAATCACCTACAGGACTCATTACAAATGCAGATTCCTAGCACATGCATTCCTGCCTAATTATTAGCATAATATAATGTAAGGATAGAAAAACACTATTGGTTATATGCTCTGAGTCTTCTAGACCACCAAGTGCCCTGAGCATCCCTCTTATTTTAATGAGTCTCAGTTTTAATTTGCCGAAGTATGGATATTTGAATCCAGATAAACAACGTAATCTGTTTTATTAAGAAATATAAGTTGCTTTAATATATCTTTGCTGTTTCTTAACAGCTTTGAGGTATAATAAACTATATGTTTAAAGTATACACTATGATAAATTTTGATACAATATGGTAAATTTTGACATACACACTCATGACACCATCACCACAATCAAGATAGTGTTTCCTCATGCCCCTTGATAATCCCACTCTCCTGCTCTCTCTCTCTCCCTTTACCCCATTCCCAGGCAACCACTGATTTGCTTTCTTTCACTAAAGATTACTTCGCATTTTCTAAAATTTTTTATAAATGGAATCATACATTATTTCCTCTTTATTTGTCTGGCTTCTTTCACTTAAAATAATTACTTCAAGATTCATCTATGTTGGGACACCTGGCTGATTTAGTCAATAGAACATCCAACTCTTTTTTTTTTTTTAAAGATTTTATTTGTTTATTTGACAGACAGAGATCACAAGTAGGCAGAGAGGCAGGCAGATAGAGGGACGGAAGCAGGCTCTCCGCTGAGCAGAGAGCCCAATGTGGGGCTTGATCCCAGGACCCTGGGATCATGACCTGAGCCGAAGGCAGAGGCTTTAACCCACTGAGCCACCCAGGTTCCCCAGAACATCCAACTCTTGATCTTAGGGTCATGAGTTCAAGCCCCATGCTGGGTGTAAAGATCACTTAAATAAAACTTGGAAAAAAAATTCACCTAGATTCTAGATGCACATAGTTTATTTTTATTCCTGGATAATGGTCTTTTGTATACACAGACAATTTGTTTATCCATTCAATTGTTGATGGACACTTGAGTTGTTTAGACATTTTGGCAATTACAAATAAAGTTGCTATGAACAAGTCTTTACATGGCACATGTTCTCATTTCTCTTGGACAAATACCTAGAAGTAGAATGGGTGGGTCATCTGGTAGATGTATGTTTAACCTTTTAAGAAACTGCAAACTGTTTTCAAAAATCTTTTATCATTTTACATTCCCACCAGCAGTGTATGAAAGTTCCAGCTGCTGCATCTACTGCCAACAATTGGTTTGATCAGTATTTTTTATTTTAGACATTCTTTTGTTTTTTTAAGATTTTATTTATTTATCTGACAGACAGAGATCACAAGCAGAGAGAGGGGAGGAAGCAGGCTCCCTGCTGAGCAGAGAGCCCGATGCGGGGCTCGATCCCAGGACCCTGAGATCATGACCTGAGCCGAAGGCAGCGGCTTAACCCACTGAGCCACCCAGGTGCCCTATTTTAGACATTCTTATAGATGAACAAAGGTAACACACTGTGGTTTTGATCTGGATTTCCCCTATGACTAACAATGTTGATCAACAAGCATGGATGTAATGGTCATCAATATATCTTCTTTGGTAAAACGCCTACTTAAACCTTTTACCCAAGAGTAAAGGGTTATTGTCTTAAATTGAATGCTGAGATTCTTTACATATTCTGGATACAAGTCCTTTATCAAATATGTGATTTACAAATATTTTCTCCCTGTCTATAGCTCGTCTTTTTATTAATAGTGACTTTTGAAAAGTACACATCTTTAATTTTTATTAAATCCAGTTTATTGATTTTTTTGTCCCCCATGAATCATGCTTCTGATATAGATCTAGCTCTCCATAAAGAAAACCTCCTATGTTTTCTTCTAGGTTTTCTTTTTAGATTTTATTTTAGGTCTATGATCTGTTTTGAGTTAATTTTTGTACATGGCATGAAGGGAGAATTGAAATTATTTTTCTGTTTCTTTTATATGGATATACAATATCAGTGTCATTTATTGAAACGAAAATTCTCTCACCACTGCATTGTCTTTAAACTTTGTCAAAAATCAATTGATATACATGTGTGTCTGTTTCTCAACTCTATCCTGTTCTGTTCATTTGTTTATCTTTATGCCAGTACCACACTGTCTTGATTATTGTAGCTCTATAATAAACCCCCCAACACTGTCCTTTTTCAAAGTTGTTTTGGGTATTCTAAGTCCTTTGCCTTTCCATGGAACTTTAGAATCAGCTTGCCAATTTCTTTAAAATAAAAAAAAAAAAAAAGCAAGCCTGTTGCAATTTTGATTGAACTTATGGATCATTTGAATAGAACTTTAACAATACTGAATCTTCCAACCCATGAGCACAATATAACTCATCAATTATTTATATACTCCTTGATTTCTCTTAGCATTGTTTTCTAGCTTCTAGAGGGCAGGTCTCAGGCAACTTTTAGCATATTTGTCCATAATATTTCATATCTTCAATGCTATTATAAGCTGTATTTTTAATTTCTGATTTTTTGTTGCTAGCACATACAAATGAAACTGGATTATGTATGTTGATCTTTTACCCTGTAACTTTGTTAAATTCAATGATTAAGTCTAGTAGCCTTTTTGAAGATCTCACAAGATTTTCTATTTAGGTAATTATGCCATGCACAAATATCTGGGTATCTTTTTATATATTGTTTTATTGTTTCTTTCTTTATTACATTGTACTGCCCAGACAACCCAGTAAAATGTTGACTGGAGGAATGAACTGGAGGAATGAATCCTTGTCTTGTCCTCCACCCTTGACATCCTTGTCTTGGAGCCTTCCAAACAAGGCTCAAGAAAAGCACTGAGGAAAGCATTCAATCGGATACCACTACACACAATGTCACCATACATTTTTCAAAGATATCCATTATTGTCAGGAAGTTTACTTCTATTCTTTGCTTACTGGGTGTTTATATGGGGAATGAAGTTGAATTTTGTCAAAATGTTTTGGGTTCGTTTTGTTTTGCACTTATTGAGAAGACATTTAATTTTTTTTAATTTAAATTGTTAAATTGATGAATCCACATGTTTAACTTCCAAATGTTAAATCAACACTGAATTCCTGAGATAAACACCACTGGTTTTGATGTATTATTCTTTTACATATTATTGAACTGGACTACTAACACTTAGGTAAGAATACTGCACCTATGATCATGAGGACTGTCAATCCATAGTTTTATTTTCTTCTAGTGTCTGCCTGGTTGTACTATCACTCTCATGCTGTCTCATCAACTGAGTTGAAGAATATTTTATCCTCTTCAATTTACTGGAAAATTTTGTGTAAAATTCATTATTTCTCTCTTTCTTAAATGGTGAGTGGAATTTGTTCATGAAACTCTTTGGCCTTGGAGTCTTCTTTGAAGGAAGGTTTTAAACTATAAAACTATAAATTCAAAGGCGGTTCTAAGGGGGAAATACATAGCCATCCAAGTCTCCCTCAAAAAAAACTGAAAAATCCAGAATATACTAGCTCTCTTTACACCTTAAAGAACTGGAAAATCAACAACAAATTAAGCCAACCCCACACACAAGAAGGGAAATAATCAAGATTAGAGCAGAGATTAATGAGATAGAAACTAGAGACACAGTAGAACACATCAACGAAACTAGAAGCTGTTTTTTGGAAATAATCTATAAGGTCAATAAGCCATTGGCCAAACCCATCCAAAAGAAAAGAGAGGACCCAAATTAATAAAATTATGAAGGAAAAGGGAGAGATCATGACTAACACCAAGGAAAAAGAAACAATCATTAGATATTATTATCAACAGTTATATGCCAGTAAGTTAAGCAACATAGAAGAAATGGATGCATTCCTGGAAACATATAAACTTCCAAAACTGAATCAGGAAGAAATTGACAACCTGAATAGACCAATATCTAGTAACAAGATTGAGGCAGTGATCAAAAATGTCCCAAAACACAAGAGCCCAGGACCTGACGGATTCCCTGGACAATTCTACCAAGCATTCAAAGAAGAAATAATACCTATTCTCCTGAAGCTGTTTCAAAAAATGGAAACAGAAGGAATACTTCCAGACTCTTTTTATGAAGCCAGCATTACCCTGATCCCCAAACCAAGCAAAGACCCCACCAAAAAGGAGAATTTCAGACCAATATCCCTGATGAATATGGATGCTATGATTCTCAACAAGATCCTAGCTAACAGGATCCAACAATATATTAAAAAGATTATCCACCCATGACCAGGTGGGATTCAACCCTGGGACGCAGGGGTGGTTCAACATTTGCAAATCAATCAATGTGCTAGAACAAATCAGTAAGAGAAGAGAGAAGAACCACATGGTCCTCTCAATTGATGCAGAAAAAGCATTCAACAAGATACAGCATCCTTTCCTGATTAAAACCTTCAAAGTATAGGGATAGAAGGAACATTCCTCAATTTCATGAAAATCTATCTATGAAAAACCCACAGTGAATATCATCCTCAATGGGGAAAAGCTGACAGCCTTCCCTTTGAGATCAGGAACACAACAAGGATGCCCACTCTCACCACTATTGTTCAACATAGTACTACAAGTCCCAGCAACAGCAATCAGACAACAAAAAGAACTAAAAGGTGTCCAAAGAGAGAGAGTTAAACTCTCTCTCTTCACAGATGACATGATACTTTATATGGAAAACCCAAAGACTACACCCCCAAACTACTATAACTCATACAGCAATTCAGTAATGTGGCAGGATACAAAATCAATGTACAGAAATAAGTTGCTTTCTTATCCACTAACAATGAAAATATAGAAAGAGAAATTAGAGAATTGATTCCATTTACTATAGCACCAAAAACCATAAGATAGCTGGGAATAAATCTAACCAAACCTAACCAAAGAGGTAAAGGATCTGTACTCGAGGAACTACAGAACACTCATGAAAGAAATTGAAGAACTCACAAAAATATGGAAGACCATTCCATGCTCATGAATCAGAAGAATAAATATTGTTAAAATGTCTATACTGCCTAGAGCAATCTATACTTTCAATGCCATTCTGATCAAAATTCCACTGGCATTTTTCGGAGAGCTGGAACAGACAATCCTAAAATTTGTATGGAACCAGAAGAGACCCCGAATTGCTAAGGAAATGTTGAAAAAGAAAAACAAAACTGGGGGCATCATATTGCCTGATTTCAAGCTTTACTACAAAGCTGTGATTACCAAGACAGCAAGGTACTGGCACAAAAACAGACACACAGAGCAGTGGAACAGCATAGAGAGCCCAGATATGGACCCTCAACTCCATGGTCAAATAATCTTCAACAAAGCAGGAAAATATATACAGTGGAAAAGAGTCTCTTCAATAAACGGTGCTGGGAAAATTGCACAGCTATGTGTAGAAAAATGAAACTCAACCATTCTCTTATACTATATACAATGATAAACTCGAAATGGATAAAAGACCTCAACATCAGGCAGGAATCTATCGAAATCCTAGAGGAGAACATATGTACTAACCTCTTTGACATCGGCCACAGCAACTTCTTTCAAGACATGTCTCCAAAAGCAAAGGAAACAAAAGCAAAAATGAACTTTTGGGACTTCAAGATCAAAAGCTTCTGCACAGCAAAGGAAAACAGTCAACAAAACAAAGAGGCAACCCACGGAATGAGAGAAGATATTCACAAATGACACTACAGACAAAGGGCTGATATCCAAGATCTATAAAGAACTCCTCACACTCAACAAACACAAAGCAAATAATCATGTCAAAAATGGGCAGAAGACATGAACAGACACTTCTCCAAAGAAGACATGCAAATGGCTAACAGGCATACGAAAAAATGTTCATCGTCATTAGCCATCAGGGAGATTCAAATCAAAACCGCATTGAGATACCACCTTACACCAGTTAGAATGACCAAAATTAACAAGACAGTAAACAACAAGTGTTGGAGAGGATATGGAGAAAGAGGAACCCTCTTACACTGTTGGTGGGAATGCAAGTTGGTGCAGCCACTTTGGAAACCAGCATGGCGATTCCTTAAGAAATTAAAAATAGAGCTACCCTATGACCCTGCAATTGCACTACTGGGTATTTACCCCAAAGATACAGATGTAGTGAAAAGAAGGGCCACCTGTACCCCAATGTTCATAGCAGCAATGGCCACAGTTGCCAAACTGTGGAAAGAACCAAGATGCCCTTCAACAGACGAACGGATAAAGAAGATACGGTCGATATATACAATGGAGTATTATGCCTCCATCAGAAAGGATGAATACCCAACTTTTGTATCAACATGGGCGGTACCGGAAGAGATTATGTGGAAGGGGGGCGTTGGGTGAACCTGGTGTTGGGCATTATCGAGGGCAGGTATTGCATGGAGCACTGGGTGTGGTGCATAAACAATGAATTTTGGAACACTGAAAAAAAAATAAAATAGAAAAAATTTAAAAATAAACTATTAATTCAATATATTTTATGTAGAATTATTGATGATACCTACTTCTTGAATGAGCTTTGATGGTTTGTATCTTTTCTATATAAGTTGTAGAAATATTGGCATAAAGTTCTCCTTTATTATCCCTTAAATATCTGCAAAATCCACAGTGATTTAACCACTCTCATTTCTGATGTTGGTAATTTGTGTCTCCTCTCCTTTTCTCATGAGTCTTACTAGAGATTTATATCAATTTTATTGATTTTCTCAAAGAGCCAGCTTTGAGTTTCATTGATTTATCTCTACTATTTTTCTGTTTTCTGTTGATTTCTATTGTGATATCTAATACTCCTTTCTTCTTCTTCCTTTGGGTTTCAAGTGTCTTTCTCATTTTAATTCATCAGAGTGGAGGTTGAGGTCATTACCTTGCAACTTTTTCTAATACAACAATTTAGTATTAAATTTCCCTTTAAAGCTACGTTAGCTGCTTCTCACAAATTTTGATATATATTTTCATATTTGCTCAACTCAAAATATTTTTTTCTTTTCTTTTTTGATTACTTTTTGTCCTATGGGCATTTTTTTGACCCATGGGCATAATTTTCAAAAATCTGGGTTTTTTCAAAATATCTTTGATATTTAGTTCTAATTTACTTCCTTCATGATCAGACAACACACTGACTTGAATCCTATCAAATTTATTGAGGCCTGTCTTATGACCCAGAATACGGTCTACCATGGAAAAAAATGTTCTGTATAAACTTGAAAAGAATGTGTATTCTGCTGTCGTTGGGTAGCCTGAACTATAAAATTCAATTAGAACAAATTGGTTTATAGTGTTGGCCAAGTCTTCCATACCCTTACTGATTTTCTGTCCACTTGTTCCATGAAGTACTGGGAGAGGGGTGTTGAAATTTCTGATTAAGATTATGTAATCTATTTCTTCTTGCAGTTGTCTCAGTTCTTTTATCTTTAAGATTATAAGATCCCATTAAGAAACTGGCACTTCTGTCACTATGAAATGACACTCTTTATCCTAGGTAATATTCTTTGTTCAGAAATCTACTCTGTCATAAAAATAACCAGTCCTGCTTTAGTTATTAGTGTCAGCATAATATACCATTTTCCATACTTTTGTGTCCTTGATTAAAAATGAATTTTTTACAGATGATATAGAGTTGGGTTCTTCTTTTTAAACAAATCTGACAACTTCTGTCTTTTGATTGGGATTTTTGGACCATTTATATTTACTGTGATTAATGATACGACTGGATTTTAACCTCTCATATTGCTGTTGGTTTTCTGTCTGTCCCATCTGTTCCCTTTTACCTCTTTCCTACATTATTTTGGATTAACTGAGTATTTTTTATGATTACATTACATTTGCTTTTTGGCTTACTAACTGTAATTATGTTATTTTAGTAATTTTACAGTTTACCATATTCATCTTTATCACATTCAACCTTTGTGATAACTATACCCCTTCACACAGAAGTACCTTACAACTTTATACTTTCATTTCCCACCAAGTTTCTCATTTCCAATGGAAAATTTTATCCATTTTTTTTTCAAAAAAAAATTTTTTTCTGTCTTGCTTCTCTTTCTTCCCTTTTAAGGACTCAACTGACATATATATTAGACCACATGCAGTTGTCCTACAGATCACTGGTGCTGTCCTTGTTTGGATTTCCCCCATCCCAGTCTGTTCTTCTCTTTCTGTCTTATTTTGGATAGTTTCCATTGGTATGTCTTCAAGTTCACTGATGTTTCCTCCTTCAAAGCTGGTTTCTTAAATTTATAAACTTAAAGCAGTTGTAACACTTTCAGTGTCCTTGTCTATAAATTCTAGCATCTGTGTAATTTCTTGGTTGGTTTCTATTGATAGATCTTTCTCTTCATATTTTCCTGCTTCTTTGTATGCCTTAATTTTTTTCATCAGATTGCTAGACACGTTATGAATTGTATTTTGTTGAGTACCAGATATTTTGTATTCCTATACATGTTTTGACATTTTTTTTCTTCTATATCACAGTTAGGTTACGTGGAAACAGTTCGAATCTTTAGTTTTTTGTTTTGTTTTGTTTTGTTTTTTAACTCTCATTGGATGGGATCAACATTTAATCTTTGGCAAATATCTCTACTACTAGATAAAACCCTTCTGCATATTCTATTCAATGTCCTTGGATTATGAGGTCTTCTATTCTGAATGACAAAAACGGGAACTATTTCTGCCACTACATGATCTGCAAAGATATGTTTCCTCTAATCCTTGTAGTTGATTCGTTCTCCAGCCTTGAGTAGTTTCCTCACATGCATGTACTGATTAGTACCACTCAACTGACGATTTGACGGGACCCTCTTTAGATCTCTATAAAGGTCTCCGCTCTGCTAGTCTGCCCTGTGCACTCTAGCCACTTTGACTTCCCAGACTACAGCTATGTCTTCTAAACTCAGAGAAACTACTGGTATTTCCTTTCCTGTACCATGGCTTAGAAACTTTCTTCAAACATTAAGCTGAAGTGATCATAGGGCTCACTTCGTGTTTCCCATATTTCAGAGATACCATCCTTTGTTGCATTAAGCCTAATGACTTGAAAGCCATCATTTCCCATATTTTGTCCAGTTTCACAGTTTTCTGGGTGGGAAAGTAAAACCTATCCCTCTTACTCTATCCTGATTGGAAGAGAATTCCTGAAAATACCTTTACCACAGAACTCCCTACATGTACATAACTGACCCTCACAAGACCATACCTTCTTAAAGGCTAGGGAACATACTTTATTTACCACTAAACATAAGATACATTCAATTACCACTGACAGAACTGAGTTATGGCATAGTGTGTCTCAATAATTCCTACTCTAGTAAGCATGGGCAAGACAACTCCTCTCCTCTAATATAAGGTATGAGACTCTGAATTGCTGGGTTCTGATCACACTTACACCATCAAAGGGCCTACATAATTTTTGACAAGTTACATAATCTCAATAAGTCTCAAATGTCTCAAATGGGTCTCAAATGGAGATAACTATTCTTATTAATTTCAAAAGTTTGCTGGGAGTAACTTTTTAAGGGATAAAAAAATCAGCCCAACAAAAAAGACTATATCAAAAGCAGTAACAAGAATCTCTCAGGGAACCTAAGAAATGTCCATACCGCCCAATACATTTTTGAAGTTACTATGATTTAATATTCATAAACATTACATTCTAGAATTGTAAAATGCTGGAACTGGAAATTATCCTTTCACATTTTACAGACATGAAAACTAAGACCCAGAGAAGTTAAAGTGATCCACTCAAGGTCACACGGACTGTCAGTGATAGAGCTGGGACTGAAGCTCTTCCTATTACAACACAACACAATGTCTTTCAGTTCAAAACATCATTTTCTTATTGTCTTCATTGATGATTGGTTTTTGCTCATTCGTTGATTTCACAATCTCAGCGTGGTGCATTCCCATGGAGAGAGTGGATTACAAGGTCATAAATTTTTTTAATTGTGAAATCCAAAGGTCACTTGCATAACTGTCATGGTAGGCAATAGGAGGATGATTTATAGATGCAGGAAATATTCAGCTGCAAAGGATTCTTCTGGCAGTTAGTAGTATTCATTCTATGCCACATGCTGGAGTTTGAAACTGGAATACTCCTAAAGAAAGAAAACCCAAGGGGCACCTGGGTGGCTCAGTGGGTTAAGGCCTCTGCCTTCAGCTCAGGTCATGATCCCAGGGTCCTGGGATCGAGCCCCACATAGGGCTCTCTGCTTGGCAGGGAGCCTGCTTCCTCCTCCCTCTCTCTCTGCCTGCCTCTCTGCCTACTTGTGATCTCTATCTCTCAAATAAAATAAATAAAATCTTTAAAAAAAAAAAAAAAGAAAGAAAGAAAGAAAGAAAGAAAACCCAAGACCAACATGTAACTATACGTTTCACTGGTTAGTGCTCTTGGGATTAAAATACCACTATGTCTGAGGGCAGAGCCCTGATCGACCAAGACCAAGGTTTGGCAGACAAAAGTATAAATCCAGGGCAGGAACCAAATGGAAGATTAAAGTCCAGAGGGGACAGATGTGAGGTAAAATCTACTGAGCTCCCCCTATTTTGAAGGCACAGCCCACAAAAAGGGAAAGAAAACACTGTCCTCTAAAACACAATACCAAGTCCGTGAGCCTCTCTGGAGCTGAAGTTAAGGCATAAATGAGAAACGGCAAGAAGCGTGGAAGAATCAGGCCCTCATTTTGCTTGAGTTGTGACACAGAAGCACATGGTAAGGGGTCCTCTCGTTACAATTTCCTGGAGGAATTCAGCAATATTCAGGATATCATTTAGAACAAACTCTCTGGTTCTGTATTGATGGTGGAATGCACAGTTGCTCCCTGGCTCCTGGAAATTTCTTATAAGTAGATCCTCTGTTAGAGGAGCCCAGCAAAGGGTTTGCATGGCCATTCATGCTGTGGTCTTTAAGAATGTTCTGACCCTTAATTGTTCAGTACACAACCTTCAACTCTATGTTGCAGTCTTGCTCTGATATCTTGAGACAAGATATATAGACATAGGAGTTATTTGGTGTTCCACATAATATACTAGTGATCCAGCGATGATGTAAGACTTACCTACCTAGTTCAAGTATCTAAACAAAAACATTTATCTATCTCTTTGGCCAGGATTTGGGTTTCTGATATCTGGTTGTAACAGTGAAAAGAATAAGAAGCCAGCTAAGTAGAAAAAGATCTTTATTCAGAGGCAGGTAAGAATTATACATTTAAATAGGCTGAGAAAAGAAACCACATATGAATACAGGTGGTATATTTGCATGGATGTGCATCAGTCAGGACAGTCTGATTATGGTATGGTCACTTAAAAAACAAAAAACAAAAACAAAAAAAACTTCAGTGGCAGAAAACTACAATGGTTTATTTCTTGTTCCCACCATATGCCAAGGGCAGATCAACTGGGAGCTCTCACCGTAATATCCAAGCTCATGGAGTAGCCACTATCTGAAACTTTGCCAGCAAACGCAAGAGAAGAAAAAGAGAATACTAAGTTACCACAACGTCCACCTGGAAGTGACACACATTTTGGCTTTAGTTAACATCTACTGACCTAATCAAGTCTTATTGACTGTATCTGCTACTGCCCAGGAAGTGGAATTTTCTTCACAAGGAGAGGAACTGGCAATTGGTAAACAGTCTTCCCCAGCATGGAGAGAAAAGGTTTCAGAGAAGTCAATCTAAGAAAAAGGTGTCCTACTATTTAGGGACAAGATATGTTATGTTACATTATATTATGATTTATTCATCCATTCATTCAACTAGACTATTACTCTTTGCCAAGCACTGGGTCTTGTCACTTCAGAGCCTGTGCTCATACCCACTGGCTATGGCAGCTGCCCAAGTAACCATCCGTTATTCTCACCAGAATGATCTGGGAAGGAATCTGGGAAGCCTATGGAATCAGAAGAGAAATGAGTCAAAGGAGAGCACTGCCTCATCCAGGAGAGGAAAATGGGATCAGCCACAAACTTCTGAACAAATAAACAAGCTAAAGAACAGCAAACAAAAAAACAAAAGCAAAACAAAAAATGATGAATCTTGCTGCACAAAGCAAAACAAAATCTGGAAGGGAACAGCAGAGATTGGAGGAAGAAGGGGAACGCAGTGAACTACCAAAGTACATCACTGAAGGACATATGAGAGGTTGGGAGGACATCAGAGAAGAGAGTAAGCCCAAATCAAGGCCTATCCCCAGACACCAGCCATCAACCACGCTCAGGTAGGAGTCTGTGAACATAGACCCCTGGGCCGGAATATGCTCACACACACTCACCATACACCAGCGTGCTTTCTGGCAAGGCCGCAGCCACTCCATGGCTCGGCTGCCCTCCTGGGACAGCCACCATCTTTCTCTCCCTTTCCCATCTTGAATGGCAATTAGGAGAAGGTTAACTGAGTGTCTTTCTCCCAGGAATCCTCTTCCACTTTTCAAAATCACAGCGTTAGCAAAAGAAAATCCCAGCTTAGGCTAACAGGTAGGAGCGTGGTGCGGCCCTGGGAGCTGCTGTTGGAAGTGGGGAGATTGGGCGAATCTTCCCAGCGGGAGGTTAATACTCATCATTCGGAGTTGCAGCTGAGGCCCATTTGAGTGACAGGCAGCCGGGAGCTGAAAGAGCCGCTTGGATCCCAGAACTGCTGGCATGCGGGCTTGAAAGAGATTTATTTCAGGATAATTAGCTGGGAGTATTAAAGGTGGCCAGGAAGATCCGCAATTACTGTTTAGCAAACAGAAAGGAGACACACACATGCAAAAAAAAAAAAAAAAAAAAAAGCCAAAAATGAAATTAAAAGACCCAAATTTTTCTCCACTTGAAAGCTGTTGAATAATTGAAAAAAAAAAAGCTCAAAGCAACTTTACTATATTCAGACACATATGCAGAAGTGTCAGAGGGGGAAGGAAGGGAAGAAAAGGGAAAGAATGGAGTCTTGGGTGACAAGAGTGATGGCAAAAATAGTCTTCGAGACTGGGTATTTGGGGTACAGAATCTTATGGCAAATTGTTCTTATATCAAAAGGAACTTTTCATACCTCTTTTCTTTGTTGCTTCCTTTTACCGACAAAAAGACCTGTGCCAACACTAGCATTCCTTCAGCTTAAAAAAAAAAAAAAAAAAAAAAAAAGATTAAATCAAATCATACTAAAGTGCACATATCTGAAACAAGAAGAGTCACATTTCCTAGATATTTGGAAAGAAGGAAAGAAGTAGGAAGGGAGGAAAGCAGGGAAGGAAAAGAAAAGGCCCTGCTACTTGATCCTCTGTGGCTGGAAGGAATGAGCAGCTTCATCTGGGGCCAGAGGAGCTGGGTCCTAGCACCTTCCAGAGTTAGAGGGCTGGGTATTTCATCCTCCCATTTTTTCACTTGTCCACTCTGGCCAGAGACAAGGCTGTTTAAAAAGGAAGACAGCACTTGTTTACCTCCTTTTACCATAAAGTGACCAGAAATGGGATTTTCTAAATAGCCCTATCATGGAGAGCCCTGTTCCTGATCAGGACAAAAGAAGGGCATTTTTTCTCCATGTCTGGTTACCAACTTTAGCCAAGGAGGTAAAAAGGGCTGTATCCCTTCATGTAATTTTACTTCTGGAGCACTCCAAAGAGGATCCCAAAAGGTCCCTGTCCACTCTCAGAATTCACTCACTAGAGACACACTCCTTCCTCAGCTTTTAAATGTTCCTCTCCGGTGCTTCCCCATAAAAAGGCTCCTTGGAGAACAGATCTTTAAGTTTTTATGAGCTAAGGTCTTGGCCTAGAGTCTTTCAAAAGCCTTCAGAAATAAATGTCAGGCCCCTGGCGGAGGGATCTGAGGAGAGGGGCACCAGGAGGGAGGGGCGAGATGAGTGTGAGGAAGGAAAGCAAGGTGGCCTCCCAGGTTCCACCTTCTCAAATCTGGTCAAGCGTGAATACCACACTAACTACTCAGTAAGGCTGGCAGGTTTACAAAGAAAGACTAAGTCTCTGGCCATGTGTGTTTACATCTTGCTGAAAAGATCTGTAGAATTTTAAAACACATAAAACAATAGTTAATATTATTTATGGAAATATATATGGTAAAAGCACAAAAGTTTGCACAGCAATGACACACAAAGTTGTCAAAGGACGAGAGCCTAGGACTATAGCTCTGTCAAGCCTTTATTCTTTAAAATGAGGTACTAACACCGAAGGGAAATAAAGAAAGGTAAACAGCTTGAGAATTACCAGAGAGGGAAGCCTGATTTGCCATACATTCAAAGTGTTCCCAGGAAGTGTCACAGAAGGTGTAGGATTCATCAGGAAAGGTTCTTCTCTCACTCCCAAACAGCCTCCATCTGCTATGATTCCCCTGGTTACATCACCAGTCCTGACTTCTCAGTCCATGTGGGGTGGCCATAGAGAAAAGTCTCTTGTTTTTCAGGTCTTACCTTCTTCCTAAGATCACAGATCTTAGAAGAATGGTTTCCTCTGCCTGCTCGGGACTCCCCACTGAGCCTGTCATATAGCTGGGCTCCTGCAGGCATGTGAAGATAGAACAGAATTCTGGGAGGAGAGGAGGTTCAATTTTTCAGGTAACTGGTAATAAGTACGTAGTATTAACGGATATCCACTAGAGTATTGTTTACAATTTATTTTCATAAAATCACTTGGGTTTTTGTTTAAGATTACTTATTTATTTATTTACCTGAGGGGTAGAGGAAAGCACAAACAGGGGTACAGCAGAGGAAGAAGCAGACTTCCCACTGACCAAGAGCCCAATGGGGCTCAATCCCGGGACCCTGGGATCATGCCCTGAGCAGAAGGCAGACTATTAACTGACTGAGCCATCCAGGAGCCCCTGTTTACAAATGGAAACAATCTAAATATTTATCAATAGGAAATAGTTTATATGAATTAAGGCACATCAATAATATGGAATTTTTTAGATTATTTATTTATTTGAGAGAGAGCATGACCAGGGGGAGAAACAGAGGGAGAGGGGAGAGAGAATCTCAAGCAGACTCTGGGCAGAGCTGATGCAGGGCTCCATCTCACAACCCTGAAATCATAACCTGAACCAAAATCAAGAGTCAGACACTTAACAGTCAGACACCCAGGTGCCCCAGTAATATGGAATATTTTACAGAATACCTGAAAGAGTAAAAGTTATGGCACTTTATCCAAGATGTAGTAAATGACAAACGCCAAGTCCCACTTTAAAGACTTTAATACTCAGAAAGAAAAATAAAAAGAGACACTTGGAACACTTAAAACTATACACAGAGTACATAAGCATTTTTACATAAGTGTTATTAGAGTTGGACAACTATATACAATATCAGTCATTATTCTGACCTGGATCTCCTCACTCCCTAACCCCCTCTGTATACAAAACAAAAGGGTCATACAAAAGGCAAATGTCCATGTGGCCCTTCCAGCCTTTGGTGTGCCCTGGTTATTACATGATCTAAACGACACAGGAATCATTCTATCATCATTAGGCATGGGAATATTTGTTGAAGAGCTTGGTGCTTAAAGTGCCTCCTTGGGCACATGAGACAACTTACCCCTCTTGTAGGCCCTGTCCTTGCCTAAGGAAAAGGTAAACATTTGGACAAGGTCCCATCCCAGAGAAGCTATCCCTGATCTTGGGGCATTTCCCTATCTCTCCATCTCAGAATTTATGCCTCTTTTCCAATCCTACCATGGCCCCACCCCCAAGTTGCTGGAGCTTTCAGAAAGGGAAACTATGGGCAAACAATTTCAGCTTTGACTTTACAATACAAAGTTGGCTCCTCCCTAGAACGGGAGAAGAAAACAGAATTAAGAATAGAACACAAATTAATCTCAGTAAATTATCCCGCTATGGACAGACGGACAGACGGAAGAGAAAAAAGGATAGGATAGGATAGAGACTGGGTCATAGTGTTGGGGTTCTCTAGAGAAAGAAAACAACACAATGTATATATGGAGAGAGCGATGTATTAGTTCTACTGAACTGGCTCACATGACTGTAGAGGCCTGGAAAGTCCAAAACCTGCAGGGTAGGTTGGCAGGCTAAAGACCCAGGAAAGAGATGCAGTTTGAACCCAAAAGTAGTCTTTGTTCTTTTAGGGCCATCAACCTGACTGGATGAGACCCGCCTATATTATGGAGGGATATCTGCTTTACTGGGAGTCTACCAATTTAAATGTTAATCTCATCTAAAAAACACCTTCACAGAACATCAGGAACAACGTTTCACCAGAGGTCTGTGCATTCTGGCCCAAGCTGACACATAAAAAATTAAGTATCACAAGTAGATAAAGAGGAAGATAGGCATGTAGCTGTAGAAATACATGATAGAAATAGACAGAGATAGAGAGAGGAGACAGATACACAGTCTCTGGAAAGAAACACTTCAACAACGGTTATTTTGGGAAGAAGTGGAATATATTTCTTACTTGTTAAAATGTTTTACAATGAGAATGTACTAATATATTATTTGTGGGTGTGTGTTTACATTTTTTTTTTTTTTTAAAGAACAAAGATTCTGGAGGGAAGGAAGGGAAAGGAATCCTATTTATGCCTTCAAACTGCTGACAAAGGAACTCTGCTGTCCTCTACTGCTCCTTTGTAGAAGGGGTTAGTGCTGCTGTCACCTCTCAGATGCCAGGTGTGGTGTAAGGCACTGGGTGTAGAAAAACGAATACAACAAAGGAAGCCCAAACTCGTGGAATCTACATTCACATCATCTCATTTCAACAAGTCTATAAAGCAGGCACTAATGTCATGCTTTCATGGGTGAGGAAACATGGGCTAGGTGATAGCAAGAAAATGTCTCTAGGTCACACATGTTCCACAACCTTATTTTGTCTATCCTCAAATCTCCCACTCCTCCTGGGATGAACACTGGACTCCCTCAGCAAAAGGAGTCTATGTCCCTTGGATATTAGCACAACAAGCATGTTGCAGCTTTTTCAAAGAGATTTCCATTTCCCTTCAGCAGCAAGATAAACTTTCCATCTCCTGCAGCTCCCGGGCTGCGGCTGGCAGCGGCTATATCACAGCCGTGCCAAATGCAAAGAAAGTTCTAAGGACAAAGGCAGCCAGAAAGCATCAGCGCTTTCCATCCAGCTTCCAGACTTATTATTTCTTATTATTTCTTGAGAGCGTCCACTGCTCTTTTAAAAACAAGGGGCCTATTTTGTGAGCTGCTCAATGGTCTATTTTAAACTCATGGGCTGTGTTTGTTTACATTCAATCCCAGGCCTTGCCCTTTGCAATAAACCGTCACTGGCATCGTGCAGAAAAGCATCGTGGAGACTGCCATATCACTGTTTACAGCTTTCTCACTTGAAGAAAAGGGGTGGAAATCGAATATTTGCAATTGTCCCAATTCTGAGAGGGCCCTAGAGAAGAAAGATGGTGCCAAGCCTACAGGTCTAAGGATTCCTGGGGCAGCAATGAGTACTACAGAGACACTAGAATGGAACAGAGTGTGTTCTCATACACCAAGGAGAAGAATAAACTTGCTAACTTATTCAAAAAACACTTATGGAGCACCAACTATGGTAAGTGCCAGGCACTGTTCTATATACGTGAATACAACAATGAATAAAACAAAGAAGCTGCCCTCAGGAACTGACATTCTCTTGAACAGGAAGCAGTCAACAAATAATAATTAATAATGCATTGTATTTATATATGTATACATATATAATGTTATATGTCTGACACTAATATGTTAATAAAATTATTATTAGTAAATACATTGGAGAAACATTAGGTGCTACACATAGAAACTCAAGACCTTTCCTAAACAGAAGCCCAGGACTTAGTGTGACATTGGCCAACCATTTAGAAGTTGTGACATCTGAACTCTGAGCACTGCTGGTCTGATTTTTATCACCTCCTTAATTCCTCTCATCCCCTTAGCCCAAACCTCTGCTCACCAAGGCTAGGCTCCAGCATGACCGGGAAGGAAGCCAGGTTGATCCTCTAGCCCTCTAGCCCCTTCCGGCCTTTTGCCTACAGCAAAGCTCCAGTCTCCACTCGGATTCCCAGCACGCCCTCGCTCCTCTGCTCCAGGACCCTCAGGTCAGGGAGAGAATAGTTCACTACAAACATATGTCTCTAACTGTATGGACTCTGGTTTACCTCCTGCAAGTATTTGTTGTTTAAATGTGAAGCCTCCTCCAGGGGCAATGCTTAACCCAAAAGCTTACCCCTGGTGGAGGAATTTTCCACTTTGTGAAACCTGAATAAGCAAGATACTTGTAAGCCAAGAGACCTTCTAGGCACTCTCCTGGGATCACATAAATCTTCCTCTATGTCCCAACATCTGCCTCTTGCATCCTTCACTTGTCAAATGTCAGAGGCACGTCGTGTTTTCCAAGGACCAGCAGTCACTATATGACATGGGAGTAGGGAGGGAGAGAGGAAGCAACAGAGCCAGACAAACAGACATCAGAAAACCTGCACATTTGAGCAAGACATGTGTTAAGAAGGTCTTTGAACCCCTCGGGAAGAAGTCCATCATAGATCTGATCCCATGGTCTATGCAAAGGGACCCCCACACTGCAGTGATGTTTTTGACAAGACCTGTGATTGATTTGCTGGTTCACTAATGAACGGACCTGGAATTGCACATAGCTTTGGCTCTAGAGAAAGCATATGATTACAGCATGCACAGTGGCAAATGCTATAATTAAAGATGCAAAACAGGGTTCATTACACACCCATTTTCAGTGCTTGGAACTTTCTGAAACAGTTTCCTTTTCAGAAGCACCATCTGCAGGTGATAAGCCTCAGGAGACTTTCTTTTACCCAGGACCAAAAAAAAAAAAAAAAAAATTTAAAGAGTAGGATTGGGGTAGGGGATGGGAACTTACAAGTCTTCAGAATGAAACAAAACAAAATAAATCAAAACAAAAAGGAACCTACCATGTCCAGTGAAAAAGTGAAAGAAGGATGGACACCTCTCTCAAAATAGGGAGAGCTAGGACAAATCCTGGCTTGCGTTCAGAAGGCGGCACTTGGAAATTATATCATAGCTCTGAAAGATCACATCTCAACAGTAGATCACTGTAAGACATGATTTGTCCTGTGAGACTGGGTTCACAGCGGTTTCTACTGAGCCATTAAAAAATGAATAAAATAACTATAATCACAACAAAGACAAAAACACCCATTGTGGATGTATAGCACACCTTCCCCACCAAAAGCACCAAGTAAATTGCCTGGATGTACCTGACATCTGTGAGTTAGAGCAGATAGAGGAAATGTTCCTTATTTTCCAGGTAGGGAAAAGAAGGTAATGAGGCACAGAGAGGTTAGGTGAGCTGCCTAGGGAAAAGGAGCAGGTCAACAGCCAAATCAGGACAAAAACTGGCACTCCTGATTCCCAATTCAGTGCTCATTCTCCTCAGACTGCACTGTCTCAGAAATGTCAAACACATTATGCAAGAATACCAGGAGTCTGTGCTGAGGAAGAAAAGCTTGGTTTCCGGTTAATAAAATCATCAGTATATGCACAGCACAAAAGTGCTCTCCCCAGCTGAGGGTAGACCATGGAGCAGGCCCCGGGAACCAAGGTATCCCTCAAGCAGAGCATCGCTTTAGACACTGGCTAACAGCGAAGCTGTGAGATGCCACACTTCTTATCCGCACCCCTTTCAGGACGCATGATTAAATGCAAGCTTGAAGGAACTTCCCCGTTTGCAAAGCCAGAATGGAGGAAGAAGGGTTACTGACGCTAGAAGCACCTACCTGACTAGTCTCAAATTTTGGCCTTTCTCTTGATCCTAAAATATAAAAGGGTAGGTTGTGTGAAAGGGGAAAAGAATGTCACATTGACAGCTGCAAAGACAGTAAGACTGCAAATTCTGAGCAGGCCAGGATAGGAACACCTCATTCTAAACATTCATGCCCTTTGGCCCTCCTCAGGAGGTATTCTAAAGGATACTTGGGTGTGGGCCACTGGTGTGCAAACTGCATATGGCATGTATACACCACACAAAGGTTATTACTTTCTGTCACTATTTAAGGAGATATCTGTGAAACTAAACTAGAATATAATTTCACAAAATCATAGAATCCCTCTCCCTAGGGAGGAAAACTCAGGAAATCATGGGTCAGCACATCTGATGTGAGTCAATCTAGAGAGGAACCGTTAAAGACCTCCAAAGACAGATGCAGTAGAACACTCCTCACTTACCTCTAGGAGAGCTTAACTGCTTCTGTTGATAGAAAGTTCTTTCTTGAGAAGAACTTACATCCTGTAGGCTGTGGCTTAAACCAGCTCCCTTCCTCCATCCTGTCACTGTCAGGAGTACATCTGCATTCTTTTGGCAAATTCCAATTTTTCTCTTTAGTACTGGTAGCAACCAAGGATTGCTGAGTAAAAGAGGACAGCATGCAGATTTATGTGAAAACAAGTAAAAACTATGGATAAGAATCTTTAACTATAACCTAGACGTGTATTTCTACCTTAAATTGATAACAATAGTTTAAATTACCAGGCCATACCTGAGACGGCTTTTGAAAAAAACTTCAGATATTTCCACCTAGAATGACGAGTTTAAACAAAAACCTGAAGTTTAATAGTAACTGCAGTTTTGGGGCATTCTATTCTAGCACTAATTAGGATTTCTGGTGTATACCAGGGAAAAACAGAAGACCCTAAACTGAAGGTTCAATGAATACTCTGCTAAGGCCATTAAAATGTGCCTCACATTTCCCTCATGTCCTTGTTGTAGGGAGTCAAGATATCTGGGCTTTGGATCCTAGTCTAACCACTAATACATAACCAGGTTGCTGTGCAACCCTAGGGAAATAACTTAGCACCCCTGACCTTGAGCTTTCTTCACCTGAAAAGTAAACATCAGTACTAATGATTTCAAAAGGAGACTAAGACGTCTAAGATTCTGCCTAATAAGTGTGTGATGATCATGAATTGAGATAAAGCTTGTGAACTACTTAGCTCAACGCCTGTAAGCACATGATAAAGACTCAATATAAATGTTCGCTATAATTACCAGTTAGTGATAAGCACAGTCTAGGCTTACCAACTGGAAACAGAGCATTATATCATACTCCACTGTCCTGTAAGAACGCCACCACTGAGCCCCTGAAGATCCAACAACAGGCAAACTCACACTACTTGTAGAAAACTATCTACACCCACGAATGAGACTGTGAAACTTTAGAATGATGAGGATTTGTTGCTTTGTGGCTAGCCAGCATTACCCCAAATCAGACCAATCCTACATCTTAATTACTTGATTGCTGAGCCTCAGTATATCAAAGACCTACTCTGGATCATGCCTTAATATTATGGTATACAGTTGATGTTATTCACTATCTCCTTACAGTTTCCTTCTCCTGCACAAACAGGAAGACTGCGTGTCCCAGCCTCCCTGGCAGTAGGCTGGGGCCACGTACCTGAGTGAGCTCTGCCATCACCATGGTAGGAATAGTGACAGTGCAACTTTCAGATCCAATCTTTAAAGGCGTCAGGGACAAAAGCCATCTCTCTTTTTCCTTTTGGTGGCAACTGTGGAGGCCACATGTGATGATGACAAAGTGGTAAGATGGAAGCTTCCTGGATCCAGACAGAGGAGACCTGCCATAAAAACCTGCCCAACCCACAATGAACCTTACAAAAGCAAGAAAATAAACTCCCATCGTGTTATGCCCCAGCTATGTCAGGGCTTGTTTCTATAGCACAGATGATTGTATCCTAATTAATAAAGATTCTGGTCCTTCAACAGATTAAGGGAATGGACATGTATTAAGTACGTACAGTGTCAAATTATTTGGCCCGGAAATCAATTTGGTGGATTGTAATCACCACGTTGAATGAAAAATAGAACAGAAAATATCAGGAGCTCCTTTTAGCATATACATAAAAACTATTTCATGAAATGTTTGGTTCAGTTTCAGAAGTGTGAGTTATGTATTTGTGTGTGCCCGGCTGGGACACAAACTGCACTTCTTACTGTGGCTCGTGCTCAAAAAATGGAAAGCTCATAGCAATCTCATGAGGTAGGCATTATCCCCATTCCAGAGCTAAGGGCACCATTCAGAAGATCTAAGTGATTTTTCAAAGTCACATAGCTACTAAGTGGTGGCACTAGTGTTTGGGCCAAGGTCAGTGTGCCTCCAAGTCTCCCACATGTTGGTCTCCATCACAGGTAGTACAGCAGGCAGCCACTGGCCCACAGCCACATCAGCCAGCCTCCTCCTGGGGCTCCTGAACATGGAGACTCCAACCTCACCTGGCCCCTTCGCACATTTTTAGGAGCCATGTGTGAGCATTCCGATGGCTTCCATTTGCAGATATTTCAAACAGATGTGCATAAAAAAAAAAAATCACACAAATTTCTCAGCCTATCTGTAAAATAGGTCAGTTTATATTTGATTTCTCCCAAGTGGTGCCTCAAATACCATAGAAGGAAAACTGAGAGAGAAAGGTTAGTTGATGCCAGGCCAATGATGGCAAAAGGGGATCTGATATTTATAAATCCTCAGCATCAGATGGGAAAAAAAGAAGAAAGAGAATCCATTCTTATAAAGCTAGCTGAGGTAAAACAGAAAAACCTGAACTCTAACAAGACCTATCCATCCCACTTATTCTCATTGATCCCTCAAGTGCATCTGTGGATGATTCAAAACTAAAATATGGATACTACATATCTTGGAAATCAGTTTGAAATATTCCTGGGAGCTTTGCCCCTTTAAATATCAATGTACATGGTTATCAGCTTGGCTCCTAAGCAACTCAGGCCTTGATTCTTTGGGAAATATGAACAGTCTGTTGTCTGATGCAGAAGCTGGAAGCAGCACTGTAGATCTGATTGTCCCTAGTGACAACAGACAAGTAAGGGGCCATGGCCACCCCAACGGAGGAGGCCAGGGGCCACTTCTATAGGTATGCAGATAACCAAAGCACTATAGAAGACCAACAACTTGAGCTTTTACCTGGAATGGACAGAGTATGTGCTACAGCCAAGTTCATCTCCAACCCCTCAGGGCTACAATTCAAAGGAAGCTCTGAAATGGCAAACAAGTCTTGACTGGCAGCTTCCCAGGAAGGGATGGCTACTCTCAGTAGGTGGTATGGTACAGGATCTCCCTAGCCTTATGGCCAGCAGAGTCGCTTCCTGCCTGCAGGCAACCTGGCCTAATACCCATGGGAGACAGGTACCAAAATGAACAGGATTCTGAGGGCATTCCTCACCCACTTCAACTAGGGTCTGTTCTATTCTACCATGGCCTCTTGGAGTCACTGCCAGAGAGAAACCCTTGTGCTTCCATGGGGGTTGCCTGAAAATCCATAATCATAAAAGGTTCGCAAGAATGACTCTGTAACCCCCATGCCTTGCCCAGGCAGCTCCACCCTCAAACCCACATAACAGGCACATACGGACTCATCACAACTCCCAGTCCCTTTCCAGCTGACAGAGCGCTCCCTGAGGCGGGATCTTTCATGATGAATATTTCCAGCTCAAATATTCCATCAGAAACATTTGGGCCCCATCTGAGCTCATGCGTTCTGGCATGGCCTCGCCCACACCCCTCCCATCCACCCCCAAGAAATAAGAGTCTGATGCTCCTTCTCTTCTCTGTCTCTTTGGAAAGGGAAGATGTTACTCACTAACCTAACGAGTGTATTTAAAAATTGCAGCTGACTGCCCTAGTAAATTCATGTCATGTTTTTTATGATAGATAATATTTCAGAGACACAGTCCTGAATGGAAACTAAAAAAAAAAAAAAAAAAAAAAAAAAAACTTCTTAGAAATACAATTTCTGTTCAGAAACTCGGCTGCCCGCTTTCAGCTGTTACTTCTATAGAGAAAACACGATCTGGATTCTGGCAGACAAGCAACAAAGCCAGCTAGGGACCGGTGCAAAGAAGGAGTTTGTGTGTAACTTAAATTTAATGTGGGAAACTTCAGTCATGGTAGCACACCTTTAAATCTCATTAAGCTCCTTCTAGGTATCAAAGGTGGGCCAGTTGTGCCATTTCCTAAGTCCTGTCAAGTACAGGGTACAGGAAATTGACAAAAGAGCTTCCATTAGTCTAGCCAAAATTCACATGGCCCTATTATTAAGATTGCTGCCTAGTCTGATCACCCTCTTAATCTATCAAAACTCCAAAAGGATAATCTTTTAAAAGCTTCCCCCTTTCCCACCCTTTTAACCCCCAAGTCCTTTTCTTTGTTGCTTAAATCAAGGTAAATTGATTTTGCACAAAGTTTGGAGGAGAGACGTGTTGGTAGCTGGTAAGTGACAAAAAACAAACCGAGACGTTTCTACCTGGAAACTGTTCTCTTTGATTCAAGACTGAATGTTACCACTTTGTAAACAAAGATGATTAAAAAATGCTGCCTTCCTTTTTTTTTTTTTTTTTCCTTGCCCAGAGTCTTCTCGCAGTACCTGGCACTCTCAAAAACCCCCATTAGGCACACCGTAAGAATACTCAAAGGGATTACGTGCTCTTTGCTGGTTTTGTTTTATAAGCCAGGGGCCACTGAAAGAAAATAGAGCCTCCCGTCCAGGTGTCCCTGCCTGGCAAAATAATGGATGCAGATTGATGTGATCTGGAGGTAAAGGACATTAACGTCTTCAGACCTCTGGCAGGCACACACCTCAAGGCCAGCTCCAGAGAGGCCTTGAAGAGCAGAGCAAGACTCACTTGCACCCCTGGACATCTCCCTCTCTTGATACCGGCTTTTATGCTGGGAGCAGGCTGGAAGGCAGGTGGCTCCTCCCCCTCTCGCAGACTGAGTGAGGAGCTGAATGGGCGAGCAAGATGGACTGCCTGCATTATTGATTTCAGAAGGCCAGCTGACGGGACACTGCACCTCCTTTTATTTATTTCCACAAGGTACATCTTTCTCTAAACTGAATTGTCTTTGATTTGAAAGCCGGGGTGTCTTCCCCCACCCCCGTCCCCAAAGAAACTGAATCCCATCTCGACACAGCTGCTCAAAGGCAGCCTGGTGGGCTGTTACCTACTGAGGCGAGCTTTTGTGCTGCCAAAGGGAAGACAAGGCCCGCGCTGAGAACATAATTTTTGATCATCCCTGTTTAAATATGCTGAGTGTCAATCAGAGAAGTATGAAGAACATTATAATTACAAAATATATCCCTGCTCTATAATCAGTATTGTTTGTTATAGTGGCCTGGATGTGATAACGATTTCAATATGTAATCCGTGGAACTTATAAATACCCATTTTACATGTGCACTTAGGAAATACACTGGGAAGAGGAAGAACAAATAAAAAGGACCACACCAGTCAATGGCATGTTTGGATGGCTGGGTTGTCCTCCCTGTGATGGCAACAGCGATGATGCAACATTAATGAAATGTTGTCCACCTCAGGGGACATTTTGTGACCAGAACCCCCCGGCCTGCAACACTGGGCCAGGACTCTCTAGGTTCACTAAGTGATTGGCTATTGCCTCAATTTTACATTCACCTTGTGTGGGATCTTGTGGGACTCAGCCTAAGCCAGGCACAGGCCCACAGTCACACTCAAACTGTGTATCTGTGTATCTGTGTGTTCTTAAAAGAGCATGAGAGCCCACAGAGCCACCTGGGTGGGAGAGGGAGAACTGACTAAGCCATGCTGACTGGGGACTTTATCTGCTTTACTTTGAAAGCTTCTCACCCTTTAAGAGGCAGACTAGAAATGAATTTTAAAAGAGGTCCCGATACATCCTCAGCCTTCCCTTCACTTTGAAAACTGATAAGCAAACCTACCCATCCAACATCTCCCCACCCCAGGCTGGCTTCCTTCATACCTGCCTCCCATAGGACCCCCCAGCTTTGACGAAAGCATCATCTGCCAGCACTCCAGGGCTACAGAGTAACTGGACCGAACTGGCTGCCTTCCTGGAAGCCCTTCATGAGCCATCAGAGAGGCAAGCTCCAGTGAAAAACAAAATCTGCCTCCACTGGCTTCCTTATGCCCACAGGGTCAAGTCCACACTTTCTAGGCTGCCGTCCCATGCTGCCAACTGTCTGGCTCCAGCCTTGCAATTCAGCCTCCCCACAGAAACTTTCTTATTCACAATCCCCCCATATCCCACCTTTACTAGTGCCTTCTTCTGCTCCGAGATCACTCCCCAGCCCTCCCACTCCAGCAATCTCAATCCTACTTCGTCCACCAACCCCCACCCACATCCATACTCACCTCCCCACACTAGGTCACCCAGTCTGATGCTCAGGGTCTCTAACTTGGCACCTGGGATGTGCACTCTTCAGGAGATCTATAATATTTGAGAGTAGGACGCGGCCTTACATTTCACCTAATGCAGCATCCTTCAGTTCTTCAAGTGAGAAATCCAAAGTGCGCACTCGGGTTTCCCAACCCACAGACCCAAGACCTTGGAGCCTGGGGCAATTTCCCAGTCTGCTGCCTTGCTCTGTCCTCTCCAGAGTTTCCCATGGTGCCCTCTCTGCAGAGGAGCACAGAAGAGCTAGCAAATGAAGTCCTTGCTGCCACAGTGATTTAGGGTGCCTGACTATTGAGTCTATGAGGTCACTTTTTATTTTTTCCACAGCATGTAGCTTTCTCCAAAATGAAGGCATGTTATCCTTATCCCACCTTTTTTCTTCTCCTCTACTTTACCTCCTCTCAAAGTGAATCCTTTGTCAAGGCAACAGGCATCTTCCTTATTTTTTTTTAAGATTTTATTTATTTATTTGGCAGACAGAGATCACAATTAGGCAGAGAGGCAGGCAGAGAGAGAGAGGAGGAAGCAGGCTTCCCGCTGAGCAGAGAGCCCGATGCGGGGCTCGATCCCAGGACCCTGGGATCATAACCTGAGCTGAAGGCAGAGGCTTTAACCCACTGAGCCACCCAGGCGCCCCTAGGCATCTTCCTTAATCGCCACAGTTTTTCTTCCCAATTATCACACCACAGGCTTTCCATCCAAGGTCCCAAGTTCTGGATCTTGTACCAGGGAAAGGCAAGTAAAATAAAAAATGCCAAGAAAGAAGCTGTAGAGAAAAGAAAGCAAGGGCCCTGCCTCTCTGAGTCCTGGTCACTACTTACCAGATGGTCCCACACTCCATACCCTCGGGATTCCACAGTGGCCCTCATGTCCTTTCAAGTCGAACACTAAAAGGTTTTATCTGTTTCACTCTCAGTTTGGAATCACATTTTTTCTTTTGAACAGGGTCAGGAAATGGCACTGTAACTTATCAGCAAAGTCATATGAGAATATACAAGCAGGTATACAGTGTATTTCGATTCAGGGGTAACATTGGCTCCATGGCTCCATGGGCTCCAAGGTCTGGGGTCTGCAGGTTGGGAAACCCGGGTGTACACTTTGGATTTCTCACTTGAAGAACTGAAGGATGCTGCATTCGGTGAAATGTAAGACCGCATCCTACTCTCAAATATTACAGTTCTCCTGAAGAGTGCACATCCCAGGTGCAAAGTTAGAGACCCTGAGCATCAGGGTAAAAGGGATGGCTCCATGGGGAAAACAGGATTTGAAGTGGGCCTGAAGAGACAAATTGGATTTGGACCGGGGGAGAAGAGGAGACAAAGTCACAGGAGTAGGATCCAAGGTGGCTGGAGACAATTAACCAGGACTAAGTGTGAACTACAGATGTCCCTCAAACAATGTCTACCAGTGACACAGTCAGATTTCCTCAGGGGCAGGCAGGAAGAGAAGGATGGAAAGTTAGGGGAACTCTGAGAGGACAAAGCAACCAAATGCTACTCCTAAGACCTCCAGCCAAAGGCAGAGGATGGTAAGAAAGCTACTGCTGAGATTTGGGAAGGGCCCTGGGGACATCTCCCCAGCGTGTGTTCCCCTCTTCACCAGCACTCACCACAGAATAGATAATAAAATATTAATTCTATCTGATCTGGGGCCACCCAGGCAGTATCATGTCACATGATATTTTAATGACCACAATTCAGGCAACACAGCCTAGCTGTGAAGGAGGAACTCCTCTGCTAGCCCAAATCCAAAAGGTGCTCACGTTACAGGAAAGAACAGGAAGTGGGGCTCTGAAACTGACCACGGGACCCCATAAATGCACCAAGGCCCCCTGGGAGCTTGCTCTGTCTGTACAGGAGAAAAAGGGATCACCACTTTTCACCCTGTTCTTCATTAACAATAAAGTGAGCTATTTCTCAGCGTATGGTGTCACTCCAGAACTAATAAAATGTGAAAGTCTAATTGTATTAGCAATTTCCCATCATATTCTATTAATATGTATCACACTGGTATCCATTTTCACTGATGTGACATGAAAGGCAGTAATGTGATTACTTTTTTAGTGAAAACAAATGCTAATGTAATGAAATGTTGACCACATAAGCTGGGAGATATGGCAACCAGCAAGTATTTGGGATTTTCTTCTTTAAAAAAAAAAAAAAAAAAAGGAGGTGAAGGAAGAGGGAGGGGTCATTCAGAATTGGGCAAAAATATTTCAAGTGTGCTGTAGATATTCATGGTCAAAGCCTGCCAATGATAGAGGTCTTCTTTAGGGCAGTGCCTGGCACACTGTAGGTTAACAGGCACAATGGAGGGCCTTTCAATATAGAGTTAAGAGGTGGTTGCTGACATCAGAGAGATCTGCCTTCATACTCTGGAATTTTCTAGCTGGGAACTTCAGGCAAGTTAATTTCCTTAAGCCCTGGTTTCATCATTTGAATAACAGAGATAATAACAGCATCAAACTTAGAGATTCTTAATAGAATTAAATGAGATCACGCTTGTAAAGCACTCAGCAGTGTCTGGCACATAGTGAATGTTCACAAAATATCAGAAATTATTGTTGTGATAAACATAAGAGCAGAATAGCCTAGAACTTTTTGTCCAACAATATTAGTTCATGTTCAGCATGCAGCCCTTTAAAATATGCTCTTGTTGTTCTGGAATAGTCTACCTTCTTTGGAAGACACAGAAAAAAATGGTACATTCGAACTATAAGGAAAGAAAACGTGGGGAATGAAAAATAAACCTACCTACAAACCCTTCTGAATTTTGTTAACTGCTGAGCCAAGAATAAGTGAGATTTTAAGATCAAATGTGCAAAGAACAAGTGCCGATCTGAAGTGTAAAAAAGTATTGTTTTTGTTGTTATTTTCATCCAGGTCCTTTGTCCCTTCTTGCTAGTTCAGAAGTGAAAACCCAAAATCCCTTTATTGTGCTGACCAGGAAACCAGAGGTATTTACCTAAAGACTCAGGCACTGCCAGGGTCACAGAGGGTGTGAACTGGCCATGAAGTGCCTCTGACCCAGGCTCCTAACCAGCTGGATGGCAGGTACTCTAAGAGAGATGTGGCTTTTCAGAGGCTCTCACAGCCAGGACTCCTGTAGGAGGAAAGCTAAAGACAAGAGAGAGGACCAAAAGGCCTCTTGTGATTGCTCCCCAACAGGATCAGTACAAGACAATATAGGTTCTGCCTACTGAAAGGTGCCCAGAGCAATTTCTGCCCAAATTGACATGAGATCATTTCCAAGTTCCCTTCTGACTACAAGAGGCTCTGACTCTACAACATGCACCTGAGAAAACCAAACCACTTAGCCAACAACTTTGACTTCTAACAAGCAGCTCAAAGTTTTTCCATGGTCCAGCATCCCTAAAGCACACCTTCCCTTAGATATTTGGAAAGAGCATCGATGAAATGTGAATGGGTTTGTTCAAGGTGCCTGGTGTCCTTCTGTGCCAGGACACAGTGAAAATTTCATTTTCTATATCAGAGAATTCCATACATTTGGAGTTTAACATTATTTAGAATTACACTGGACTGCTCCTTTCATAAATGAAGTTTATGTACTAAGCATTTTGCTCAGCACTGTATTTAATATTCCTATCAACCCTCTGAGAAAGGCATTATTAACCCCATTTTGCAGATAAGGAAGCTGACCTCAGAGAACAGCCAGGAACTATAGGCAGCCCTAAGAATTAGATCCAGCCTGATTCTAAACCCAGTATTCTCCAGAGGACTACCCGCCTTTGTGGGATCATACTTCTTCTTGACAAAGTTACTAGAAGCTCACTGAGGGCAAGAATTGTCTTTTACCAAATGAAATCAGGAGCTCTGGGTTTAATTCCTACCTCCACCTCTCAGTAATTCTGTGAACTTGAACTATTATCTGACCTCTCCAAGCAGGGGAGCCATGTAATTTATAATCCAGACCAGAACACATCTGAGACGGAAAGGGAAAACTAACCAGACAGGCTGCTGGGATGACAGATAAACCAGGGTTGTCCTAAAGAAATGGAGACACATGGTCCCTCAGAGCCTCACATACTCATTTGCAAAACAGTCTGGATGAAACACCAAGGTCACCTCCTCGGCTAAGAACTTGGATGTTAGGAGTACAGTAAAGGGGGAAAGATACTCAGCTGGACATCCAACCAGAAACACAAAATGGCAAATACTGGGGGCCCAATGAGTGCACAGATGCGCATTTGTTCATGTTTGTTTCATCTCTGAAAAACACTACAAAACACATGAAAGAAAAGCCATATCTAATCTCACCAACTAGAGCCTTCTTTGAAGTTTGGTACATTGTTCTTTCCTGATTTGTACCTATGTTTCAACAACATAACTATATAAACACATCTCTTTTTTTTTTTTTTTTTTACTCAAAAAGTGAGTGACTATGCTATCGGCCTGCACCTGTGCTTATTCTCACACCAGCATATAAAAATCTGCCTAATAAGATAATATGCTGCATAATCTTCCATTGCATGTATGGAATTATACATCTCACCATTTCCCCTCTTACTGGATATTTTAATTGCAACCATTTCACAAACCAATTACAAAGAATGTCATTCTGCATATGTCCCTAATACAAACATAATACTCCTATTGTTTTTGGGTAATACATAAGAGCACTTCAAATTCTAAGGAATCCAACCAAACTACTCACCAGAAAGTCTGTACCAATATACCCATTCCCACTGACACTATATGAATCTGCCCATTTCCCTGAATGCTTGTCAGCATCAATTGTTTTTATTTTTGCAAATATCCTAGGTGAAAAAAGAACTGTGTGTTAGCGTTTAATATTTCTTTAATAACTAGTGAGACTGGGTATCTTTTCAAATGTTTATCAGCCACTCACATATATTTTTCTGTAAGTTACCTGTTCATACTTTTGCCCATTTTTCTATGGGCTGTCTTTTACTTCCTGCTTTATTTATACAACCTCCTTCATATATTAAGAACAGTAGCCCTTTATATATGATGCAAATATCTTCCCCCAGTTGGCCATTTGTCATATAAATTTATTTATATTGTATTCTATCATATACAAAACTTTCTGTTTTTAAGTCCTATGTTTCTATTTTTTTTTTCTTCAAGGTCTCCACTTACGCATAGTGGAAGTTCTAAGGCTGGGAGTCTCCTGGAGTCATACACAAAGAGGGCTTGCTTGAAGCCACACCTCACGTGCCCTAGGGGATTGCTGGGCAAGACTGGGGAATAACGAGCAGCAGAGTTATTACTGCTTCTCTCCCGGAATGCCCCAAAGGGCAGAGAAGAGTGCATCCACACTGCCAGGGGTCTGAGAGCCTAGCTCAGTGAAAGGAAAAAGTTCTTAGAGATCCCATGCTTTATCTTAAGAATTCATTAGAATTTTGTTTCTATTCCATAACTTATTAATACTTATCTTGCTAAAAAGGTAATATTTTGATTACTACTGAACTAAATTATGTAACTTCCCCTCCTTGAAATCATCTATCAGGTTTAAGAGGCAGGCAGCCCTGGGCACTCCATCAGCTTTAAGAGGCAGGCAGCCCTGGGCACTCCTAGTGGTAACTGAACCCCAGGTCCAGGCATTTTTAACACCGCTATTAAAATTAGGCCAAAACAGAGAAGAAGGACAGTATTGAGTTGACAAGTTCCACAGGTTAGGGAACTTAGAGCTCCTTTCAGGACCTATCACCCTGGGAATCTGACCTGAGAGCTGAACACAAAGGGGAAAGGTCTGGGCTTCAGAGCCCTTTGCAGATGCCTCCATTCCCTCTGCCCCTCCTGCCCTTCTTCCACAACAGTGTCCCAGCTCCTTTTCCTTCCTTTCACTCATCCTTCCCTCTCCTCAACATCCCCAAACTCCTCTAGTTGCCCCACAATTTTCCAGCATATTCTTGGATGGGGCTGCTTTATTCCTATTTGGGGGCCATAGATCACAGACCTGCAACCAGCCATCCAAAAAGTAAAGACTACTTTTACCATAAGAGTTACCAGGGAATGTGGAATCTTCCATTAGGACAGATGCTGTAGCAAAACACTGCACTACATGCTCGGGGTTAAGATAGTTACTGTTGGGTCTCCTGATGTACAACATGGGGCAAAAAAAAAAACCAGTACTACTTCATTGGGCTCCAAGGAGAATCAAATGAGTTAATACAGATAAGGTCCTTAAAATAGTTTGTGTCACAAAGTAAGCACTCCATAAATGTTAGCTGTTGTCCATATTATTATACCATATATAAGTGCTCAGTTATAGTTTGTCAACTAACAAATGGTTCTTGTGCAACCAATTTTATCCTTAAGAACAAGCAATCCTCTGTCCTAAAAGGCAAGGAGGGATGGGGACTGAGGTGGTACAGGGATGGGGGGTGTGGGGAATGATGTCAACCAAGCAAATATGTTAGAGTAGGTAACCTGTTTGCCTACCACATGGCACTGGCATTCCAGGCTGCTCCAGAAAAGATCAACAGATCTGAGCATTAGATTGCATTGCTTCCAACAAAAAAAGATTTAGATGGGAAGTGGCAGCAGCCTCTGGAGGCCCAATTTTTCAGATGGATTTACTTGGCAAAAGTTCATACCTGCACAAAGTCTTGCAGCTTTCTCTTGGGTTGATCCTGAAGACTCCCAGGCACTTTCCATTCACTCTCTCCTTTCAATTCTGAAGCAGCACTGTGATTTGTCACTGCTCTCTGGTTTTCATTCCAACTACCCATGGGGCCCCATTCCCAGCATCGCCCTACCTCTCACTAAATGACAAAAGATCAAAGCTTTCATAAAGCCACAATGAGAGGGAAGCAGAGATCAGGTTATCTGGGCCATTCACTATACACACACACATGCATGTGTGTACTCATGTATACACACACACACACACACACACACACACACTCCGCTGCCAGATTATAAACTGCTAAGCCAAACAAGCCATAAACTCTTATGAGGGACGAGGGGGGAAAGTCATGCCAGAGAGATAACAACAATGTCAAATTTCAGACATGAGCAGGTTTTTGTGTGTTTGGGCTCCAAACCAGGGGTTTGGGATGGAAAATCTGAAAAAGCTGACGGGCCCCTCAGAACTAAAGCAGCTCAACTGGGTGCCACTATAATAAATCAAAATCAGTTATGTAAAGTATAAAATTATCATTTGGAAATCACTCTCTCTGAATAATTCAATCATTGACTTTCACATCAAACAACCATTTCAACCACCCACACACACAGTTCGGTCTCACACTGGTCTTAAACTCTCTTTAATTATCAGCATTAACCTATCACATTACTATTTCATTCCTATTTCATCCTGGGGGAGGGGTCAGTGATTATGATAAATCACAATGAACGAGAAAGACTTTCAGCTGTCCTTCCACACGGTTCCAGAGTTCCCTTGATCTGACGGTGACAGGTCTGCCTTTGTCCCAGGAAGGGACAAGGACAGATAAGCAGCCTCCCCCTTGACAAATGCATTACGGATGCCAGTCAAACAAAAAGGCCAAAGAACCCAGCTCTGCAGCTGTGCATGGCCGTCTCCCATGCCTACATCCCACGCTAAGCAGAGTCTTAGCCTACTTGCCCCTCTGACTGGTGGGTGGAACATGCAGACCCATGTAAACAAATTTCACCAACAGCCTGGTTTCCCAAATACCCCACTGAGCAGCAATTCTCACAAAATAACAAAATTTTTTAAAACACATGCATATGTCTAAAGCTAATCACGTATCCCTCCAAGAACAGCTTACTGAGCCACAATGGCGAGTCTCCTATTACACTCTTTCAGGGGACTCTAGCCCTTGCTTTAGTGATGCCAAGAAACAGAAAGCATAAGAACAGGCTTCAGGTAAATATTTCATTCAGGGAGTCAGGGTTTTCCTCCAGTGCTGGTGGGGAATCCAGCTTCCTTGCTCTGTGTATCTAGGAGTGTTTCCCCCCTCCTTCCTTACCACTTCCACCTTCTCACCTTTCAGATCTTTTGAGTTTTTATGTATTTAACATAACATATGTAATTAACATAAGTGTAGGGGTTACCATAAGGAAAAGCCAACAAGATAAAGATGTTTCTGTACAGATGTCCACTGCACCCACTTTACAAAAGAAGAAAACAACCTAAATGTCATCTATGATACAGAGCTTAAATAAACTGTGGCACATCCATTCAGTGGAATGCATTTCAATCACTGAGTATCAGGTCACACATGTGCATTCACAAGCAAGAGAAAGCTATTCATAACATATTTCTAAGAGAAAAAAAGCAAAATCAAGTGAATTATTTGACAGCATGTAAACATGTTTGATTCTATTTCTTTTTAATATGTAAGAAGGACAAACTGTGTGAGGGTATGTCCAAAATCCTAATAATGGTTGTATCTGGTAGCATTATTATAAGAGATGCTTACTTCTCATTTTCTACTTTATTTTTATCTGTATTGTCTAATCAGTCTACAAAAAAACAGGTTAATAGAGTGGCTCAGAGCATGGAGCTGGAATCAGTCTTCCTGGAATCAAATCTAGTTCTGTCACTAAAGGATGTGACCTCAAGTAAGCTATTTAACACTCCAGTGCCTCAGTTTCTTTCTCTGTAAAATGGGGAAATGATTCCAACCTCTCAAGATCACTGGTGAGTATCAAGTGGGATGATTCTATAGAGCCCTTATAATAGTGGCTGACACATAGTAAACACTGTGCAAGTATTAGCTGTGATTATTCAGATAATATCTTTATTGTATTTAAAAAAAAAAAAAAACAACAGGGAACCTCTGGCCAGTTCTCAGACCTTAGGTACATCCACATCTCCTGGTATGTGTTTGCTCGGTAGTAAAATGAATGAATTAGACAGACAACCTCAAAGATCCATCCTCATTCCCTGATGGCATTAATTCAATGTGGATGCTTCTAGTGAGCCCTGAGTGAAGCCTAGAGGGTAAAGGGGACATTTCAAAGCAGGATGCAGTGGGGGGCTAGAAGGAAGAAGGAGTGATGGGGCCCCTGAGAAAGATCAGAGGGAGTGTAAGTGCAGGGCTGGGGGAGGGAAGACTGCAAGAATGCCAGCCAAGGCTAGCAGCCTCTCTACTCAAGTATGTGATTAAGTGACTGGCTTCTCTTTCTCACAAAGCCAGACTCCAGCTCAAAGAACCTCAGGGACTATTTTAAAGAAAAGTTATTCCTTTGTTTTTAATTGTAATTAAGTAGGTATTTTATAATTTTTAAATGGTGCAATTTACATGTCACTTCCATGATGCGCTGGGTACCCTTCACCAGAGGGAGAGAACGTAAGTTTGAGAGGACTGCTGTGTATTATTTTGTGATTAGCGAAGTGCATTTATGCAATTGTGAGTAGAACGGAGATACTGGGATATTTCAAGACTTCATTAAACATGCCAGAACTTCAACAAATTTACATGAAGCCAAAGTTTATTCATGTTACGATTTCATTCATCCTTCTTCCCATACTTTGACAAAATGTTTAAGTTAGTTTCTCATTTTATTTGTCTACTGAGTTCCCTAAGTTAGGGAAATTAGTATTGTGTATGCGGTTTGATTTAATTAGCAATTGGGGAAATCGGCCTGGCATGTTTCATGGAAGCTTGGGGAAATTGTCAATTAGCATTGTGTTAATTGGTGTCTGCTGTCCTTGCTTTTTAGTTTTTAACCCCTTTTACCTTGTTCCCTCTTTCAGTATGTAAAATCTGGCTGTTTATTATTCTTTAAATAAAGGATTAATTGCCTGAATTCCTGCCTCTGCTCCATGTCCTTTTTCTCCCCGAGCAGATGGGGAGTTGGGCAGGCCCGCAGTGGCGGTCTTGTTGCTTTCAGGCCCTGGTCCTCCCTGGCACAGGAGGAAGCACTCTCTGCTGTACTGCCCTATGCCCAGCCTGAAGCTTCCTCTCTGCTGTCACCACACCCAGTGGACCCTCTCTGTCTGCAATCACAGAAGATCCCTCCTGGCTCTCCGGAAGCCCCCACTGTTCCTGTTTCTGGAGTCATGGCAGATATGCCAGATTTGAGCAACTCATGTCCTCTGGCCCAATCAGTAGCCTCCAGGAGGGTAGGTGGGGGAGCCTCTCAAAAAGCAGGTTAGAGGGTACATGATGTGCATCCTAGGAGCCAGCTCCTTTAATCTCACTGTAGCCCCAAAAGGTAAGTTTATAGTAAAAAGGCTGGCATTCAATTCCATGTGTGCGATGCAAGATGAGCCTCTATTTATCTTGTTCAACACTGTATTTCCAGAGTTCAGACCTTTGTGGACTGTATGTTCCTTCAACCAGCAATACTGGTATTAGCTGGGAGCCTGTGCAGAATCGCGGGCCCCAAGGGATCTTTAAGTCACTATCTGCATTTAACAAACTTCCCAGGGAATTCACATCACATTAAATGTGAGAAGCACTAACCTAGCACATTGCTTGACTTGTGTTAAGCCAAAAACTTGCCTCTGCTGCTAGCGTGTCTGCTGTACCATAATCATCTTCTTTTCCATAGTCTTCTTTTCCAGAGTCATAGAAATTCTGACTGGGCACTTAGCTGTCCATACAAAGAATACATTTTCCAGACTCTTCTGCAGCTATATTTTTGACTATGTGACCAAGTTCTGGCCAATCAAATGTAGTGGAAGTTTCCAATGACAGCTTCCAGAACACTTCCTTAAGAGAAAACAAGCATTCCACTCATCTCCATCCATCCTACTGGCTGGAACATAGATGTGATACCAACAACTCCATCTTGGACCAAGAGAATAAGGATTATACTTTGGGTCCGCTGGAGCAAAAATTTGGAAGGAGACTGGGTCCTCGGGGACTCAATCAGCAGAACCCCCAACTTACCCTGAACTATCTCCCCCACTTTTCTTCAAGGTGGGAGAGGGTCCTATCCTTCATGGAAGCACATAGTGCTTGCCAAAGTAAAGAGGAGGTGGGGTGAGGAAATCACCTACGGTGTACAGAACAAGGACCTGTAGGCAGAAGTCTCCTGAAGACAGATGTCAGCTCAACAAAATGCTTACCTATAAGCAGAAGTGTCCAGCTGTGAAATTAAACAGCTACCTCATTGAGGCAGCAAGCTTCCCATCACTAGAAATTGTTCCAACTATCTGGCCATCTTCCTGTGCTTCTGAATGCTGCAAAGGACATTCCTGCTCCTTCACAACCACCTACCTTCTCTCTTTTGCTCCTCCCTTCTTTCCTTCCAGCATTTTTGTATCAAATTCCCTGCATTAAGTCTCCGTTTTGTGAAACATCCCAGGTGGTTCCTGTTTCCCTGGCTGGACCCCAACTGATGCAATCACCAGCTTTCGTGGGTTTCTCTTTTCCCCTGAGGCCTCCCCAGCACATGCCAGAGGGGGACATATATAAAATTAGCACCTGGTGGCAGTAGCACCCACAACCAGCCTTTCCTGCTCTGGCTGATCTCTGAGCTGTCATCCGTCAAACAGCAAGCAAGACCAGAGGGCTATAGTCTTCAACTTAACACCCAACAATCACAGCTGATGAGGCCATACTCTGAGACAGATCTATGGCTTCAATTTCTCACCAGTATTTTAGTTCCCCGGGCTAGTTGTCATGTAGCTGGTCTCATTGAGAGGACATTAAGGGACCCATTTTTCAGGAGTTGGCTTATGCTAGCAGAACTCCATTTTCACGTGATATCTATCAACAAGAAACTCTCAAACACATTCCCTTACCCCAGTCCCTAAGCAGATTTAACTACTAGACAGCACCCATTTATAAACAAGCAAATGAAATCCTTCTCTTTGATAAGGAGAGCAAGAAAATTCTCTGCCACAGGGTTTCTTCAAGAGATCCCCTGGGAGAGAGAGAGAATTCTGGAAAGGATATCTTTGCCAGCCCTACCCTGCTTCCAGCTCAGCTTCCAGAACAGGCATTGGGGCCCACTGGTTGGTTGTAGGGAGAGGTGAGACCAGAGAGCCAAGATGAAGAAGCTTGTGAATTTTCTACTCCACTCTTTCAGTCTCTCATTCCAGAAAATACACTATCAACAGAATTACAACCATTACACCATTAATCAATATACTATGTTAAGTAGATTTAAACCTCCATTAGGATAACACATTTTGGTAGATTTCTTCCATTGTCCTACATGCATAAAAATTCTGATCCAAGTCTGTGAGACCCAACACAGGGACCAAAATTTAATCCTAATGCATCCCCAGAATCTGAAGATCTCCAACCCTTTGGAGGGAGGCTGGCTTTTCAGAGACCAGCTGAGGTGCTCCAGAGAAGTTTAAGGAACAAATGAGTGGCAAAAGGGTCTGCTGTGGGACATGGTCATAAACTTATTAAATATGCTTATCATTTGTCAGTGTGGCTTAGAACACATCCCTACAGTTCTGGTGGAAAATGAGTGTCTATTTGCACATGTGCCTCTTGGTACCAGGGCTAGCTAGCATCAGAGGGATCTGGCTCCTGCTCAGCCCACTGGAGGAGCAGGTAACTGCTCATACCCCATGAGAAGAGAATGAGACCCTGGTGAGAGCCAGGAACTCCAGAGTCCCCCGGCAAGACCTGACCTACACCTGGCTGCCACTGTTTCATTTCCATGCAGCAATCCCATCACCCAAAGGGCTGACCACCAAGTCTTTAGGGGCACTAGAGGGCTAGAAAATAAAAAGGTCGTAAGTGGACAATTTCCAGTGGGTCACATTGATGAACAACACTAAAAATCTCCTTTCATGTTTTTCTCTAGAGAATGCCTTCCTTTGTTTCAGTTTATGCTCATCTCCCCTATCCTGAAATTCTTTATAGATTGGGGGCAGGATCATACATTAGACACAATTAGCTCTAGAATTCCTGGGCTGTAATCGGAGTAGTGAGAAAGCTTCTGTCTGTCCCTGTCTATATACACACACACACACACTCTCTCTCTGTATATATATACACACACATCTGTATACATATGTACACATACTTATGTATACATACATATGTACACATATTTATGTATACATACATATGTACACATATTTATGTATACATACATATGTACTTATATACATACATATACACTATATATTTATAGTGTCTCTCTCTTTGCATGCATAGAAAGCCCACATATACTATGTGTATATGTTGAAACAGCAGAATGAGGAAGAGAATCCAAAAAACAGAGGAAAACCCATGGTCAGAGTCTAAGACAACCATAATAATTAATTAATAACTAGCATCTGCGATATGCCAGGCACCTTGCTAGTGCCTCTACATGTACTGTCTCAGTTTTTTTCCAATTTTAGTCATATCTATGTACACTAATAGTACCATTTGCTAAATGCTTTTCTTTTGATAAAGTTATTTGTTTATGATTATTTGAAGACAAAACTCTCATAGTACCATAATATAATCATGGGTTTGATATATTTTTGGTAAAATACATTGGAATAAAATCTAAAACTATAATATTTGATGAACTGTTCACCAAACATTATATACAACAGTACTCATAACCTCATTTGCCCATCACACACTTATTCTTCACAATTCCATGCGGTATCACGATTGTCCCCATTGTGCACTGGAACAGCCAAGGTTCACAGAGGCTAAGTAACTTGTCCAAAGCCCAAGAAAGTAAAGTCACAGTACTCAATGGAGGAGACTGTCCAGAGAAAGGGAGTGGCCGAGAGTGTCCAAAACCAAAGAGGCCAGTTGAGTTAACCAAAAATGCAAAGGATCCCTTTACATTTGGAAAGTCACAAGCCCAGACTGTAATGAGATGAAGAATGGAAAGGTAGGAGAAATGGTAAATGGGCAACTCAGGTACTTGGAAAGACAGGTGAAAGGGACACAGAGTTTGTACTCGATTCATGATTAAGTAGAAGTTCAATCAGGCCTACAGTTGCTCCCCGGTGCAAACCTCAGAATTGTGATTCCCTGTGTTCCCCTTTCTTCCTGGTAAAAGTAAGGAAAAATGAGGGCAAATGCAATAATAGGTCTAGAAAGGATGTCTCAGACCCCCAAAAAGGAATATGGAGGTGTTCTCAGTCAGGTGGCAGCTTGAGCCAGGTCAGGGAGCCAGCCAGGAGGAAAAGTGAAGCACCTGGGTTAGGATGGCAGCCCTCAGAGCTCTTAACATTTCTCCATCCTAAGGAGGAAAGGTCCTCACAGCAATGCTAATGTTGAAGTTGCTCCCCATCACAACTGTTGCTCTGATCTACCTTGAGGCAGGGACCCTCACAGAGGTTGCCATCTCCTCCTTAAAACACTGAGCACCCTTGGGAGTGGGAGGCAGCAGATGCCAAAGTCCAAGAATGGCAATGAGGGCTTCAGTTTGCATCATCTCTGGAGGTGAGTTTACAGCCATTTAAATGAGCATTTATGGGGCACTTGGGTGGCTCAGTTGGTTAAGCAACTGCCTTCAGCTCAGGTCATGATTCTGGAGTCCCAGGATCAAGTCCCACATCAGGCTCCCTGCTTGGCAGGGAGTCTGCTTCTCCCTCTGACCTCTCCCCTCTCATGGTCTCTCTCTCTCTCAAATAAATAAATAAAATCTTTAAATAAATAAATAAATAAATAAATAAGCATTTAAATTCCAAGAAAGAGCTTTTATGGATGTAAGCATCCTTTCCTCATAACTGCAGACATGGTGTTGAGTCAGCCAGAATATGTTTAAGGTAAATGTTTTAGAACCACTGAGAAAGACAAAGACGAGATCAGATCCTCCTTCCCCTTGCTCCCCATCCAGGTGGAAGGATAGGGTAAGGATGAGGACAGAGTGGGAAACCTCTTATATCTGGGGACTAACAACGGCTATCAACCTTGCAAATCATTTGGGAGGGCTGGCACTTCTCCAGAGAGGTAAGTTTTCTATTTCCTGAAGACTATTTGGCTCTAACCAAAGCAATCCTCAAAAAGTGAGATCAGAGTTGAATCAAATTTGCCAATTTTGTTTTCCCTTTCTGTGTAGTCCCTCAGCCCATCTCCCCTTGACACCTTCCTACACCCCAGTCCTGAGAATCTCTACAGAGCAGCAGCGGCCAACAGTGAGAGAGGCCCAAGGCAGAGAGACAGAGAGACCCTGCCCATTCCTCCACACACAGAGATAACCAGCCACCTGGCCCACTGGACCCATTCTCGAAGCTTGAGGCAGCCCTATAGGATGAGGTCTAACCAGGATGTCTCCTGTCTTCTCCTCTGTCGGAGCCAAGAAAAAGAGAAGGGCAAACTAGCCCTATAGCAAGAAGCTTCCACTTAGCTATGAGGATGGCCATTTTGATCAGAGATTGCTTTCAAGGACTATTTTAACCTTGGCAGAAGAAGGAGAGAGTGGGCCTCTCTTTTGTGACTATTTGCAGCTGTAGAATTGCACTTTTAAAAACCTAACTATGAAATTTATGACCTACCCGAGCCTGACACTGTACCCACTCAGAACTCTATTTCCCAGGGTTCATAATCCAGCCAGGAAAACTATACCCCAGATGAAACCTGGGCTCCAAACATCCATTCAGAGACAAATCTGTAGTTTTTAATAAAGAAGTGATCATTTACAAGTTGATAATGCAGACCAACAAAGCACACATGTGATGCTCTCTTGAAAGACTTGGGAGCAGATCAAACTGGTCTGAGAATGGGCCTAGCTTATTCTCAGAGAGCTTCAGGCAAGTGACGAGGATACTTGCAAAAGAACAGACTGATTATCAGACAGAATGATGACAGTAACAAATATTTGCTGAGCACATATCACTTTAGAAGTAGTGTTATACTCATTTTCTCTTTTATTCTTAGAAGTGATTTCCACCTGGATGGCCTACAAGTGCATTGCACATGCTCAAATGCATCCATCTCCTCTGCCCATCTCCCCTCTACTCTGGTGCTGTTAAAGACGTCAACCCTCTCCCAAACTGTACAGCCCAGAATCTGGCAACATTTGATTCAACTGCCCCCTGAAGTTCCATGGCCCATATCTGTAACATTTCACATCAAGTTTTGTTTCTCTATACATCACCACCACCCAAGTCAAGCCCTCAGGACCTCTCACCTGGACAACTGTAACTGGTCCTAACTGGCTTCCTTCTTTACCCTGTCATTTAGGGCTTCAATCCATAAGTAGGTGAAGGTCACAGCACTCCCCTGACTGCAAATGCCAGTGGCCTTGGCCTTCTCATTGCCAGAAGTCTCTTTCATCTCAACTCCCATGACAAAATGTGGGTACCTCTTTATGCCACCTGTTAATACCTTAATGCCTTTATCTGAAATTCAAACCAGAAAAAAACTCTTTTGAAAAAGGGGGGAAAAGTGCAACTTATCTGATAGTAAAACTTAGGAGGCTATTTTTTATTTACCTCACTTAGAATATTTGTACACTTCACTACAATATTATTAATATCTTTGACTATGGAAAAATTCCCTAGGCCCCACCTTGGGGGATTATAAATTATACTGGTTATGCATCATAATATCTTGCTAAAATCTGAGAAATTCTGTATTCTGAAATACACATGGCCCAACAGGTTTTAGATAATGGATTTGGGGCCTGTATTAACTTTCATTAGAGTACTTACTCTTCATGTCTCACATCTAGTTATCAATTAGTGAATCCTCAAATTGAGCACACATTATATTGAAGGAAACTCCCCAGGCAGTGAAGGCATATAAGAAGTTAAAATACATGATTCTTTTTTTTTTTTTTTTGGTATATAAATGCTTTTTTTTTTTTTAAATTTTATTTTTTATAAACATATAATATGTTTTTATCCCCAGGGGTACAGGTCTGTGAATCGCCAGGTTTACACACTTCACAGCACTCACCATAGCACATACCCTCCCCAATGTCCATAACCCCACCCTCCCTCTCCCAACGCCCCTCCCCCCATCAACCCTCAGTTTGTTTTGTGAGATTAAGAGTCACTTATGGTTTGTCTCTCTCCCAATCCCATCTTGTTTCAAAATACATGATTCTTGACCACAAGTTCTTACAGCCCTACATCCTACAGATCTAAAGTAGAACCAACATGCTATGGGCCCAATAAAGGAATTTGATGAGAAAGGCATCATGGCAGACTGGTGCTCAGGAAGAATCTGCAGAGGAGCTTGACCTATCCTGAGTGGTAAAGAAGAAACAGAAAAAGCAGTAAAGGCCTGGGAAGGCAGTCCAGGTGTGGACAGGAAAAGTGGGAAACTCACAAGGACTTGCAAAGTAGCTGCCAATACTGAACTACCAGACTCACGTACAGTCATAGGAGAGCTGGGCACTATTTATATAATCACAGCTCTTAGAAAACTCTCCCTTCTATTGCTACCAATGTCCCTACCAGCACCGCAGCCAGAAATGTCACCTGCACCCTCAGCATTGTTGGCTGAGAAATCTGACAAGTAACTGTTTATGGTAAATGCAACAAATGCCAAGGCTAGTGAAAATGTGGTTGGAGAAGTAGCCAAGGTCAGATCATTAAGGGCCTATGCAGTCAGTGGCAGTCTAGTGGCTGACAGTATGAACTCAACATTTAATAGCTCAATAACCTCAGGAAAGTTGCTTAATCCTTCTGTGCCTCAGTTTCCTCATCTGCACCAGAGGGATGCTGCTATTGCTGATGAGGTTGATACCACCTAGTCCATCAAGTATTCTAAGGATTCAATGAGAAAGTGCATGCAAAGCATTCCGTAACATTTAACAAACATTAGTTGCCATTATATTACTATTCAAAGGAGCTTAGGGGCCAAAGAGAGCCACTGAAGGATTGTGACATGATCAGACTGGCATTACACAGCCTCAGGTGATGTACAGTCTGGTTTGAAAGGAAGCTAGAGGCAAGGGGATCAGTTAGGAGACTGCTGCAGTGATCCAGGCAAGAAATGAGGCAAAGCCGAACTCACAACCATGGCAACAAGATTTAAGGCTGACCTATGGGTTGAATACAAGAAATGTCCAAATCCATGCTAATATAAATAAATAATATTAAAAATAAATAGATGGGGGAGAAGGAGCATCTATTTCTCACAGCAGAATTCCAATCAACAAATATGGAAGAAGTACAGAAATAGAAAATCACCATTAAGCAAATACACTGTAGCAACTGTGACAGGCAAGACTCACTGATGGATAATAACCCTGGTGGGTGAAAGAATGATGGGAAGGGGAGAGCTTGCCAGTAATGAAAAGGCGGTTCTCTATCAAAGCTGGACAGTGCAACAACGCCTGCACTTGACCATCTGCAGCCAAAGGCACCATACACATTGAATTGAAGATGCTGGGGCCTTGGCAGAGAAATTCAACCAGCCCCCAGCCCTTCCCTCCAGAGCAGCCAGTCGGCCTGCCAAAAACAATGCAGATTCCAGCCACCTCTGAACAAAACAAAACCAAGCATATCAGCTGTCTATCCAACAGACTAGTAGTAAACACACAGAGTCCCTTCTTCCTCCAAGCAAATGGGGCAGTTGTTCTATGGCCTGTGTTTGAGTGGGACCTCTGGAGGCAGGCTGCTTAAATTCTAATTCCAATCTACAACTCACCAGTGCATCTTTGGGTGACTCATTCTTGCTAGGCCTCAGTTTTCTCATCTGGAAAATGGTAATACTGGTACCCACCTTGAAGGGTTATTCCACATAAAGAGTTTATCACAGTGAATGGTCTATGGTCAGCACTTAGGACCATTAGCCGTTAGCACATCGTGATGAAAGATGTCTGGCTGAGAGCCTCCACTCAGTGGGAAAGACCCAGGGGATGGCAGCAGCTATCTGGTCTTTATACTCACACACACCTTGACCCCTGACTTAAAGAACTCGGAGAGGCACTTCCACTACCACCCCCGAATTTGGTAAAAACATGGAAAGTGCTGATAAACCCATTTTTATTTAGTTCTAATTTATATCCTGCCAGCTTCCAGAAGGAATGTAAAGCAGCACAGATAAATCTACTCACACTCCAATGACAGGAGCCAGGTATTCTCTTCTTCCACATCCGCCATGAAGGTCAATCCACCTTATCCCTTCCAAGCAGACAGGGGATGACCAGGGAGCAAATGCAGGAGGGAGGTGGGACTCCACCTAGCACGACAGAGCTGGCCTCCCCACCCCACACCAGGCCATTTCCCTACTCCCTGCCTGCTTGCTGCTCCCATGTTTCTTATAGCCACACCATGTCCACGCTGGCCTCTGCTATTCTATAGGGGTTGCAGGAACAAAGAATATCAAGGGGCAAACTGCCTTCCCACAGCTACAAAAAAAAGTATACAAATGAAATCAAATCAACACTAGCTTTGGAGGGAAGATAAAGGTTTCATCATAAAAGAGCAACTTGAAAGTATCAAAAGAAGGGGTGGGTAGCTTGGTAGGTCAGGCTATTCTCCCCACTCCACACCCCTGCAGCTGCCCACAGTGACACCTGCTCCCAGCAGCGCCACTCCCCAGGGGTGGCTCTAGCTGAACTGCCCTTACTTCTCTCCTCTGCCTACTTCAAGCTCCACATCCTGCCAAAGACTTCCTGTGCGGAAGTTTATCCTGACTCCACTCACTGGCCTCTGCTCCCTCTGGATTGCAGTGTCACCAATCATCTCGGCCTCTCCTTGAGCATCCAAACCCCTACTAGCCTTCCTTACTTCTCACCAGCAGCCATCCCCCCAGATGTGGATCAACAGATCCGCAAGCTCCCTGAGTACAGGTGGATGGCGCAGCATGCAGGGCACACAGGAGGCAGAACACAAAGAGCCTGAATGAAAGACACGGAGATGTTGCTGCAGATGATCCTTTTGTATTCTGACCAAATTACTCAAAGATAAGCTGGCAGTTTTAAAGGTTTAAAGTATGTAAGAATCAACTGGGAGGTAGAAGCTAGGGACGAAAGGGACATGCTCTTGGCTACAGCATAGAATTTTCATGCACTACTCCAGAAACTCAGTTTTAATGAATCCAGGATAGAGCCCTGGAATCTATTTTTAATAAGATGCATGGGGTCCTATGTCATGCTGTGAGAAACAGACCCAACCCCAGGACCTCAGCTATGTGGAAAAAGCCCTGGCTTGGGAGTCCAGCACTGCTGGAGCAAGGCCCCAGCTCTGATACCAGGTAGATGATCTTACGCAGGTAAACTTGTCTGGTTCTCAGACTCCATCAGTGAAATACGCAGGTAGGACAAGATTCCTAGAACTCTAACAGCAGCAAAACAGTAGCCAACATTTACTGAGCATCTATTATATGCCAGATGTTCTTCTAAGTATTTTTCACATATTTTTCCATTTACTCCTCAAAATAGATATATGAGAGAGGTGCAATAAGGAAACTGAATAGTGAAGAGTTAAGTGACCTGTTCAGGGCCACCCTGTTGGTGATGAGAGCCCTGGGATTTAAATCCAAGCAGTCCAATCCCAGAGCCAGAGCTCATCACCACCATGCTCTGGTGCCAGAAAGGACTCCTGGTCCAAGTTTACAGAGAGAGCGAGCAGGACACCTGGGTGGCTGCCATACTGGCTTGCCCATTCCAGGCCTCTAGCCCCACCCCCAGAGGTGCCCCCAGGCTCACCCTCTAGACCAGTTTAAAAGCAACTCTTACCACATTAAGTCAAAATTAGCCTCAAAGCAAAGGTGGGAGAAATGCCCATTACTTATGCAAAAATGATTGAGAGACTTTCAAAGCAAAAAGCAGGGTGTACAGGCCTAAGGAATGCCGGGGCCTCCTCAACTCCAGAAGTTCCTCACAGGGGAGAACAGGTCACTAGAGGGGAGGCTGGGAAAATTCCCACAAGGCCAGAATGCCAAGCAGAGCTTGTCAGGACAACAGGCCACTGCAGGCCTTTGCCACATCTTTCAAAGTACAGAAAGCACAGATTACACCTTAGGCCATGAAGCAAAATGGCCATTTGCGGGGCCTATACATGCTTTACTGCCTTCCCAAATCCCACATATCTGTCAGAGCCCAGCTGAAAAGACCCTCTTCCTCCACTAAGCTATCTAAAGAACTCTCCCTAACCACCCAACCAGGTCCACAGACCTCTCCTACTCAGCTTTTCCCACTCCATCTTTGGGACTCCTTATATTATGGACTTATGGGCACAGCTCACTGCCTAGAGGCTAGACTCCTGGGTCCACCTGTCTGGGTAAGAATCCCAGTTCTGCCCTTTCCTAGCTATGAGATCTTGGGAAAGTCACTGAATTTCTCTAAGGCCCAATTTCCTCTGACTTGGGCTGAGAATAGTAACTTTATCAACCTTGTTGGATTGTGACAATCAAGACACGTATGTAAGGATCTTGGCACAGAATAGCTACTTAATGAAAGTTGAGGATTCTTAACTATCTTTTTTAATGTAGCTAGATTTTAGCTTTTGCCCAGCTAGTATATATTTCCATGATGGGGGGGATGGGGCGTCTTTATATCTCCCAGCTGCAACACTATCTACTTTCTACTGAGGAGCCACTGCGTGCCAAGTCCTGTGCTAGGTCAGTGAATGTCTAAGCTGCCCTTTGGGAGACTCCAGGCTGGACAGCCTACCTGGCACCCTACACAAAAGCCATTTTTGTCAGCATAAATCTCCCTGCGGCAAGCCTTGGACAGTTTCTTCACTCCCCTCAGTCCCAGGTTTGGCAGATGCCTTCAGAAGCAAGAGGGGAAAGGTGGCTACGTGGAGTTCTGTAGCCCCTACAGGATGCTGCAAGGGCAGAGAAGGGAAACCATAGGTGTGCATGTTCACGTCCATGCATAGGAGGGGTGGCCCAGGGAAGAGCATTTTGCATTCTAGCTCATTTCTTGGGTCTACCACATAACCAGCAATGTGACCTTGGTCAAATTTCTAACTCTCTAATTCTTGGTTTCCTCATCTATCCATGGGAATGCAAATTTCTTCAGAGTGTTATTATTAGAATTGCTTCCAAAAAACGCTTATAGACCGATCTTGCCAAACTAGGAAACTACCAACCCTCCCCTGCCCCATGAATCAAAGGGAAAGGGCATCTGGCCTTGGAGGAAGGCTCCGAGGGACCCAGAGCATGGAAGAAAAATAGCTACATGCCCTTTAGAAACACTCAACAGTCAGCGTAGAGATTCCCAAGAGAACACAAACTCCAGTAATGATTAAAAGAGCTATGAATTCAACAGTATGCATGAACCAGTGTTTCTTCACACATCTTTGCCCCGAAGCACTATATTGTAATGTGAATGGAAGCAGAGTCAAAGCAAAGGTCAAAGATGTGTTCATAAGTGAATATTCAAAATGGCGGGCAAAACCATTTTACCAACTGGGGCTATGCTACACTTAGTCCGGAAGGCAAACTTACCCAGAGAAAATCACTCTCCTTTCTCCCACACTCCCCACCACTCTAACCTGTGAGAGAAAAAAAACAAAGAAATTTTGCATTAAATTATGTAGAAAATTATTATTTAAATAAATTATTTAGAAACTGTAAGAGCATCACTTGAATAAAAAGGAAGGGGCTTTTGTTTTATAGTCTATTTAACAGCCGACAGTGGGCCTTGATTCTTCTTCTGTAAAATGGGTATTTTAAGACTGCCTCCTTCAGAGACTGGTTGAGAGAATTACTTGAGATAAAGAAGGAATTAAGGTAAAGAATTCAGTACAATATCTGGTACATAATAGGCTTTGATAAATGTTAGCTGTCACTGTTGTTTTCATTGTTCCTGTTCCTAAATTGTTAAAATTAAAGAATCATGAATTAGGGAAATAAGCACCCTAGTCAAATGGTTCAGTCTTTGGGTTGGAAATCTTATTCAAATACCTAAACATCCCCTTCTTCCCGCAACATCTGTGGCTTAATGGGACACAACTTGCATTGTTCAGGCATATCCAACAGAAAACCCTGCCCTTGTCTTCTGACACCCCAGGGCTCCCTGGGGTGGAAGAAAAGCAGAAAGCTCAAGTCAGGTGGAAAGACTGGGATTGAGGACTGGAAGAGGAGTGGCTGAAAAGAAAATGGAATTGGTCCAAAGACACAAAAAAATAAAAAATAAAAGGGGAGTGTGAATAGTTCTTTAAAAGGCTCAGATGCCCTGGGAGAAACCTTCAAAGGAGAGAAGAATGAGCTAACCCTTCAGACCCTTTGAAGTACTTACACGTATGGTGGAATCCCTCGGTCCGCTCTGTCTTCAAATCCTGCCCAGTTAAGGGCCCCCCAACTACATGCTTTATATGGTGTGTACCTGAAAAGCCAAGTGCTCAGGCATTGCAGGGAATTTCTCTCACCATTTAGTAAGGAATGCCTGGAATATTCCAGCCGAGAAGTATTTCTTAATTTCCTGTGCAATCTGAAGGCATTATCCAAGGGTTATTTTTGTTTTGTTTTATTCAGAAGTGGGGTTGCTGGAGCATTCCTCTTGGACATGTTCAGATTTGAATTAATTAGAATTCCTGTACAGTTTTCTTCGGTTATAATTATAGCTTAATTTGATTGCTTAATAGCTCTGGCTTTCGTAATGTTTAGCACCTGTTGTAAATTGCACAAGATAAATCACCTTCTACCTTCCACTGTGTTTATGCCTAACTTTTGCCTTTCCCCTTTCAGCTGGTGGGCTTGCGGCGACAGCCACATGCTTTGCTCATCCCTGCCCTTTCCACCAAAGAACTCTCTTTTGCAAGGCTATTTAACCAGAGAAGAAGTGACTTTTACTTAAATGCCTCCTTAAGACTGTTAGATTTTTTTTAAGGGGAAAAAAAATTGAGAAGAAAAAAAGAGTATTTCAGATGCTATAAACTCTGAAGACTGACCTCTGGTATTATGTAGACTTCCACTTAAGGGTCACCTTTTTGATGCACTGGGTGTATGGAGCTTTTTCCCCCCTCCTCCTTTCCTTTCTAGAATTATTAGACAGCAGTGGAAGCCCTGCATCATTAATTGATTTCTCCCATGCATTGTGCTATGATACAATTTTTCAAGGCTGTGCATAATTGTGTTCTCTGTGCCAGCGTTCTGTGTTCTGTCCTTGTCATATTGTCATTGAAGGCTGTTTCCACCCTCTGTAATTGGAGATGTTCTACTTTTGGACAAAGGTGTGGGGGCAGCTCAGGGGAACAGCGCTGACATTTACTTCATCAATTTATTTTTATTGTTCCTACATTTATTGCAGCTATAACAGCCCTTTAATAGTTATATCTCCTCCCTGTAGGGTATTCTGGTATTTGAAATTTTTTTAACTCATTTGTTCTCATAGATAACAGTAAAGTGCATTTCAGGATAACCTTTAGGTTTCAATCTCCTCTTTTCTTTTGGCTCTGAGGCAGTCTTCGCTTTAAACTTTTACTGCATTGCCAGTCTAAAGGCCAGAGCGCCAAGTTCATTCTAGCACTGGAGTAACCACAAATTAGTGGTCCTGAAAATTTCAGGGAGGTTAGTCCTAAACCAAGAGTGCAGCTATTACCGTAATTCAAAACTGGTCATCCTTTGAACAGGGGGGCCAAAGGAAGGTGGGCAGGAAGAGGAGAAAGTGAGAGGCGATGACAGAGAATCCCAGTAAATACTTACATACCTCACGTTACAATCCTGGTCAAATAAGAACTGTAATTAAATCTTTATGACTAATGAAGCATCACACTGGACCAATTCTGAGTCTCTGTCCTTCAAGGCCAAAGACATGGGGCACACTTAAGAGAAAACTGCGCTTGGATTTACTGTTCTTCTTGTCTTTGGATACCACAAGCCTGCATCCCAGTCCCACCTCCCTTAAGAAAGGTTATCTTAAGATAGCCTTGGAAATAATTCCTTATCTGCAAGCCTAGTTTATTTACGTTTTAATTCTTACCAACCCCGTAGAAAAAATAAATGCCAATTTTGTCTGCTTTCCTACCACCATCTTTGTGGTTGTGAAAACATTTGTCTGGGCAAGAAACAGTTTCCGTGCTTATTTTTAAGACCATGCTACTAAGCCACTGTATAACAGTTTGTGCTCCAGTTGCCAGCTTTAAAACAATCATTTCCACTGAACAGTGTCTAGGCATATTTCAAATGGAGGTTCATTCCAGTTTCTATCCCCCAGTTTCTCCTTACAGAATCCTTACTATACCTTCTCTTCCTACCCCTATCACCAGAACCTACTAGAAATCTGCCTTCACCTCACCAGAGAAGGCCAAATGCCTTGTCTATTATCGTAATGCCAGGTTAAGTAACCAAGAAAAATGGCTCCAAACTCCACACCGGTTCTAGCTGCAGGGGCCTCTCTTCTCTCTCTGCTAACAAGAAGATCAACCTGGGAAACAGCATTTCTTATGCACCTAGTTGTCACCATTTATAAAAAGAAAGGTTGTTTCAAACTGCACAAACTCTCAAGACCTCCATTACAGTAGGATGGGTCCAGTGTGTCCCTGACACAGGAGGAAGAGAGAGATTGGGTGGGCAAGGTGGGTGTTCCTGGTCTCCCAGATTCTTTCACGATAATAAAGAAGGGAGGGCCCAGGCTCAGGACATCCTGTTGAAGCTTCTAAAAGCAAAGGAAGCCTCTAGTCCAGTGATTCCCGGAGATGGGCTCTGCTGAGTGGTAATGCCTAGCTGCACAAAGTCCATTTGCCCCACCCTTTATATCTTTTCAGTTTTTTCTATCCCCGGCCCTCCACCGCCACTTCCATTGCAAAAGGACCCTTTTCAGAAGACTGTCTTCTACTGTCATGTTGGTACATTACTTAAACCTTCAAAAAGAGAAAACAGAAGATGAAGAAATATCAAGAATACAGCACCAAGAGGAAAAAGTACCACAGACTCTTCATGCTGGAATCCTAGCTTGGGGAGGGAAACTAGAGAAAAGCATGGTTCTGGGCCTCTAATTCCCAACAGGGCTCCACAAAACCACCCCAGAATGACGCTGCCAAGTTTCTGATGAGGATAGGATGCTTGGCGGCTCGAGTGGGATTTTTTCTAATTATTCTTATTCCGGTTGGATTTTATCCCTAGATAGTTACAGAAAGATACCACCAGCAGGGCATTAATCCAGACGAAAATATTTTAATGATTCCCCTTTACAAATCTGGCTTAAAATTCCAGGTCTTGCTTATTCAGGTTCCTGACTCCTTTCTTCATCTTTGAAGACTTACAGAGAAAAATCGTGATGGGGAAAGACACCATAGCTTGAACCCTCCAGAACTTGGGAGAATACAGCCATTGAAAGGGTACAAGCCAGAGGTGGTCGACACTGTGATTTCCACACCCAATGGCAAGAGTCATTCTGCACCAGTTATCATCTGAATCATGGGTGTAATTAGAGCCACTAACCAACTAAAAGTTTCACTATCCACATGCAACCTATTTTCGAGAATGGTGGAGCCTGAGAGTAGAGCGGCCAGGATCTAAAAGACTAAAATTACTGAAAGTTAATTTTGGTCAGTTCTGGGTTTAAATACACACATGCATCTCCAAGTTAACCATGATGCTGGCCACAGCTAATATAAAGTAAGCTTGATACCAATGGCAGTCTGACAAGAAAGAACACCTTGCAAAGAGGAGGGGTGTCTTTGGACACGGAGATGAGCCCTGAAAGCCAAGCATGCCCAAAGTAGCCTTCTGAGTAGGAGACCAAAGAGGGCATGGAAGAGGAACAGAGGAACAGAAGGAAGAGAAGGAAGAAACTCTACACCACTCCTTCAGATCTGAGAGCATGATGCCAGCACTGGGGCAAGGCAAGGCAAGGCAGAAGGGAAGCCACCTGAAATAGAAATCAAGGAAGAAAGAGGCCCACAAATGGGAGGCCTGATTATATTGTTCTCCAGCAGCTACTGAATGGCCCTGAGAAAGGGTATGCGAGAAGAAAAGGAAATGTGTCAGCTGGTGAGGGACCTTCCATGCCAAGCCTCTCCTCCTTCAAATGGTATGCCACAAGAGCTGGAGTCTAGGACAGGTAAAGAATAAAGTGATAGGTCCCCAGAGCTGAGTTACCTTACGCCCCAGTTCATGGCACCCATCAATGCCAGCCCATGCAAAGTCTTCTCATTTAATCTCTTATTCTCCCTTCCCTTTTCTTCCTCAGTCTCCCACCGATTGAAATAGGTACCTACTGTGCTTCAGCCTTTATCTTGCATCTATGGATTCTGTGGAGCTGGTTCAGGGGTGATGTCTTGTGGAGATCAAAACCTTTATATATGTTGACCTAACAAAGAAAAGACCATGGTGGACTTCATGGACTAAAATAAATGACATAGATGGCTGTGGAGTTTATTTCTGTGAATGATGCCATCTGGATTTGTAGAATAAACCACCTGTACAACTGGACATGATGGTGGTGTTAAAATATATTCTGAAAAATATTTTTTGTGATTTGGATTTGTAGAACAACCTATACAAATGGACATGGTGGTGATATTAAATATTTTCTAAAATATTATTGATATTGCTATTATTATGTTGACATCAATACAATTTTTAAGATTATAAGACTTTTTTATGTTAAAGGTAATAAGCTTGTTATAAACAAAACTAAAAGAGTTTAGAAGGGTGCAAAGTTAAAAGCTCAAGGATCTCTCTTCCCTTACCAGTACTCTTCCCATCCTACTGCCATAGGTAAAAACTGTTAACTCTTCCTTGTATGTACATCCTTCCAAAACTCTGATACACACATGCAAGAATTTAATACATACAAATATTTTTACACGAGTGAGATCATACTACATATACTATTTCACTACTATTTCTCTTAACATATTTTGAACAAGTTTCTATAAAAATATAGAGAGAAACACTTATTTCATTCTTTTTAGCAGCTGTATAAGAATTCCATTGTATCAAAGTATGATTATTTATTTAACCACTCCCCTACTGATGGAAATTTAGGTTGTTTCCAATTTTTGCTATTGTAAGCAACGGTGCGTGTTAAATGTTAATTTTTATATGTATGAAGATATATACATGTACACATATCCACAAGTGTACATAGAATAAATTATTGGAAATGGCATTTCTATGTCAATAGAAATGCACAGCTTGAATTACGATATTATCAAACTACCTTTTTTTAAAGACTTTATTTATTTATTTGAGAGACACTGAGAGAAGGAACACAAGCAGGGGGAGTAAGAGAGGGAGAAGCAGGCTTCCTGCCGAGCAGTGAGCCTGAAGTGGGGCTTTACCCCAGGACCCCAGGATCATGACCAGAGCCGAAGTCAGACCCTCGACTGAGCCGCCCAGGTGCCCCTTACCAATCTACTTTTTAAAAAAAATAGTACCAATTTACATGTCCACCAACAATGTTTGACAGCTTGCTACCCAACACCCTGGAAAAACCAGGCGTTATGAGACTCAAAACTACCAATTAGATAAGTGAAAATGATAAATGGTTTTCTGCTTTTTAGAAACTACAAGATAATCTTTTATATATTTACTGGCCACTTATATGTCTTTTTCTTTGAAATGTCTACTCTTGAGTTTTCCTATTAATATATTTGCCTTTTGGGGCACCTGGGTGGCTCAGTGGGTTAAAGCCTCTGCCTTCAGCTCAGGTCATGATCCCAGGGTCCTGGGATGGAGCCCAGCATTGAGCTCTCTGTGGAGCCTGCTTCCCCCTCTCTCTCTGCCTGCCTCTCTGCCTACTTATGATCTCTCTCTCTGTCAAATAAATAAATAAAATCTTTAAATACGTATATATATATATATTTGTCTTTTTACTGACTTGAAAGAGCTCTTTGCATATTAAGGAAATATAGGTTTAAAAGATGTTTCCTAGTTAGTAATTTTTTTCACTTATTTATGGTATTTTTGCTATGTAGAATCAGCTACCCATGTTTATTTCCAATTTTTATAATATTCTGCCATTTGGGAGTTTCAAATTTTAGGTTATCAAACTACTTAGTTTTTTATAGCTCCCGTGGTTTCATACTATACTTAGAAATGTCTGCTTTAATTGAATATCATTTTTTTATAATTATATTTCTATGGCTTACATTTTCTTTTTACTTTTAGGGATCCAAGTTTATTTGTTTTTCCAGATGACTTGTCAGCATCTGAACACCACTGATTAATACACCAGGTCTTCATTGCTTTGTGATATCACCTTTATAATTTCGTAAAGTCTCATGTATTTCTGACTGTATTTCTGGGCTTTCTATTTTGTTTCATTACTCAATCTATCCTTTTCCTGAACTAGTACCACACTGTTTTGTTACTGTATCTTTACAATATAGTTTTGGTCCTGGTAGAGTGTTGTGTTTTTTATTTTTTTTAATTGGAGTTTATAGAAAGCATAAAATTGTCAGGCTCTTATCCTAGGACAGAAATTTTTCCTTTTATGAAGGATATTCATTTAAAGAGCTTAAATTTATTAGAAAAGACCAGAGTGTGCAATCTATCAACCATAAAATAAATGTTTAATAAGAATTTATTATATTTGTTGTTGAAAGAACTGGTAAAAAAGATAAGGCAGAGACCCCACTCTGAAAGAATTATTTAGATAAGAAGGTGCCTGAACACAACTACCAGGGCAGTTAAAAAAAAAAAAAAAAAAGCCCAGAGAAGCTTCTCAGGGATGATAATGGATAGACGTAAGTACCACTCACAGAGTCTTGAGTTGTCACGAGCAAGAAGGTCCTTTTCCCCTGGAGATCTGCTTATGGGCTGTGTATTTTTGGCTAATAATAAAAATGAGCATTTATTGAGTGTTTATGGTTTACCAGCCACTGCTTTAAGTGTGTTAGATGCATCGACTCACTCAAACTTACAGCAATCCTATGCAGTAAGTACATACTCTTATTTGGCCTACTTTATAAAGGAACAAACTGAGTTCCTTGCACGGCAGTAGAGCAGAATTTGAACCCAGGCTGTCTGGCTCCACAGTGTTCCTCCCTAATCATTAAACTTTACTGCCTCCAAAGCCAGAGAGAGAGAGGGTCTGATCCACATACCACCTCTGCCTGAAGGACTCCCCCAAATGACAAAATGATTAACGGTGGCAGGCTGACCAGCCAGCACAGCAGAGGCCCCTGTGTTCAGTCTGCAGACACTCAGACTGCTCAGGGGACAGCCTGAACTTCCTGAAGGAATCGAGGTACCTGGAATGCTGGCATCTTGGCCAGAGTCTGCGGTTTATTCTGCTCAGCACTTGCTGCTCCTCTCCTGCAGAGGAGGCCAGAAGTTCATGCTCCTGCACACTCTCTGGGCCTCCAGTGCAGTCTGGTCACCTGGGTGACCCCTGCCCACCTGGGACTAGGGTGGCCTCTGTCTGACCTCATCCCAAGCTGACAGCTGGCGTCGCACTCATCCAGACAGCTGACGCTCCCGGCCGGACAGAGTATTGTCTCCTGCCCTGCCTTACAAATGGAAGAGGTAGGAGGCCACTCCTGTTCAGCCATGGCCTCAAGAAAGGGCAGGTCCCTAAATTTAAGGATATAGGATGAAAACAAAATGCTGCAACTATTTCTGACTTTAGGAGAGAAACAGGGCCAATGGCCTCCTAAAGTCCAGTGCCAGGAACTGCTGGAAACAAAGGCCCTCCATTAGGCAGGGTCAGGCGAGAGCACAAAGCCCCATTGTTAGACTACACCAGTGGTTTTCCAACTTTTCTTTCTAAGCCATGGATATGTTTGTAACCCCTCAGCCATGCCCTCAACGTCTGGAAGGTCGTTTAGGTAAAGCCCGTTACCAGGAAGAAAAAAATGGCAGTCTGGTGAACCCATCTCAAGCAGATGCAGCATTGAGACACTAGTGAAAAATGTCCAATTTCCCATTAAGTCACCACTCAGTACTTACAGAGACTGTCTCAGAGGGGTATCTGGGAGTCCCTTCTCTCTGTTCTCCCTCTCTCCTCTCACCATGCCCCTAAACTGAAAATTGGCAGGGTCCGGATGACCCTTACTCCTGGCTCCTTTTGGGAAGGGCAAGGCTGGGTCTTTACCCTGCCCACTGTAGTCTCCTAGACTCTTCACAGCCACATAAACCCCAGTCCCTAATGTTAACAGCCTCTCAATGGAGCACCATCATAGGATATGGCGTTAACAAATCTCTGCCTCTTCTCCCTCATTCTCTACCAACTAAAGGAGAAGAAGAAAAGGAAAAAGACAAAAGGAGACAGAAATCCTGACCCTGCCCCACCATTTTTCAAAGAATATCAGACACAGGAAGCAGGTACCATAACACTGTTCTGGACTAAGCAGGGGCAGGACTTCACCCTCTCAGCCTTGGAGAATAGAATGAAAGTGAAAAGGCTCATATATACAACATTTTCAATCCAATTTCAAGAGGTTCATGAATGCTCCACAAATTCAAGAACCTTGGGTTAAGAACCTCAGGCCCAGTTTTTGAGCAATCCTGTACCTACCTGGACACAAGCAGGTTCTCATCAGGCCTGTTTTCTCTTCTGAACTTACACTTAAACTACATTACCTAGTCCCCTTGCACATTCACAGAGATGTGTGACTGATTCTTGGCAGTGGACATGAGCTCAAGTGATGGATCTCTTCTGGTTAGGGGCAGTTAACCGCGGGCACACCTCCATTCTCTCCACTCCATGGTCTACCATGAATGACTCCAAGGATACTTTGAAGCCATCTCGTGAAGATGACTGAACGTCTACATGGAAGGAATTTGGATCCCTGAATGACAACATGGAACAGAAAGGCCCTCCTCCCCCAACCAATCTAAATGGGACTGTGATGTGAGCTAGAAAGAATACTTTATAGTGGTATGTTATTGAAATTTGGGGGTTATCTGTTACAACAGCTAGCATAATTACCCCAAAACAAGAGGGTTTTCTCACAGTTGCCTAAGAGGTGTTGTTAGGAACTCACACAGGGCAATGCTCCTTCTCTACTTTGAATCTTCTAGGATGTCAGGAAGAAAGCTAGGTTCACCTATGCCAATCTCTGCAATCCACCACCACACTCAGGGAGACTTGAGGAACATGATAACAGCTGACATTACTGAACACTCACTCTGAGTTGGGCCTTGTACAGGAGTTGGGCCTTGAAAGGAGCACTTTACATCCATCCTCACCTGAACCTCTTATCACCACTCAGAAAAAGCTACTAGTCATATATCCATTTTAACTTTGACCCAGAAAGGTTAAGTAACTGTCACCAGATGACACACCTAAAAAGAACACCCACTCCTAATACTTCTAACCTGGCTTAACTTTCCCAACTTCTCAAATCACCTCTTCTAAGGCAGACAGGCCCACGTAGAGTCGTATCTGAAGGTTCTACCAATCATCACCTCGGTTATCAGCTAGCTAAGAGTGCGTATTGAATTGCTGGCACTCACCTAAAAAGATGCCTCAAGGCAACTACAGTGGACACAGGTGGGAGAAAAGCCCTACTAAATGCAGAGGCAATAGGCTGGAAGGCAAACAGCCCATGTGACTCTTGATTGATGGCTGGCCCAGCCCGGATGCTCAGAATCAACTCACAGACGCCCTTGGCCCTAGGCTGCCCTTCCCTGCGAACCACAGTCCCACATGACCTCATGGCTACAGGAGAAGGGGCAGAGAGACCGAGGGCCCACATCTCCGATAAGCGTAGTACAAGAGGAAAGGAGAAATGTGGATGGGCAGTCCTCCCACCAACCCCCACCACACGGAGCGGCCCACCCTGATTCCATGCAGGGAGCCCGGCCTTGCGCAGAAGCCACACTCGGACTCAGGCTGCTACTCCTGGCCTTCCCATACCCCCAGGTGCCAAAGCTTAGACTCCACAGCCTACACACTCAAGCGCGGTTTGCAGGGGAGACAGAAAACTGGCACCTACCCCGCGCCTTGTTAAAGTCCATGTTGAGGATGTCCTGAAGTTTCCAAACCCCGAAGACATGAGGTTACACGTGGTATCTCTAGATCCCTCGCAAGAGACCCTGATGGAGGCAGGGCTTGCTCTGGGAAGGGGCTTCCCGCAAAGGCTCTAGGGTCCCCCCCCCCCCGCCCACCTCAGGCCTCCGATTCCGGCCTTGCTCAGACGCTTTGGGCACTTTTCGTCTTTAAATCCATTTCGCACGTTATTACACATTCCTTTGTGCAATTTTTAAAAATCTATAATTTATGAAAGCTGTCATTCAATAGGGTCTTTGCTCTCCCTGGCTGGAACTTCTTCTAAAGTACTTCTCAGTAGGCAGCGAATCACTCCCCTTTGATTACCATGTGATTAGTTTGTTCAACTGATGGCCTTTCTTCTCTAAGATACTCATTGTGTCTTCTGCCTCCTATGCAGTTCTTAAGAATTTAAATGAGCCATTTTATTTCTTCCTCCAAGCCCAGAATCCACACACTGGGCTCCACCCTTCGGCCTCCCTTTTGAGTGTGCCTAATAAACAGCAGCACAGTTTCCGAAGGCCCCTTCTAATGGGGAATTTTATGTTGTTTCTGACATTGTTTGTTGTACTTCCTACAAGACCAAATGCTGCTAAAGATTGAGAGAGAGTGACATAAATGTCAGGGAAACGCCTCGGTAGTGTCAAGCCTAATTAGATGCTTGCACTTGGGGGACAACTACGGATACCATAAAACTCAGAGCACATCCTCTCTGAGCACATGCCTGGAGTCTGGCAAATGTGGCAGGGCAGGAGAGAAGGCCTAGTAACAGGATAAAAGGGGATGGAGAACAGTTTTGCTGGGATGCTGAACTCGATTTTAATACATCCATTTGTTCCTTTTAGGTCACTCTTGTCCTGGACATATCCATAAGCAAAGTCATTGCGTGTATCAGTCACTATGGGCACAGTGATTAAGATCTATATGCTTGTCAAGGGCCAAGAAAATGTTTGAGAGGAAAAAAAAAAAATGGGGGTTCCAAATTACAAAACAGAAACTGTGAAATCAAAATGATAAAGTCATAATTAACAATGCAAATTACAAAAATTATTTTACAGCAAAATTATTGTTATGTGTGTGTGCCCAAACATACAAGCACACAAAAACACACATATCATGCAATGTATGTGCATTTTAAAGATTAAAATCATGTGAGGTGAGGCTTCCAAAACTAAGAGTGCCTTTAACCCATGAAGGTCCCTGAGCAGCCACATCTACCAATCCATAACACATTCCCATGCACGTGTGTGGATCATTTCACAGAAAAGACATCACTAACATTCACTTTCTTCAGCACCATGTCAAGTACACTGGGGGAAACACGAGAAATGAAGATACTGTCTCTGGCAGCACAGTTTTTAGAATCGGGTTGAGAAGCTATGACAAAGCTATGAAGAACGAGTTAGTTATTTACTCAATGACTATTTCCTGAATACTGTTATATGCAATATTCTCAATATGGAGAATAAGAAAATGAATGAAAGATACAAAAATCCCTGCACTTCATTCAACAGTCCTATAAGAAATGGTATAAGAAAGTACTAAGTTAAACATAACCACCAATGATAAAAATCATTAAGTGAGCATTTTTAATGAAGTAGAGTGAAGAGCAAAGGTGTTGCCCAGTTAGTTTGGTGTTGCCCAGATGGTAAAGCACAAATGCACAGAGGAAGAAGGGCGTGAGCTGGGTCTGGTCGCTCAGTCACCCATTCAGGAGACTGTGTTTCTCTCCAGATATGTACAAAGAAGCAAAAAGTCTGTTTTTGCCCACAGGGAGATAATATACACATGGATGAGATAATGTGTGTAAAAAGGCACATTGCAAACTCTCAAGTGCAATGTGAATTATATATCTTATTATGTATGTGACACATTCTGCTTATTCACCTGAGTAGAGATACTAAAGTCATTGTGGAGAAATGCATGTTCAATCATTTTCTACTCTCAATTTTTACCCAGATCTTCCTTCTCTGCTAAGTTAAACCAGCTTGTATATAAATATCCCAAATCCTCTCCAGTTACACTTTAGAATCCCATTGAGGTTCTGAAAACAGTGGCCACCTCAAAAGAGCATTTAGAGAAAACCAAAATCATCTGAGAACTTATCCAAAGGGCTTTCCCTGATGCATGGAGGAAAGGGGTCTGGTTCACTTGCTGTTAGGAGTGTCCAAAGCATTGATTCCAAGGCCTAGATTCCCAAAACTATGTGGTATGGGTCCAGTGTATTTTGGCCAGACAAAAGGTCCACTTCCTTTAGTGGCATAGCAAGCTTACCACAACTTAACTAATCTTTCAAATAGCTTGAGCATTGTTTCAAAACTTATGACTCAAACTCTTGAAGTAAATAAAATAATTATTATTAAGCCCCATCTGACAGATACAGAAAATGAGACAAAGCAGACTGAAATGGGTTGCTCAAGACCAAACTAACAACCATAATAAAGATATTCAGCCTTCCTGGCATATTGTAGTCTTCCTTTCACCATGCCCCTTACTAAGACAATCCTCCCTAGAAATCACTAAGCCCATGGTTGCCTCTCCTGAGATAACCAGAATTATTTTATGAGTAAATACTCACAAGTAATTTCCCCGTCAGGCTTTTCCTATAGCAAGCTCTTGTCCAGTTACCCAAGTAATTCTCCCTTAGACCCTCCCTTCCCTCCCTCAAACGCAAACCTAAAATACAAACACAATCAGGCACATACAGTGTGGATTTTTTCAAAGCCCATTCCTCAAGTGCCTAAATTTTAGGGCTGCCAGATATAACCTGAAAATAAACCACAACAAACAAACAAACAACCACCACAACAAGATACCCAGTTAAATTTGAATTTCATGTAAATAACAAATACTTATTTAGTCTAAGTATATCCCAGGCAACACTGAGGATATACTTACCCTGAAACTTTTCATTGTTCATTGCAATGCGCAAAACTAAATGCCCAAATGGAATCAGGGTCTGTAAGTCTCGTAATCCAAAAATCAAATGCTCTCTCCCAGGCCTAAACATATCTTGGCCCTACTTGTAATCAGCTGCAAAAGTACAAAATCTGTACTCACCTGTTTAAATTGTCAAAGAATCTGAGAGTGATGAAAAAGTTAAAGGTAATTCTGTCCCCCTGACTCCTGTGAAATCACACCTAAAGTAATCAAGGCTAGAAGACATTTAATCTACACATGCATACAGAATGCAGAACCCTGCCGGGGAACACTACAACTATCATACCTAGGAGATTGTTTGCACCAGGTAGGATTCCTAGTGACTATGAATACAGTCATTTCTCTCCATCGTTTCTCAGTGCTACCCCAACAGCCCTGCTCCCCTGCCATGACGAGTTCTCCCATAACAAGCCTGGCACCCTTGCTGACACAGAGTAGGCTTGATCCTTACTTATTGAAAGAACAAAATGCAATGCATATAGAGAGCCATGTTAGCTCAAGTTAAATAAAACTGAGAAGAGTTGGAAAAGAGAAAGTTCTGGAGAGAGGCGTCATTTGCTTTCTTTGGAGGATGAAAACTCTTTGAGAGCCGAAGAAAAAGGGAATTTAGCACCCAAAAACAAACAAGCAAACAAAACACTAATAAGGTAAATACAAGCTTTCTCCTCATAATGCCAAGTGGATAAGTACTTAGTAATACATCTCAGTAGTACAGAGAAAAACAACTAATCCTCTGGAGGAGAACCCCAAAGAGAAACCAAGAGCTCCTAGGTTCAGCTATATTTCCAGGGTCAGGACTGGGGATGGTTGCAGGGGTCAAGAGCCTTTCAGAAAGATCTTGTTGAAACCCCACTTCAGCCTCCTCCCAATTAGGAAAGCAGCTCCCTTCATGCATATTTTAATCCAATAATGGTTTTTTTAGAATGAGGAGTCCTGAGAACAAGGGAAGTGAGGGAGAGCCTTTATTTCTTTATCATTTATATTTAGTATATTATAATGTATTTACAACTCACAACTCCTACCAACTACAGCTCAAGAGAAACAAGTTTTTGAGGGCATGTGGAGAACTGTGGAGAGAGACAGGAAACTACCAGGGAATCAGCTGCAGGAGCATAGGCTAGGGAATAGAAAGTTCTAGAGATGATTAAGTCGCCCTTACTTATTTCAGCCCACCCTGTCACTAGCTCTGGCAAGGTAAGCTGAACCTGATTAAGGAAAGAACAAACAGGAAACCATGAGGTGGAGATCTACCTAGCCAGGCTGTGGTTGCCCACACTGGCTCTGAATCTTGGGTGAGCTTCTCCCTGTGGAGCAACCAGACATAGACACAAGACCTGCCCTCAGGGATCAGAATCCAGAAGGAAAACAGACATGCCATACACAATTTCATACTATAAGCTGAGCAACACAAGGTGACTGGTAGGCAAGCTAAGCACCTGCAAAGAGGCTCAGCCTAGCAGTGCCAACAACAGGAGAAAAAGAGAAAGATTTTGAAAGAATTTTGTATTGGATTTTCCCCCAGAAAATGCAAAAAAAGGGAAAAATCAGAATTGTGTTAAATTTCTATACAATGTATGTTAGGAATATAGATTCTGGAGCAATTCTGCCTATATTTGAAGCACAGTTCTGCCAGTTACTAGCTCTGTGAACTTGGACAGGTTTCTTAAACATTCTGGGCCTCAATTTCCTCATCTATAAAATGCGGATAGCACAGGGCATATTATATGATTGTTGTTAGCCACTGTGAAACTCAAATGAATTTTAACAGAAAGCACCAAAGCCTATTGCATAACAAGCACTCAATAAGTGTTAGCTATTATTACTATGACATATATAGTTTAGTACTGCTCTTATTTTAGGTCAAATATCAAAATGAAGACATCTTAATCCTTTCCAGGTTTAGAAGCTCTAAAAGTCTTAACATGGTCTGATGACAAATACTATGGCAGAGGTATACCCAGAGCAGTATAGTTAAGATGCCCCTAGAAGAAACTCAGACCAGAGAAGAGCAATCAAGGGCCTTCCTGTAGGAATTCTCTAAGCTAAATTCTGAAGGGTTGCCCAGGTAGAGAGAAGAGAAGTAGTCTTTATAAAGGCCAGAGTTAATAAGTGGAGACACAAACATATGAGGGTAGACAGCAAGCATGGGGCAGCAGGGCCACTGAAAGACAGCTGTCAAGCCCAGGCAATAAGCTCTGGCTTGTTGCTGGGTAGTACAGTGCTGAGGGAGCAGTACATCTGACTTTTGGAGAGGGTCCACTAACTGGGGATACTGGTAGGACATGGTAACTGCTTGGTTATGAGGGTGAGGTAGAAATTGACGTCTTCCTGACTGTTAGACAGTTGTTTGGGCAACTACAAAGTTGTTGACACCATTTACTGAAACAGGAAATACAAGAAGAGGAGATAAATTGGGGGTCAGAGGATGAGGGAGATGGGAAGAGTCCTGGAAATGAGCGAAGTTCACAACTTCCATTTGGAACTATTTACCTTTGGTATTTCTTTCAAAAAGCTAAGTGTGAATGCTGGTGAGTTAGCTGGCTACACAGAGAAAATAATTAAAAATTCAATAGCCATCCCCCATATTATGTAGAATTCTTCCATAGAATGAATCATTCCATATGGTTTTCATAATTCCTGTGAGATGAAAACAAGCATGACGATATATGTATCAAGCACTTATAAGCATTTTGCATACATGAACTCAAGTAATCCTGACATCAACCCTGAGAGGTACATACTGGTAGTAACTCATTTTACAGGTAAGAACACTGAGGCTTAGAGCTAAAGATTAAGTGGTTTGACCAACATCACACACCTGGTAAATGACAAATCCATTTCCCCTTTTGACAGGTGCAGAAACCAAAGGTCAAATAGGACAAGGGATGTGTACAAGACTGCAGAACCTCAGAAGTTGTGGAGCCAACTCTATACCCAAATCTGTTACTTCTGGAAGCCGGTACTTTTTGGATAAGCCATGAATTCAGACTGTAGAAGTCTATGATTTACAAAAGACATGAATGAGAAGATTATAGGGATAGGACCAAACAGAAGCCATGTTCAAACAAGGCAAGAACTACTTATTTCCTTTAGAAGAAAGGTACAGCCTCATAAGAGTAAGGCACTTTGTATCTGCCTGGTGCTGTTGATGGTGATGATGATGACATAGGACACTGGCTGCTGCTGAGGGTGATGCTCCTACTTGGTGCTAACACTTCAATTAAGTCCCAGAGGTCTCTGTGACCCCAAAGTTCTTGAGGTCAAACTTGGGACTGAGAATGATCTTTTCTCTCTAGATTGTCCAAGAGAAGAGAACTCTGGCTGGAGTTGTGTTTGTGTTCATTCATTAACCAAATATTAAAGTAGCTGAGGCTACTTTCAGGCACTGTGCTAGGCGCACAGAACACAGAGATTAACAAAACAGACATATTCCCTGCTCTTGTGCAGCCTGCAGTCTTAAACACTCCACCTAGTCATGCCCACTGATTGAAAGGTGAACGGGAGCAGTGTCACTACCAGAAAGCTGCCCCCAAGAAGCTGGCGTTTGTGGGTGTTGCTGGGTCCACTGACAGCAACATTAAGACATGAGCTATACACTAGGCCTAGGTTTCCAGCCCTGACCCTGCCAGTGGCTAACTGGGGGACCTTGGGAAACCCAACCAGCATCTCTGGCCTTGACATAAAATGGAGGGAAGGGAAGGGCAAAAAGACTAGATCCATGGTTTTCAAACTCCTTTTAAGCTACATTATTCATTCTTTATTCACTTAGCAAATTTTTACCCAGAACCCATTTTGCACAAATAACATGAACAACACAAATATGGCCCAAAGCCTCAGGGAGTTTGAGGTCTAGTGGAAATCTTACACCAAACTCCACCATGTAGAAATGGAACCAATCCTGAGGTAATCTGGGGCTCTACAAAACACAGTTTTCAAAAAAAAAAATCCATATACAGACTAGCTAATCTCTCAGGTTCCTTCCTGCACTATCTTTCTCCGAGGTTGGAGCAACAGCAACAACAGAAACTGAACCTCCTGTATGCCTATCTCTAGCCCTATGTTGACTGGATATTTTCTGTAATTTTGTCCAACAAGCCCCAAGCACTCAAGCTTGTCAAGGTACTGTTGCTTTGCTCCATTGGTCTCTTCTGAAGAAGCCAGCCATTTGCATGAGACTCTCCCAAGTTTCTGGTTCAAACTGGGCAGGGAAAAGAAGGCCATGCGTATTTTCATTTGGCGAAAAGAAGGCCATGCGTATTTTCTTTTGGCGGCAGAAGGATTTTCATGCATTACTCCCCAAGTAAAGAGCAAGCTCTGGAGAGGCTGCAATGGATATTAGCAAAAGCAAGACAAAGGGGGCACAGTGTGAGTTTCTTCTTCCCAGAGAATCGGGGGTTTTTTTGTTTTTTGTTTTTTGTTTTAAAGAAAGGGAACGAAAGCCCAGCTGCTCTATTCCCTTGTTAGTTTTGCAAAACAAATGAGCAAATAATTTTCATTCATTGACTTTGCTTTTTACTTCCAAAGGAGTCTCTCCATCCTCTGAGGAAGACCCATTTGAGGTTTTCTGCATACTGTCTGTCCACTTGGTAAGAAGGAATTTGATTTTTTTTTTCTTTCTCACACCATTCTGTGCCAATGTGAGCCTGACCATTTCCAGATGAAACACTGCCTTTACCAGAATGAAATGTTTGCGAAAAGGTCTTTAATGAACTGAAAACGTTAATTTGAAAAGTCTCCTCTGTGGAAAGAGTGAGGCTTGGAGAGGAAAGGAAATGACACACAGCCTGTGGACTGGCAGATGGCTGGTTTCTCTCAAGTGTTTCTAAAGCGGGAGATAGAGGATGGGTTAGGTTGGGATCCAAAGCGGACCCTTACTCCGAGGGCAGGACCGATATGGCAAGTCTGAGCTATGTTCCCACACTCAGCTTTGTTTTTGGTATTTTAAATGTCTGTATACACAGGATTCTCCTGGTGAAAAACAATACACAGTCCCTCGGCCCCTTCCCCACCACCAGAAATTCCAGCAAATGGCCCACTGGCATTATTTCAAAGGTAATCTCAATGAGAATGATGTTCATGCTAACAGCACCAACCACCACTAACACCCCTTTTTTTTAATCAAGGTGTTATTCTCCCTCCCACCCACACCATCGGTGCCACCCAGATCGCACACAGGAGGAGAAAACATGAAAGTTACAGACTCTGCTAAGAATGCTGATTATAAGTCATCGGGCAGATATAATTACAGGAATTGCTCTCTCTAGCAGAGCTGATATTTATTTTAGCAGCTCTGACCCTTCACAAGGATCTTGCTGCCACCTCACCCTCGACTCTCCACCCCCACCCCCAAAGGGCTTTTCTAACTGAAAGCAAACCCAAGCCAAATCCTGCTCATACTCTCGGCCAGGTGCCAGGAAAAGTGTAAATTTTCGTGAGCTCCGGCTATTTTGCCAGAAGTCTGCAAATGTGTCTGGACATGAATGGCGGTTGCCTTTCGCGAGGCCAGGCCTGAGCACCAGGAAGTTCTAAAAGCAGCACATGGAGAGAGATCAGATGGCCAGAGAAAGGGGCAAAAACAGCCTGTCTAAGTAAGTGAGACTCTCCAGGCCAGTCAGTCACCTTACTGCCCTTACAGAAAAAAAGAGGAAGGGCAATCTTTCTCAGACTCAGTATTCCAGTTGTGTGCTGTTAACTTTGTTCCCAAAGGCAGTCCCCTACTTCCCTACCAGGACTTCACCTTTCATAATGGAAATTAAATCAGTTAAGTTTGATGGGTGGGTGGGTGTGTGTGTGTGTGTGTGTGTGTGTGTGTGTGTGTCTGAGAGAGACAGAGCGGCTGTCTGTAAGCACGGGCACAGCAAACGAGATTTAACCCATGCTGCTCTTTTGGCCTTGGCAGAGATGAAAGCAAAAAGGTATTTTGAGGCTGCTTGCAAGAAAGGATTTTAAAAACGTAGAAAACAAAGATCACTGAACAAGCAGAGGGCCGGCATCATTCACCAGTGTTCGAAGGCCACGTCATTCTTGCTGCTCCTCCGTTCCAGGACCCGTGGGTAAGTACGGGTGCCTTCTACCCCATGCGCTCTTCTCCTCCAGGGTGATGCTTTGCCTCCCCACCCTGTCGCACCTGGGTGGATTTCACTGCTCCGTGAAGCCTGTGGTCTGTCTCTAAATTCCGCCAGTTTTCATTCCACCTCTGTTGAAGGGGGCAATAAACTTTAATGCAGAGGAGGCAATTACTTGAGGGCCAGGTGTGACTGAACAAGCTTGAAAGCCTCTGAACAGAAGCAAAGCCAAAGGGAAGGGTATGTTTTCCAAGTGATTAAAAAGCGGTGTGACTCCCTTCACACCCGTCCTGCCCCCCACCCCCATCTTAGCCTGATAAAACAAGGGAAGGATTCAAATCAAAGGGATCAGGTGGACTTTACTCACCAGATGAATATATTAAAGTGCTCTGGTTGCTAAGTTTCTACCAAACCAGCCATGGCCAGGACAGGGGAAGGAAGGACCGGAGTAAAAAGGAGGAGGTGAAAAACCCATAAAGAAACACAGGTTTGCCTCAAATTGTACAATAGACATATTTCATAAAAGTGAAGTATAAATTGTTTTAATAAATGGGTTCACTGTCCGTGTACCAGCTATTGTTCCTAGGGGGAAACCTTTCATAATCTGAAAAAGAAGGAGTAGCTGCTATTTATCTTTCAGGCCAATATGGGTTGCTAGGTATGATATGGAATTTTTATAAAGTAAAGGACATCAAAATAGAAGGTTTTTCTGAATTTTTTAAAATATGAAACACGAGCCGGAAACGTAGCTACAAGGTACATGTACTGAAATAAACGGAGGGAGGGAAGGGGAAGGAAGAAGAAAGGAGAGGAGAAGGCATGTGCACGCAAGAGAGAGTACCTCCTTGGGTCAATGGGCCCAATTTAATGGATTAAGGTGTCCACACCCCATCTTAAAAAGGACCGAGATGAGCAAATAGCATGCAGAGAGATGAACTGCCAAGCTGGACAACCAAAGAGAGGGGGTGTTTTACTGCACAGAGAGCAAGGCAGAGAAAAGGAGTGAGATCAGGAAAAATGCACACAGGCTGCATGTACTGCGGGGTGAGGGTTTGGTGATCAGAGGCCCCCAGCCAAGTGTTTGAAATAGTTCTGGGCTGGACGGGAACAGATGCATGTACAGAGGAAGTTAGAAAAGGGGGTTTGGAGATATACAGGTTACCCTTGTTCTCTAGCAAAGAAGATTCCAAAAGAAACTATGCCTTTGCTAGCTCTGATCTCAGGGACCAAAGTGTCATATACCATTCTTAGGGCCACAGTACCCTTCCCTAATGGGAAAAGGTCAACTCTATTTCCAGCTGCAAAACCTACCCATGTCCTCTCAGCCTCGGGGAGCATAATTCCATAGACAGAAGGCAGAAAAGAAAAGCTACCAATGAGATGCAAGAATTGAGAGCAGAACAGGAGAACTTCCAAGACATTAATTCCTAATGAAATAAAGCTCATTTCAAATTCGTAGAGGTTTTTAATGTGCTCGGTTTTTTCACATTTTGCTTAATTTATTTCTTTCAGCAGGAAGTACAAAGAGGTGGTACTTTTCAGATTATTTTAAGAAATGTGCCTCAGTAATTCCATTATTCTTTGTTACTCTTTAGCCCACACAGACTATAAGGGCCTCCTTGGGTACGCAGCACCCAGGAAGCTCCTCAAGTGTGCAAGGCCCAGATCCACCCCACAGGAGATTGTGATCTGGCTGCACACACAGGTAGGAAGATCAGGCCACAAGAAGAACCAGCACCCTTCTCCAAGAACCAGACATTGTACCAAGAATTTCCCTAATCACGTCTTTACTAATTCTCACAAAAACCCATGAAGGTGGATACAATTCCCACCAGCTTGTAAAGGAAGACACTGAGGCTTAAGGAGGTTAAGTCCCTTGTCTGGGGTCACATAGCTGGGAGGTGGCTGCGTCTGAGTGCCCAATGATGTAGAACACACCTCAGGTGCCACAGGCAGTCAGAGGACAGCGGAACCCGGGAGGCCCTCCCAAACCATCTCAGCACTGCCGTGGGGGACCCAACCCATCCAGAAAGGTGGGTTGGACTCTTACCTGCTCAATCAGGGGCCTCTGCGAGGCGCTGGTCAGTCATACGTGCAACGTTCACAAACGAAAAAAAAAACAAAAAACAAAAAACAAAACATCCTTTACAAAGCACATAAAGGAAACCCGTTTTTCTATCTTTAGGTCATTCTGTGCCTCTACAGCCATCTGCAGGGATGGAACTTGGTTTCATTAAACATGATATTTTTGTCAGCTCTCTTATGCTTTTTGTTTTGTTTTTTCTTGCTTTCAATTAAAGGATTTTTTTCCCCTCCCAGAAATTCTTTGGGGATTTGAAACCCACTTCAAGGAAAAAGAAAAAAAAAAAAAAGGAAATCCATCTTAGAGTATTAGTCACCGAGATGGGTGTGAAGACAACGGACTATAAAACTGAAACCAGCTCCATCTCCAAAAGGAAAGAACAATCTCTAACAAACTGCTTTGAATTTTAAGAACTGGAAATAATGCTGGCAAACTGGTTTGTCATTCTTAAAATGCAATAATAATTTTTAAAAAAAAATGACTCCGAATTAACTCTCAACAGTTACAACCAAATGAACATAGGCTGGGACGTCAAGCAAAACCCCAGATGCTTCACCAGAGAAAAATAGTTAGCTATGAAGAAATAAAAGTATGAGCTGGAAATAAAATGGAAATCACACAAAAGCAAATGTGGTGAGACTTGGAAGTCTTGCATTCCACCAGCAAGTAAAACCAGTACAGAATTGACCAGTGGTAGGGAGTCCGGGAAGGGCGCCAGGCTTGGACTGAGTGTTTCCCACCTTGAAATCAAAGAAATGGGCATGTGTGGGTTGTCTGCCCTGCATGTATGACCGTCCGTCTCCTCTGCACAGTCGTGATGAAATAATCTCCCTCTTATCATAGCCTTTGATCTCACAATCCCCGTTTCCCACGCTATTAAGATATCCCATGTCTCAGCAATTCAACTTTGCATACTCAAACCCCCCTTTCCCCTTCTCAGCCCGCACCTGCCCACACATCAGTGGCTCTGCTTTGCTTTATGCCTTTGCTTTGTGCCATTTCGAAATGTTTTCATTAGATGGGAGGGATCACTGTGGCAGAGGCCAGCTGCCACGCCCACATGGGGAGCTCCAGCCAGCATCCCTCCTCTGTGGGACTGGAGAGGGGTCACCAGAGCAAAAGGGCTCCCAAAGACTCCAGGCCTCCCTGAGAGAGGAGGCGCTGACCCAAGGGAAGGGAAAGGTCACACTTGCTTAGTGAATCTCCCAGGGTTCTCAGGGACTCTCTCTCTCTCTCCCTGGCATTCCTGGGCAAATGCTGCTGTCAGAAGCTCATTGGGGAGCTTGGCTCAAGAAGAGATCACCTACCTGTATCTTGTCTTTAGCAACCATTTCTACTAGGTTTGCTTCACCACCCTCTGACCTCCAACAGTCTGGGTCTCTTCTAAGACATCTGAATGGAGAGTGGACAATGAGGCTCTGGTCTGGAAATTGCCTGGCAATCCCCTCCAGCCATGTTTGCTCCTATCCCTAAGGACAAGAGAGCAAGATTCTGGAATCAGGTGAACCTAGGTTCAAATCAACCTCACTGGGGCCCCTTAACCCCCTTGAGGCTCAGTTTCCTTATCTCTAAAAGGAAAATCACTCTATTTCCCTCACGTGTCTTTTGTGATGATTACATTTAATCATATGTGTAAAGTGCCTGTGTATCCAGTGTCAGGCACATACTAGGTAGTGAACCACAATGGTTCCCACTCCAACTGCCTATACCTAGTTTATATTCCCTTACAATAATAATAACTACAACTGTTTATTATTGAGTCTTTACTTGCCAAGCACTGTCCTAAGTATTTTACATAAATAATATATTGCACTCTCAAAAATAAAACCCTGTGAAGTATGTACCACCTTATTCCCCTTTTATAAGCCAGGCAACTAAGGCTCAGTATTTGAGGTCATGCCCCTTAGTAAGCCACAAACATAGAATTCACATCCAGATCTTCTGGACTTTAAAAAGCCCTGTCCTAGTGCACACATCTACTGCTTTCTGAACCCTCACAATATTCATGAGAACTTTTGCCTTTTCTTAAACTTTTTTTTAAGTTTGTCTCAACATTTCCCACTTATTTGTTCATAAACAAGTCCTAATATTCTTGAAATAAGAAAAATAAGTGATTTTCTCTATTCCGTGGTCATTTAAATGACCCGTGGCTGTGTAGCTCCTGGTGTATTAGCAAAGCAGATCTGCCTAGAAAGATCTGCCTAGATCCCGCTAGAAAGTGAATTGTCCCTTCTCCAAAACCCACGTTGTAGCCTGGGAACAATATTTATCTGAAGAAATATTTCTTCAGATCCCTTGGGGCAAGACCTGGGTCTTTGCAAGACCCAATTTTCATTTATCTATACTAAGGCACAATTATTTGGGAGGTTAGCCTCCTGCATTCATCTTCCACTTTGTTCTCCAAGCCCCAGCTCAAATTCCCCTAGGCAGCCTTGTCTTTCAGCCCAAGGTCCAAACCCCATGCCCTGTTGTGTCACAGAGCTCAGAGCCCATTCTACAGACACCATCTGGCACTTCCTTAAAGGGTTTTCTAAGTGTTTCACATATGGACATCTTGTTGACCTAAGAAGATTATAAATTCCTCAAAAGCTGAAATCTTGTCTTCCATTGTTTTTGAAACTACTGAAGTACTTAGCCCTTCACCAGGCATCAAGTAAACACCTAGCAGAATGTCCATAGGTGCAATTACCCCCATAAAGTGCTAATGCATCAGCTGCCCCACAAGCCACATGCATATCTCTGTTCTTCCTTTAGAAGTTAGCATCAGCCCTACCCCAGTACCTGAACAAAACCAAAATGATATCAGGTCCAGAGGAAACCCAAAGAGAGACCCAATAATCCTAGCACCATGACCCACGTGATCTCCCACCTCCTCCTCATAAAGATCATCCAGCCAGTCCCATCCTGCCCAGACTCTCCTTGACCTAAACTCTTCCTATGCAAGGAGACACAGGCATCAACCCTTCCCTCTTCTGATAATCGCACTTTCCCATCCCAGCTGTTTGGAAACTGCTCTCCTCTCAGCATAACCTAATGAACATAACATAATGGTTCTGATAAGGGGTCAGCATCCCGTCCCTCTGGTTTCAATAGTTGGTCCTAGATAACTACAGGATGTATATCTCAACTCTCAGGTCCCAGTGATTGGTCCAAGGATGAACACATGACCCAAGCTGAGCCAATAGGCTCCTTCCTCAAGATTTCCCGCCCCCGCCCCCACCAGAACTGACAGAGAAGGACCTCCTCCTCCTTCTGTGATTGTAAGTTGTAACCATGAAAGCCAGGAGCTGTCTGTCCCTTCTTAGAAGAGAGAAACTAGCTGTGACTAGAGCAAATGAAGGAGACAAACAGAAGAACAGAACCTGAGAGGCTAATGACAACATTCGAGCCCTGGCTGCAGCGATCCCTAAGACAGCCTTTCTGCCTGAAACTGGGTTATGGGGGTTCAGATCCTCCTTTTGTTTAAATTAGGTTTCTATCACTTGTACCCAGAGCATTCTCCTAACACACATACTTCCCAGGAAGGGCATGTAAATTAGCATCAAGAACAAGTATGGATTAGGCCATCCTGTAGATAAAGGTTAAGTGGGTGGCAAGAATTGAGCCATGGACTCCTCATGGACAGGGCCTCTGCTGGGCTGCAGGTGAAAACAGAAGGGGTGGAGGCGGGAAGTCCTTCTCAGCGGTCATGGCCTACAGCATCAAAGCGCTCATGACCGAAACCCCCTGAAAGCAACACCCCTTTTTTTCCTGCTGGTCACAGGTACTGATAGGCAAAGGGACTCACCCGCCTCCTGGTTGGACCCCTGAGGGAGGAGCCTGCTCTCCCTGCTCTGGGAAGACAGATAGCACTGGCTAGTTCCTCAGCCGAGTCTGCTCTTCCATGTTAAGATGGCAGCAGAATAAAACTTTGGTATCATCTGGGCGCCTGGGTGGCTCAGTGGGTTAAGCCGCTGCCTTCGGCTCAGGTCATGATCTCAGGGTCCTGGGATCGAGTCCCGCGTAGGGCTCTCTGCTCAGCAGGGAGCCTGCTTCTCTCTCTCTCTCTCTCTCTCTCTCTCTGCCTGCCTCTCCATCTACTTGTGATCTCTGTCAAATAAATCAATAAAATCTTTAAAAAAAAAAAAAAAAGAAACTTTGGTATCAGCAACCTAGTATGAAAAGCTGACCTAGGAATCAAAACTTGAGACATGGAGCTTCTCTTAATTTCCTCTGTTATATGGGTTAAGAAATGCCTGGCCACATCCCAGGCGAGGTTCAAATAAGAGCATAACAATAATGACAACCTCCTTAGTAGTCACTATGTGCTGAGCCTATGCATGCATTAGCTCATTAAGTCCTCACTGCACAGCCTGGCACACACAAGAAAACTCTGGGTGGATTTTTAAAAGGAAATCTTACCCAAAGACACAGAGCTAGTAAGTTGCAGAGCTTGGCATACAAACCACATTTATCTTAACAGTTTCTCATGCTTTAGCTGTTATGCCAGTCCTCCACCCAGAGAGAGTATTTCCAGATCTAGGGGGGGGAAATACACAGGACACCAAACTACATTTGAATTTCAGATAAGCAACAAATAATTTTTTAGTCTAACTAGCCCCATGCAGTACGTGGGGCATACATATATTAAAAAGATTATTTGTTGTTTGTCTGAAATTCAAATATAACTAGGGTGGTTTTGTACTTTATCTGGCAACTCTATCTAGAGATCAACTGTATGAATCAACTTTGAAAATGATAAAGCACTACACAAAATAAAGTTCTTTTGTTATAAATCCTAACCCCAGATCTAACTGGTGACTGGCACTATTCTGGGACTATTCCAGGACATTCATAGCCTGAGCTTATAGATCCAGACAAGTATCCAGCATTAGCAGCTTTATATAGTTCTTGTGGATATCAGATAAGCTCTAAACATAAAGGATAAAGTTAATGGGGATTCAGAAAAAAATAATATTAACCAGTGATGCCTGGGTGGCTCAGTCGGTTAAGCGTCTGCCTTTGCAAGTCCCACATCAGGCTCCTTGCTCAGCAGGGAGGCTGCTTCTCCCTCTGCCTGCTGCTCTCTCTGCTTGCACACTGTCTCTCACTCTCTCTATCTCTCTCTGGCAAATAAATAAAAAAGTCTTTTAAAAGAAATGGCATTAACCACCCTTACGTCCTACTCTCCCTCAAGACCACCATACATACTTGCCTTCCCAGTGGCTGGGGTATCTTTTCTAGGGCCTCTTCTTCTCCTTCCCCTACCACTCAAATACCTAAATGGCAAGGTTACCCCACTTACTGAGTTTCTGGCCACTGCAGGCCAGTTTAGTACTAGGTTCTGGGGATTTCATTGTAGAGATATGGGCCCTGCCCTCAAGGCATAACACTGTGGTTGAAGAGACAGCATATAATTTAGTGTAGGAACATGAGGAGACAGTCCCCAATTATTGGGCACCTTGTGCTCATCAGGCACTGTGCTAGCTACATTCCCAGAGATGGCCATGTATAATGCTCCCAGCTCCTCATCCAGGAATCACAGGTACCCTACAACATGCCAGAACAGCTGAAAACTATCAGGGAGCCTCCATCCTGCTGTCAGAGGTGCAAAATGAGTTGATGAATAATTAAAATCACCAAGTTGAGTATATCAGGAGGAGAGGCCTGCTCTTTTCCACTTCTCACATATCTCATACAGATCACCCTAATGATCTTGATGCCTCAAGGATATCAAGCTGGTCTAGGTCCCAAGACATGAACCCTGTCAGAACACATGGCCAGGACAATAGCAGAAACCAGCTCTGTAATCCCTCCTTTGTGGACAGAGGGGGAAGGACAGTGTCCGAGTTCCCTTTCTCAAACTTTTCTATGGTTCTGCCAACACAGTTGGCTACCACCTCCCTCTAACCTAGATCTCCCTACCAGATTCCTTTCATCTAGACTTGGACTTCAATCAGGCTAACGGCAGCCCTGCCCTGGGTGACTAATGTCCTGCTTTTGTCTCATTATGGATTCCTCATCTCTTCTCGTTTTCCCCATAATTCCAGCTGAAGAGAGTCATCAACTTTTCTCTCACTGTGGAAGAGGCCTTCTGAGATAATATAATTCCTTGCATTCATAAGCAGTTGAAGGAAAGTATTCAGTAAGGGTTTTCTGAGGTCTAAGAGAAACAGAGCAGACCATAACCAGTGGAAAGAGTCTACACCACTTCCAGCTTCCCACACCGCTTCTCCCAACTGAGACCTCTGGCCACACTGGAAGCATTATGCCTAAAGCACTTTTAATGGTCCGCACAGGGCTAGCCTTCCTAAGAATGGCTTCTGCTCATCTTTTCCCAACAAGTCACTCTCCCTTATCCTGGTTCTCAACCTGACCTTGTCTAGGATCTGGCTACAAAGACCTCAACTCACCTCTCCCTTGGGGAGTGCAATGGAACTCTCTGTAAGGCAAGGTGAAGCTGAGGAACCAGAAGGCTGCCCACCTCAGATGCTACTTGTGCTGACTTACGCTCTGGAACCATGTAGTTTTACAGTTCAGGAAATATGATGTGACATTTTGGATAACTGAATCCAGGAAAGAGTAAACAGGATCCTACTGGACTTGCATGTCCCGCTTTTATCACCCTCTCTTCATTTTCTGGAATATATAGTTAATTGCTTCCATACTAAACATTATATTTACTTTTGGTCCCAACGTTTTCAGTGTTTCATAAGGGATGCTCAATAGAAGTCTCTTTTTTCTTTCTTTCCTTCTTTTTTTTTTTTTTTTTTTTGCTTGCTCTTTCAAGGTCTTCATTTTCTACCACTAATTTGTGGTTAAAAGTATTGATTTGGTTGTTTCTGTATTGTCTGGAGGGGTTTTTTGGTGTATTTGTTGTTTTGTTACTAGCCTTAAGAGATACTAGTTTTAGATCCCAACTCTTGTTCAAATATCTGCTATTTGACCTCATTCTTAGCTTTTTGCTTCTAATACCTCCTTTTTGTCACCCAGAACATTCCATCTTGTTTTGGGCTTCTCTGAAATCCCTACCTTTGTCCATATTCCTTCCCAACCTCGCCTTATCTTCCCTCAGTTGTGAGTTCCTAAATAAAAATGTCAATAAAATTTTTCCTCTCAAAATGAGATATATTCAGCCAATGCCCCTTCACCATTTTCATAGAAACTCAACTTAAAAATTAAGTAGTTTTTGGAATTTTTCCTTCAGATTTGAGCCCATGTCAATCATGTCTGTGCTCTTTACAAATGGATGGCAAGTCTTGCCTCACAGTGACTTCCCCTTCAAATCCCGCTCCCAAAAACATTTTCTCCCTGTCAGTTTACCACTGACTCCCTGCAAATCATCCTGTGATCCCATGTAGAAAGGACATGATACACAAATAAATTTTAGTGTCCTATGCTTGGGAGTTATAACGGAAAATAGATTGGTAGTAAGAAAAAAATGATGTGTGTATGGCACAAATATTTCATATATGTGTGTGTGTGTGTGTGTATACATATATACAGTATATATACATATATACATACATATACAGTGCATATGTCAATAGCCTTAAATCTAATATGATAATCTGCAAAATAAAATACAACATCTACCCCCAAATCCAGAGATTTTTGAATGAGACCAGCTTCTCATGGCTAATAAAGCTATTCAAAACCCCAACTGTACTGCATCCATATGGATAGAGTTACATCCTGCTTAGTATTCTACCTCAGTAATCATCACATATGACATTATCACCAGGGCTGGCACTTACAGAGAGCTAATCATGTTAAGGAGCATATGTGCCTTCACTTTTTATTCTCACCAAAACCCCAAAAGGTAGCTATTCTTTATCATTCCCGTTTAACAGATGAGGAAACCAAAGCTTAAAGGCAATTGGTAACTTGACAAAATTCCTATAATGTGGCAAGTGATAGAGCAAGAATTAGAACTTAAGCTCATCCAGCTCCAGAGCCCATCATAACCACTTCCTCCCCTCATTCCTCCCCTTGAAGGGTTCCACAGAGGGCTTACATTTTAATGCATCTAGGACAGGTGTTTGGTGCCCTCCACCATGCTCCTCACCAAGAGACTAATCAGTCAGCATGGCTGCAGTTGGTCACACTTTGCTCCCCATCTTTTGTGGAGTATAAAGATGATTAATTGCTTACACAGAAATTGATCTAACCACGGTTTTATGAAAAATGCAGGATTTCCATATCTTTAAAAGGACTTCTCAAAGAAATTTGAATTAAGGAACAAAGTAATTGAATTTTTCTGTCTTTCCTGGCATTTTTAGCTACTGATTAATGTAGAGTCCAGGGTGTTGGAAGGACTTGGAAAGATCGATAATAATATTAACCCTTATGACAAGGTTTGCTATGCAAAGGGATTGTGGCTCAGGGTCTTGGATGGAAAACAAAGGTTAGAGTTTTGTAAGCATCAGCTCTATTGGCAGGGTGGGGCAAACTTTCTGGCTACCATGATCTTCAGTATTTCTTCAGAACCCAAGCTTTCCCCTGGTCTGAGGGAGATAGCAATCTCCTCCTGTAACATGTCACCATCAGGAAGGAGGGGGAACAGTAGGGTTGACGACCACAGCTAGGCAACAGTATTGGGCATAATGGCGCCCTCCCCCATCACCCTCCCAGTCAAGCAGACTAATTGTCCACCCCCAAGCTCTGTCCTATTAAGAAGAATGCCCCTTGTCTCTCGGGCCACAGTTGGTCATGAGGATTAAACCCTCCCACCCCCCTCACCCCCAACCCAGGGATTTCCCCCTCCTTCCAACAGTCCTCTGAGCAGACATGACTGACAAGAGTACCACAGGCGATGATGTCACAAAGAGAGGGGGCAGTGTGCCCTGTTAGACCATCTTTCACTCCAGTGGACTCGCCTTCACAGACAAATTGATTTGCAAAGGTTCAGGCTGCCAGCCCAGCCTGCTTTGCATACAGAACGCTCCCTGGTGACACAATAAAAAGTGGCCAGGCTAACAGAGGAGCACAGCGGGGTCTGGCCAGTTCAAAGTCCAAACTCCACACCCCCCCTCACCTCAGTCTGGTTTGAAAGGTCACTGTGTGTCTGGGAAAATAGTCGCAGGATACAATCCTTTATTAAAGGTCACTATTTTTCAACAGCACTTAACACACACTTACGCACAAATTGAGACTGGAGAGGGGGAAAAAAACTGGGGGCTGCATCGTATTGTATATTGTGCTTGCAAGATTTATGTCTTGTGGTCACCAGCAATAAACACACACTGCTTCAGTATTAAAGTTCACATTAATCCACTGATTCTCCCTCCCCTGGAAATCAGGCCTCTTCTTTGCCAGACAGACAGGGGCAACCAAGACTTTTGTTCATCTCTTTTGTTCCTTCCCCCATATTTTCCTTCCCTTGTTGCAAATGTTTTACTTTTGTGGATTTAAAAAAAAAATTATTGTTGGCCTTGTTATTATTGATGTGCAGCCACAGAACTTTACTCTTGGTAGTTTGCTCTCTTGCATTCTTCATGACATGTGCCTGGCATTTGAATCCAAGACCATGCAGACTCACAATGCCCAAGACTCAGAGTGTGTGTCTGTGGGTCTATATGTGTCACAGACCTCAAGAAGCAAAAATCGAGTTCCCTTCTGTGCTGCCTGTGAGAATCCAAGAAAGCTCATGGATGCTAAGCCAGTGACCATAAAGCCATCAAGGAGACTGCCAGTCGTGCCTATCCATTATGTTGTATATTTTATTTGAGTAAATACTTCCAATACAAGCAAAAATAGCAATTGTATTTTCCTCCAGTGACAGACAGCTCATGTTTGGCTCCCAAAGAATGTTAACAATAGCAATCCCTGCATTCATAACAAAAGAGATTATCAAAGAAGTCAGCCCAAGCTGTTAGATTAATTTAGGCAAGAATTGCAAAAGAAAATATTTAGGGGAAATTCTATGAATTTCAAATAGCCAGCAAAAATATATAATGTTGAGGATTCCACTCTACTCTGCCGCACATTTTTGCAAAGCTTTTGCCAGTGATAGGTTTCTGAGCTATCAAAAGCACATTAATTTTTTCTGATTAAAACAGCTGTGAAAATATACAAGTGTAACTGTGAAAAATCCGGGGCTTATTGTAATACTTTAAGCAAAACAAGGATAAAAGATTTTTAAATATGGACTTGCCAAAAGTAAAATATCTAACACGGGGAGAACTAATTCTGCGTGTGCTTCTAATATTTTGGCATAAATACTTTAATCCTCTTGTCCATCCTGTTGGCACCTCATCTACAGTTGACTTGTTAAGGGCTAGTTCCTTTGTAATGTCGTCAGCACCTCTCCATAGTTATTGACTGTGCTCTCATTAAAACTGGCAAGATCACAAAACTGGCAGAAGTGAGAAGAGGTGGGGAGGAAGCTGGCTCCTTACTACAAAGGTATTCAGAAAGGCAAAAGAACCTAAAGGAGAAATGAAAAAACATGACAGAAGTGAAACTGTCTGACAAGGATGAAGATGAGGAGGAGAGGGGAGGAAGAGGGAGGGAAAAGGAGAATGAAGGAGGAGAGGGAGGAAGGAGGACAAAGAGGAGGAGGAAACAGGAGGGTGGAGGAGACTTCTGGAGGTGGGGCTGGAGTTTGGTGACTCTTTCGAGGTTTTGTTTGTTATAAGAATACACAGGTAATCACAAAGACCAAGTTCAAGTTGCTTATCACGTTCACCCAGAGTTATGGCATGATATGGCACATAGACATAACGCACACACTCATAGCCACGGACAGCTCAACTTTTTTTCTCATTTATTAAAATAAATGCTTTTTGGAGGGAGATGTTAATTTCCCTTGCCCTTGCCCCTGATTTATTTCACTGTGGGCCCAGACTCTTCATTCCCTAATCTACTATCATGAAAGGGGTGACCTCATGAATAAAATCACTGCATGACATAAGTGTGTGTAGGGTTAAGTATGTACCATACTTAACCATAACAAGGTGCCTTTTAAGGAGAACCACCCAAAATTCAGCCCTTCAACTCCAAAAACAATATAAATATTGAGGAAAGAAAAGAGAAAGGGAAAAGAAAAGGAAAGGAAAGGAAAGGAAAGGAAAGGAAAGGAAAGGAAAGGAAAGGAAAGGAAAGGAAAGGAAAGGAGAAAGAAAAAGAAAAAAATAATGTCCTCTTTCCTCTCCCCCTGGGCTGGAGATGAAAAACAGGATGGAGCTGTGTGCTGCACTGATCCTCTGCCGGTTCCCATTCACACAGGAATTCTGGGTTTGGGACTCTAGGTCAAATGGTGAAGTCAGTGAAGTTGCCAAGGGCTGCCCATTCCCAGTATAGAGCCCAGACCCAATATTCCCCTGCATCCAAGGCAGCGACACAAATGTCCCTCCCTGCAAAGCCAGAAGGGCTAGGGTCCCACTGTAAACATAAGTGCCTGGGATTTCAACCTAGAGCCCCCAACGTGTTCAAAGGCAGCACTAATGCATAAAACGTCTGGGCTCAGCTGAGGCATCGCATCGGTCTCTGCAAATGAGGCTTTTCGGACAGCAAAGAATGAAGAGCCAGATTCTGAAAGGATTGGGGAATTGCTGAGCCAGGATGGCCCTTCTCGCCCCTCTTCTTGATTCTCCCTCCCTCCAGCCTCCACCCATCCCCTCTCCCTAGCCAGGTGATTAATTCCAGGCCCCAATAGGGTCTCTAAAGGGATCTACATTCGCTGCAGTGACACCCAGTGCTAAGGGAGAGAGAAACAAGCAGAGGATTCTCTGCTGCCAGCTGTGGCCAGAAGCCAGCGAGTCCCTTCTGACCAGGCTGAGCGTGTCATGATCCCTAGGCAACTGGGCACTCTGACCCACCGAGGATGTGGTGCTAGGGCCACACTCTGGCCACGATCTTGGGGTTTGAGGATGCCCTGTGCCCCCAGAAGGGCTCCTAGCAACTTTATGTGTAAAGTGGCACCCTGTCCTCTTCCTCTGCATCCTGGTTCCGCCTCCTGTGGAAGACGAGGCCACTCATCTCTGCCTTCTATCCCACCCTCCCTGCCTCATTGCAGGAAACCTGTGGTCACATACCCACAGGTACTACCCATCCAGGAACTTCCCACGGAAACAGCACCTCTCACTTACTATAGGAAGTGCTTAGTGGGGGAGGGGGTGCCAGGGTAGCTCAGGTGGTTAATCATCTGACTCTTTTTTTTTTTTTTTTAGATTTTTTTTTTAATTTGTCAGAGAGAGAGGGAGAGAGAGCGAGCACAGGCACACAGAATGGCAGGCAGAGGCAGAGGGAGAAGCAGGCTCCCTGCAGAGCAAGGAGCCCGATGCGGGACTCGATCCCAGGACGCTGGGATCATGACCTGAGCCGAAGGCAGCTGCTTAACCAACTGAGCCACCCAGGCGTCCCAATCATCTGACTCTTGATTTCAGCTCAGGTCATGATCTCAGGGTCCTGGTATCAATCGAGGCCTGCATTAGGCTCCCTACTCAGTGGAGAGTCTGCTTCAGGATTCTCTCTCCCTCTGGTCCTCCCCAACCCTTGCTCTGTCCCTCTCTCTCTCTAAAATAAAAAGAAAAGAAAGGAAAAGAAGGTGCTTGGACTTGTCCAGGTACTTCAAGCCTTTGAGATTATCTTTCCAGGTGGGCAGAATCTGACTAACGCAAAGGCCTCCCATAGTTTCGTGGAACTTTAGGCTGAAAAACTAACATCACTTTTCTCCAAGCGTCATGGGTTTGGAACATTTTAGTTTTTCCTATTTTTGCAGGTCTCAAAGAGAAGTGTCCCAGATATTTTCTCACCCTTGTATTATTCAAGCCTGTAACGATTATGTGGAAGTGTGTGCACACGTATGTGTGTTTGTACAATCCACACTGGGGGAAGTACTGATGCAGACATGACCTGGTCCCAGGGAAGTCTTCAGTCCTCACAGACTGAAGTGGTGCAGTTTTGTGTCAGTGCATCCAGAATGCCAGCTCCAGGAAGGCAGGGATGCTTGTCTGTCCACCACCTAGCCCCAGCACCTAGAATAGCTCTGGTTCCGCAGTACACGCTTAATCAGTATTTACGGAAAAACGTTACATGCTGCAGGATATGTGTGACTCAGTGGTTTCTGGCAGTTCTATTACTTTTCACTGATTAAAAGAAAAACCAGCAAGGTAGGAGAGCAACAAGATCCTTTTTGCTTATTTCATGTCTCGGGCGGGGGGTCAGTGGGTTAGTATCTATATGTGGGTTTTTTCCCTCTGCTATGTCTGGTCCAATCCTTCCACTTCTTCGGTGCCTGGGTCACGCACCTGAGTTCTGTTATAATAGTAATTACAATGGTTTTGACAGCCTTAGGAGTACAGTTTGGAAAGCAGCTGTCACAGAAATTAGCAAGTTTTGCCAACAGCTCAGCTCTGAGGTGATGGGAGCCCAGGCTGGGACAGGAGGAGTTAACTGAGATGAGTGGGGTGTTATGCAAAGCACCAAATCCCTAAACTCCCGCAAAGATCTTTGATGGCCGTGATCAATAGATTCTCAGACCACACTGACATAACCTTGTCATGCCTCAGCAAGGGTACAGTGGCTAAAAAGGCGTAGGGAGGTGGAGAGGTGGGAGAAGCGGCGGTGGTGGGGGGGGCGAAAACAGGGAAAGGGATAAAGATATCATGTGCCCTCCCCTCTCCTGCACCCCCAGAGCCCCTCCTTTCCACACCTACCCCCTCTTCAACAGGCATCACACAGCAAGTGACTGGTAATGGTTCTTTGGCCTTGTACAGCTTTTAAAATCCTTCAGCTGAAGCATCTCAGCTCCAATCGCCAGCAAAGCTTGAGCACCCTTGAGACCCTGGTGCAGATAATCATCATCCACTCAGTGACAAGACGCTGAGCGCCGCTTCGGTACCAAGGAGACCGAATGTGGCAGGGCACCAAGGTGCCATCTTAGACGCATCCAAGCAGCCACGTGGCAGCGGCAGCGGCAGCAGCAGCATGCAGGGATATGGATGTGTGTGCAAGTTGTTGTTCCCCCACCCCCTTTCCTTCTTCTTCTCTATCTTCTTCTCCCTCTTTTTTCACCCTCCACAGAGAATCCTTTCTCGAGAGGGATGCTGTTAACACAGCTGCTCTTAGCAGGCTTCCCGTTACCCAGCACCTGCCGGACCAAATTGAATCCTGCAGTCAATACTGTTGGAAAGGAAAATGACATTAATTTGTGTAAAAGTGTAATCAAAAGGTGGTTGGGTGATTTTTCTTGCTTTCAGAGAAATGCGGGTTTGAGTTTATGATTATATAAAAGGGAACCAGTCGGTCAGCAGCTTCCTGCCTTCCACCCAGCACTTCCAAACGCTCTTGCTGCCGTGTGACAGCATTAGAGTTAATGGTGTTGCATTATGTATACAATACACTGTGGATGGTACAGCTGGCTGGGATGGTCCTGCGGACCAGGGTGCTGATGGGTATTTACATGCCAGCTGAAAGGTGGAAGAAAGAATATCCAGAAATAAAAGGAGAGCCATCCCTAATACATACAGAATTCAAATCTCCAGCAGTTTGGAACAGTGGGTAAATTTCCAGATCGCAAGGGTCCCCTGGTTTATATTCCCTTTTCCACCTCAGGCCTTTGGCTCACATTTTCCATTCACAGAGCTCCCTGGCAAATTGAAGATGGTCTAAACAAGGAATACCACATCCCTTGCACGTATTAAAAATAGCTTTCCAAACAGCCCAAAATATTTTCATTCCATTGTCAACTTTCCATCTCACACCTTAACAAGGGGCAGTCCTCAGAAAGAGACAGCTCTGGGCAATTGTCCTTTGCAGGCCTGACTAAAGCCAAGTTACCAGGCCTGCAGCCCCTGACCAGAAGCAAATCAATTTTACTCTTAAGCAGTCATACAAAGGAGATGCAAGCACTGCAGGTTTGCAAAAGCAAAGATGCTGTTCCATTCTCAACTCCATAAGGACAGAGGTGGGCATTGCATGTGCAGCTTTGCTCTCCCTCAGGGCTGAGGGAACATTAGATACTGACCACTGTGATGGAACAGGTCATGGTAATGATGCCAGGGGCCTAGGAGAGTGGGAGAGGAAACCATATTTGCCCTGAAAGTGTGGAAAATCTGCCAGGAAACAGAGCAGGGGATTTCAGGATCCCAGAGAGCCTGACAAAAGAAAACTACATCTTAAAAAAAAAAAAAAAGTTATTTAAGGGATTGGCCTTATGCAGCGGTAGGGATGGGGGGGTTAGCAAGAAGGTAGGAGCCTTATGGGAAACCCCAGGGGAAGCAGGGGTGATCACAGTACCTCTTTATCCTCCGTCATCCCCCACCCCCTAAGGAAAATATGCCCCTATGTGCTGGCCAAAATTTGAATTCACTTAGTTGATGCATTCATTCATGAAAATCTGTTGATTATCTACCACCTGCCAGGCACTGTGCTAGGTCCTGGGGATACAACAGTGAACAAAACTAACAAAAATATTTGTCCATATGGAATTTCCATACCATCCCTCCACCAAGGACACAGCCTTTCAAAATACAGTGAGAGGTACAAGCAGTCTTGGGCAAGATAACCAAGGTGTAAGCGACTAATATCTGTGTTCTCTAGGGAATTTTCAGTGGTGGGGGTGCGGGGTGGGAAGAGCACAGGATGCTAAGTCAAGGAGGGAAGAAGGAAGTAGGCGGGGGCAGCCATGGAAGAAGGGAGAAGAGTACAAAAGCTGAAGTCACTGAGGCAAGATGCACCCACTTTGCAATTTTGCTGATGATTAGCAATGGGGAGGAAGATGTGATCATGCAAATATCCATGGGGTGAAGTGCCAAGATTCTGAGCTACTATTATATTTATATAAGGCAAGAGCTGGCAAAAATGCCAGCATTCCAAGGCAGGTCTAGATTCAAAGCTGCAGGGCTCTCCAATACTCAGAGTGGTACAGAAACTGTCCCTGATCTAGGCAGCTGGCCTAGATCCTTCTTCCCCTGGGCTTCCCACACATCTCTGTAATGCCCTAGGAGCCCAAGCGTGTCAACCGGCACCCTGTTCACCGAAAAAAGATCCAGCAATTTGAAAATAACAATTCTTTCCCTAAAATTCTGGTGTGCTGTTCAAAGTTATTAAAAAACTTGACCTCCATCCTCAACCACTGCCGTGCCCACAAAAGCCATGGATTTCACTCAAGCCACAGGTCACACTTCCCCCAGTGTACAGCATCACTCAGAGTCCTTGAATCATAGGGAAGCCTGCCGTGCGTCTGAATCATGCCAGAGCTTGTGTCCAGTCCCAGCGAGGAGTTCCAGTGGCCTCCTTGCCATCACGCTATTTCCAGTCCTAACATGGAGTCATAGTCCTTTTTTTCAGCCCTAATTCCTTTACCGTCTACCTGCATCAAGACATAAGATCTCGGCACTGTCCCATTTCTAGAAAGGTCTTTTCCCCAGTAGCTTGAAGTATCGCCAATTTCCTTCTCTCATAGAAAGAAAAGAATTACTTCATGAGAATCAAAAAAGCATCCCCAAAGTAAATCAATCAATCCCTTCATGATGTCATGTTCGCGTGCATGGGTGTGTACGTGCATGCACACACACACACACACACACTCACATGCAACCATCCCAAAACTACTGGCCTGAAAAACTGGCTATCCCACAGATGCTCCTTTCGACATAACTACATAAAAAGAGGTCAGGTCTCGGTCTGCAGCCTGAGCTCAGTCTGTGATCTGCCCAGGGTCACTAAAATAAAAGATCGTCCACAGAGCTGAAAGATCCAAAGTTACTCAGTGTGCACACTGCCTAGGGGTGGTGAAACAAGGTTGAAAATACAACCTGGTACGTGATGGCTGTGTAGGATATTAGATTGTGGCTGGCCAAGGGTGCTTAACAGCTCACTGATATATTGGGTGTAGTTGGTCGTGCAGAGAAACAAGCTGGAGAGAAAGACCCAAATACACAGAGGGAAAGAGAGACAGGGAGAGAGGTCTAGAATGAGACCCAGTGATGGAGGGAGACAGAATGAGTGACAATGAGACAAAGAGGCAGGGAAGACAAAAGCGATAGATACCCTCTTTTCCTCAGTGTTCCCAGAGATTAGAAATGAAAGCAAAATGAATAAATCGCCATCCTGGTTGGTGATATTGGAAACTTCTTTTCTTCCTTGAGGGGAAGGAAAGCGGATGATGTTTTCTCTTTATCCAATTTTTTAAAAAGTCTGCAGGGAGCTGGGAGGAAAATGCAGACCAGGAAAAATAACAACAGTAATGGGGGCGGGGGGAGAATAGTGAATGAACTCTGAGCCACACTGAAAGTTGGGTGGCATCAAATTGTTGTGATTTTAGGACTGATTTCTCCTCGCCACTGCATTTTTTCTTTTCTTCCCCCAAACTTGTTCCTTTAGGCCCTGCTTCACTGAACCTTAGACAATAGTGACCTCAACATAGAGACATATATCCAGGCAGCCTCAGCCTGAGGCGGGAGACCAGGACGCAAAGGGCAAAGGTTTGACCCTAAGAAAAATTTCTCATGGGGGTCAGATCACATTGCCTGGCTGAAGGGATTTTTTTTTTCCTGATATTGTTTTCTCTCTTCAAGTGACTGATTTTCCCAGCTAGCTCTTTTACTCCCATGGATGAGGAGTGGTGTTTGCCTTTTATTTGGCTATGCATATCTGCCTCCTGCCACCTCCCATTGATACCATTACTTGCCACTTCTCCAAGTCTCAGCCTGAAGATATGGCAATGCAGCCAAGGCTGGACTGTACCAGCTTCAGCCTCCCTGCAATCTCCCACCTCCCAACCTTAGTGCCCACCCACCCCACACCCTCCTCAAGAGACCCAACATCTCTAAAAACTGTCTGGTTACATGGGGGCCAATGGGAAGGCATTTGTTAGTTGCAAATGTTCAAATTAACACTTACTCCTTTCTCTCAGTCTGCAGGGAAAACCAAGTCTGACTACTAATTACAGCTTTGGGGGGTGAAAATAAAAGGAAATGTGCCAAGTCAAGGCCTTTGTGCAGAAGAAAAATGTCTTCATCTGGTTGCAGCATTTTGACATTTGAGGGCCAAGAGCTGGAGAGAAGCCTGGAGCCAAAAGAAGCTGTATCCTGCTCAGAGAGATGCACAGTGTCTTCAGGCCTTACCTTCATACTCTGGGCATCAGAGTTCCAGGGCAATCTCACACATCTTTGTCAGTTATTTGAGTGTAGCAGAGGTGGGGAGGAAGCTGTCCCAGGTATCAAGGGAAGGTCAGTGGGAGGTACAATGACCCCATCATGGCTGCCCTACATAGCTGGTCTCTTTCTGTCCTCTAAGCTCAACATTCCCTGCACTGAACCAGACCTAGCAGAATTTCCCAGCCTTGCCTCCACCACCTGTGAAGATTTTCCTTCAGCCCTTGTGATCTCTTGCCCTTTGTTTCCTTGAAGTTCTTTTTTCTACCACTCTTTTGCCAGTGTAACTGCTTTGTAAAGTTGGCTAACTTTTAGCTCATCCCTAATGAGATTTCCTGATCTGGGAAATACAGTACTCTCTCTAGTCTTGGAAAATTTTCAGCCATTACATCTTCGTGTATTGCTTCTACATCATTTTCTCCTCTTGGAACTCCTATTTAAACATGTATTGGAGCTTTTTTATCTGTCCTCCAAATCTCTTAACTTTTTTTCATGTTTTCCATCATTTCCATGTTTTCCACCACTCTTCATCCATGGGAGTAAAAGATTTAGCTGGCAAAATCAGTCATTTGAAGAGAGAAAATAATATCAGGAAAAAAAAAAATCCCTTCAGCCAGGCAAAGTGATCTGACCCCCATGCGAAATTTTTCTTAGGGTCATTAGCTCTTCTTGCCACATTTTGGGACATTTTCTCAGCTCAGTCTTCCAGGTGGATAATCCATTTCTCATTGTGTGCAGTAAGCTGTTTGGTCTGTTGTGTGGTTTAAAATATACCTTTAAGTTCTCAAATAGTCCTTCCTCCAAAGGGTGGTCTCTTACTCCTCTCCCCTTGAGTAAGGACTAGTTTCAATGACTCTCATCTAATGAATAGGATAGGGTAGACATGATAGTGTGTAACTTCCAAGATTTGATGACAACAAATATCATGGTTTCCTTCCCCTTTTCTCTCTCTTTGATCACTAGTTCTAGGGGGAACCAGCCATCATGTCAATGAGGACACATCAAGGTACAATTTGGGGAGGGACAATCCTGAGGGAGGAGGAACTGAGTTCATCTCTGAAGATGAGTGATCTATGAAGATCTGTGAAGAAGATCTGTGAAGCAGCCATCTTGGAAGTAGGTCCTCCAGGCCCAGCCAGGCCTTTATAGGACTGTATATCTGGCTGATACCTTCACTAAAACCTAAGGAGAGAACCTGAACTAATACCAACCAGCTAAGCCATTCCTGAATTCCCAACCCCTAGAAACTGGGATAATAAATGTTTATTATTTTAAGCTACTAAGTTTTGGCATGATTTGTTAACTAATATACCCATAGACTCAATTTTTTTTATTCCAGTAATGACTTCTTCATCTTTGAAGTTTCTAAATTTTTTAATGACCACCTGTTCTTGTTTCATTTCCTTCTGTTCATATTTCATCATTTCCATGATTTCCATTATATTTGAAAACACTTAAATTACTTGTTTGAAAATGTTTTGTTTTTATTGTTCTATCAGGTCTTTCTTTTAGATGCAGGTTCATCTATTTGCTGAGTTTATTATTTGTCTTTCATGATGTTGGACTTCTGGGGTGCTTTGTAATTTTTGCTTGTGAAACTATCTTTTATGAGAATTTCTTCTAGTAAATATCCAGAAAACCCAGGCCAGTCTTAAGAAGGACTTGACACTCAGGTCCAGGCTTCTTAATTCAAAGTAATCTGCTAACTAGCAGATTTGGCCTGAGCATATAGCATGGTTCCAGGATCCTATCAGGCTGGGAGGCACTTCTCAGGACCTTAGCCACAATCCCAGGCAGGAAAGAAGGGTTTTTCTGCTGCCCCATCCCAAATTTAATGGACAAAGACTATATCTGGGCCTTAGTTTTATATAGCTGTATAACTCTAGCTGCAAGCTTTCAGGGTAATGGGGTCCCAAACTGAGCCCTCTGATAAGCCGGTTCCAACCCCAGTGCCCACAAGCCTAATAGCTTCAGCCTCCAAATTCCAGTGTGGCCTACATGTTAAATTATTGTACAGAAACCTCTCCATTTTTGACTGCTGGAAATTTCCTCTCTTGATTTAAGCAATACTATGTTCTTGTTAAATTTTTTCTTCATTTGTAAGTGTTCAAGGTAGAAAGGAGAGGCTTTGGCTTATAACTAATGTTTTGCTCTGTACCAGAAATCTTATTTTCTAACTTTCCACGTTTATTTTTCCTCTCTCCCCAGTCATACCATAAGCTTCTAAGAGTCAGGGACAGGATTTGCCCTTTTTTACTTCTCCTCGTTGGAAGAGCAGAACACCTTCAATGTGGGAGCTGCTTTATAAATACTTGATTGACTGACAGGTAATGCATTAAGAAGGTTTGAGAGCAAAAGGAAATTAAATTTCTCTCATATTTCATCAGGACTACAAACCCTCAGATTTGGAACCCCTCTACAAAGGTGGTTCTTAAGTTTTCCTAGATTATAGATACTTTGAAAACCTAATTAGACCCTCTCTGCAGGAAAAAAAGAGAGAGCAAAACAGAAAGAAAGGAAGAAAGATAATATACATATACACAAACACAAACACAAAATTCTGCATTGCTTCAGGTATTTAAGTAGTTTAATAATGAATACTATAATATAAAAATGTTTCTTTTTTGTCTCTTAACAAAATTTCTTTTGGCTTCATGCATTATCTTCTCCTGCCACTTATCAAAGATCCTTTTATTAATCATTAGAAATAACCCTATCTAGGGGCGCCTGGGTGACTCAGTGGGTTAAGCCTCGGCCTTCGGCTCAGGTCATGATCCCCGGGTCCTGGGATCGAGCCCCGCGTCGGACTCTCTGCTCCGTGAGGAGCCTGCTTTCCCCTCTCTCTCTGCCTGCCTCTCTGCCTACTTGGGATCTCTCTCTGTGTCAAATAAATAAATAAAATCTTAGAAAGAAAGAAAGAAAGAAAGAAAGAAAGAAAGAAAGAAAGAAAGAAAGAACCCTATCTTCCTCTTGATAGATGTGGAAGCTGAGGTCCTGAGAACCTATGTGACTTGCCCAAGAAAATCATGGTGTGATGTTTGGCTAGATGCAGGTCTAGGCCAGATGTTTTCTACTATCTCAGCTGCTACTCCTCATAACTTTGGGTCTACGTACACTACTGTGTGGTTGCACCACAAAAACCTGAGAATTAACTTTAATACTACCAATAAATGACACTAATTTGTTACCAATATGGAACCCATACTTCACCTTGTTTTATAAATACTCCCTTGTACCTGGCCTTTTGCTATGGATCATTAAAGTCAACTGGTACATCTAAAAATGGGACCTACAATCTCAGCTCTCTTAGCCAACTGAACTCATGTCATGCTCCTATCTGTCATTCAAGGTCAATTCAGCCAACATTTATCGATGTCTGCCATTTACTAGGCACTGCTCTCAACACTGAAAATACAGAAATGGCCAAGGTCACACAGGGCTCATTGGTTAATGGAATGATAGACATGTAGACACATGACTATAATAAAATATACATGCTAAACTATGGGTATGCACAAAGGGGGAGACCCTTCCAAAAAAGACAATTACAATTAATTTGAAAAAGTGAAAATTGGCTAAACCACATTCTCAATTCACCATAAGACAAATCTAGAAATTATTAACAAAATAATAACACCCCCCCCAAAAAAATACCCTCAGCTCCTCAAAACTTTAAAAGTTCACCGATAAATAATTTTCAGGTAAAGAGGAAAAAAGTCAGTTCAGAACTATCTACAAAACTATATATGTGAACTTAAGGGATGCTCTCAAATCTACAGTCAGAAGACAATAATTAGCCTTAAACATTTTCATTAGTAATTTTTAAAAAGATAAAAATAAACCAAAATTTCAAATCAAATGATTTATAAAAAGTAAATAAGAAATAATTAGCAAAAGTAAAACAAAATTAATGTATGAAAAAAGAAAAAGAGTTGAAGTTATAAATAAATTTAAGAGAAAAAATATAAATATTCAAAATTAGGCATAAAAGGGTATAATCCACCAGCATGCAAATGATTTTATTTACATAAGAATCTCATGTGCCATACAAAAACAAATAAAAAATAAAATCTTTGTAAAACAGATTATTTTCTAAGAAAATGCAGATTACCAAAACTGTATCCAAAAGAAGTGGAAAGTTGAACAAATGAATGCCATGGAAGAAACTGGAAAAGTTGGCCAAGGGATTAGACCCAGATGGTTTTATGGGAAGATTCTTTCAAACTTTGAAGAAATCAACTCTTCTATTGCTATATAAAATGTTGCAAATCATATCGTTTTTTTAAAGCTCCCTTATTTTGTGAAGATATTATAATGCCAATTAAAAAAATCTGACAAAGAAAAAACAGCACAATAAGTAGTATAACAAAACTTTTGTCAATCTCATACTAGTACAAGTAAAAAAGATCAAAACATATCAGATCAGATTCAGTATACTTATTATTCCTATGTAGCTGGATATTTTTTCTAGACACCTAACCAATGCAGTAAGACAAGAAGAAATAAGAAATACATATATGAAAAGGAGACCAAATTAACACTATTCGCGTAACCGACCCAACCACTCACCAACCCAAAACACTCGAGGTAATAAAACATTGAAACTAATTACCCAGTAAACAAGATAATTACAAAAAAAATCTATATAAAATAACAGCTTCTTTAAAAAGCAGCAATAACTACTCAGTGCATATAATGGGTAAAGGGTTCCACTTTTAATAGCAACAAAAATACAAAGTATCTTGGAATAAATTTAATAAGAAATGTGTAGGGACTTTATAAAGGAAACAATATGCTTTACAAAGATCCATAAAGAATACCCTGAGAAAGGAAGGAATGCTATATATTGCGAAGGAAGAGGAAGAGGAAGAGGAATAGGAATAGAAAGCTGAGAGTTGGGCGCCTGGGTGGCTCAGTGGGTTAGGCCGCTGCCTTCGGCTCAGGTCATGATCTCAGGGTCCTGGGATCGAGTCCCACATCGGGCTCTCTGCTCAGCAGGGAGCCTGCTTCCCTCTCTCTCTCTCTCTCTCTCTGCCTGCCTCTCTGTCTGCTTGTGATCTCTCTCTGTCAAATCAATAAATAAAAAATCTTAAAAAAAAAAAAAAAAGAAAGAAAGCTGAGAGTTAAATTAGAAGGCTGTAAATCCTCCCTGGGGTAATGGACTTTTACTAAAAATCACAATTAGAATTTTGGGAATCTGAAAAAAAGTAGTTTTGAATTTCAAAAATTGATTTGAAATATCAAGAATAATGAGGCAAACTAGAACTTCAGCTGCCAAAATAAATTATAACTCTAGTAAATAAAACAATGCAGAAAAGAATAGAAAACCCTGATAGAAATCAGAAAAGAATTTAGTCTAGGAAAAGTGTGACATTTCAAATAAATGAGAAAAGATAAAATTTTTAAGGGGCGGGGGGCGCCTGGGTGGTTCAGTAGTTAGTTGTCTGCCTTCGTCTCAGATCATGATCCCAGGGTGCTGGGATCAAGCCCCACATCAGGCTAGGCTCCCTGCTTGGCAGGGAGCCTGCTTCTCCCTCTCCCACTCTCCCTGCTTCTGTTCCCTCTCTCACTGTCTCTCTCTCTCTCTCTGTCAAATAAATAAATAAATCTTTTTTAAGAAGAAAAGGTTGAAATTTTTAGGAAGCAGTTCTGGGAAAACAAGGTAACTATTTGAAATAAAATATAAAATTCAATCACAAGCATGCCAAAATTCCAAATAGATTTTAAAAATCAAATATTCAAAAAAAAAGAAAGAAGAAAAAGGTAAATGAATATTGATCTGATGATAGGTATGGAAAGCTTTCCCATGAATAAAAGTAGGAAGGGAAGAAGGAAAGGAGGGAGAAAATACTAATAGATTTAACTACATAAAAGTTATTTCCAAAAATAAAAATGACAAACACTGAAGACAAATACTAACTAGATAAAAATTCTTGCAACACATAACAGATAAAGAATTAATATTCTTACAATCAGCTCTTGAAAGTCTATAAGGAAACTAAAAATATCATCAAAAATGAGCAAAGGACATGGATAAGCAGTTTGAAAAAGGAAAAATGCAAATAACATGTAAGTGTTTGAAATGTTTAGTTTTAAATAATAACCAAAGAAATTCAAATTAAAACAAGTCACCACATTTCATTTAATTTCAAAAACTGAAATATCCGAGACTGGTAAGGATATAGGATAATAGCTTTTTTTTTTTTTTAATTCTGTTGGCAGTGCTATAAATTAATACAACACTTCTGAGCAACAATTTAGCTATATATATACCAAAAACACAAAAATATTCACCTCTTTGACCCAGGATTTCCACCTCTTGAAATTTACCCTAAGTGAATGATCAGAGCTGCTTACAAAGATATGTATACGTGAATATCCTTTGCAGCATTACTTCAATAGAGAAGAGTTTGCACCCTCTAAAATATAGAATAGGGGGTGCCTAGGTAGCTCAGTCAGTTAAGCACCTGCCTTGGGCTCAGGTCATGATCCACCCTGCACAACGGGCTTCCTGATTGGCGGTGAGTCTGTTTCTCCCTCTCCCTCTGCCCCTTCCCTCCACTCACTCTCTCTCTGAAATAAATAAATAAAAGCTTAAAAACAAATGAATAAATAAATAATATATAGAATAGGGTCTTGATGAAATTACTTATAGCATATCCACATGTAAACTTACTAAATTTTACCTGTAGAGTATCTAATGATACAGGAAAGTGTCTACGATACACTGGTGAAGAAAATGTTATAAAATATATGCAAAACATAATCTTAACTGTGTTCTTAAATTTTAATTACAAAATTTATTATTAATATCTGCCTTGCTCACTCTCACACTGCTAGAATGTTCTTATCTCTGGCCACACGTTAGAATAATCTGGAACACTTTTACAAAATACCCCCATCTAGGCCCCACCCAAAAAAATCAAGTCAGAATCTCTATAGGTGAGGTTGTTTTTTGCTTTTTGTTTTGTTTTGTTTTGTTTTCAATTTCTCCAAGTGATTCTAATGTGCAGACAGTATTAAAAACTACTGTTGTATAGAGCAGTTGGTGCTCGACCTGGGCAAGTGTGTACTCGGGGGATATTTGTCCATATTGGGAGAGATTTTTGGTAGTTGCCCCAACCTGGAGTAAGGGGTGCTACTAATGGGTAGTAAGTAGAGGCCAGGTTTATGGGCTGAATTTTGTCATTCCAAAATTCATATGTTGAAGTCCCAACCCCCAGTACCTACAAGTGAGGTAACAGTATTTGAAGATAAAGTCATCAAAGCAGTGATTAAGTTAAAATGAGGCCTCCAGGGTAGGCCTTGAATCCAATATGGCTAATGTCCCTATAAGAAGAGACACACCAGAGATGTGTATGCACAGAGAAAAGGCCATGTGAGGACACAGCAAGAAGGCAGCCATCTGCAAACCAAAAACAGAGGCCTCAGGAGAGACCAACTCTGCTAGCACCTTGATTTTGGACTTCTAGCCTCCAGAACTATGAGAAAATAAATTTCTGTTGTGTTAAGTACCAGTCTCTAGTGTTTTGTTAAAGTGGACCTAGTGAAAAAGGGATATTGCTAAATACCATATAATGCACAGGACCTCCTCTGCAACAAAGGATCATATGGCGCAGTGTCAATAATGTCAAGATAGAGAAACCCTGACCTAGAGCCTGGCTTGGTGCTGCATGTAGATAATTAACAAATATTTTCTTAACTAGGTAAATGGGAAAGGTAGAAATCAGCAAGAGTTGGGCACCAACTAAATGTGAAAAGAAACCAGAGGGAAGAGTCAAGAATGGCAATCAGATTTCTGGTTGGACTGACCAGGTGAGTGGGCAAGGCAGAATTCAGGTTGGAGGTTGGAGGTTGGAGCAGGGAATCAGGTGGAAACTGAAGGGGAGTACCCGGTGGAGGTGTTCAGTGGCCAATCCGAAATAGGTTTCTAGAAATACAAACAAGGCAATAGCTAGAGGTTCAGCTGCTACAAGGAGAGAAGACCATCCCAGAGGAGCACCTAGAATTAGCAAAATACAACCATGGAATCTTGAAGACCACCAATATTTAAGGAGTAGACAGAGGTAAAGGAGCCGATGCATCAGATGAAGGAAGAAAAGGCCAGTTGAGAACCTTCACCCAAGGACAGTGATGGAAGCTGCGATGGTTAGTTTTATGTATCAACATGGCTAAGCTATAGTACTCAATTATTCAACCAAACACTAAGTTGTGGGGTTATTTCATAGACATGGTTAATATCTACAATCAGTTGACTTTTTTTTTTTAAGATTTTATTTATTTGACAGAGAGAGAGAGATCACAAGAGGGCAGAGAGGCAGGCAGAGAGGGAGGGGGAAGCAGGCTTCCCACCGAGCAGAGAGCCCGATGTGGGGCTCAATCCCAGGACCCTGAGATCATGACCTGAGCCGAAGGCAGAGGCTTAATCCACTGAGCCACCCAGGCGCCCCTACAATCAGTTGACTTTAAGTAGAGTATATTATCTTCAATAATGTGAGGAAGTTTCAACCAGTCCACTGAAGGGCCCTGAGAGCAAAACTGAGGTCTCCCTGTGGAAGAAGAAATAGTGCCTCAAGACTTCAGTGTCAGCTCCTGCCTGAGTTGCCCTCCAGCTGGGCGGCCTGACAGACTTCAGACTTGTTGGTGCCCACAACTGGGTAAGCTGATTTCTTGTTCTGTTTCTCTGAAAAGCCCTGGCTAATACAGAAGCTGAGGAGGAGGCAGGGAGAAAGTAAGCTACTGTTCCATCCTGCACATTTACACATACCTGCCTTTGGCATATATGAATGAAAAAAAGAAAAAGGTTACTTCATACTCAAAGCAAGAAGAGAAGAAAAGAGAGATGAGAGCACACAGGAAGATTTCGAAAATGTGTGCCTGCCTATGGAAATGAGGAGGGGCCCAGAGGGGAACATGGACGGCTCAAGACAGGACACAGGTGCCCAGCTCTCCCACCCTACCCCTGCAACCACTGCTGAGCATTCACCACATCTTGGATGCTGTTTTAAGTAGTTTACTCTCATTAACCCCTACCACAAACCTTCCGGTGGGGCCAGGGGTGGGGGTGGGATGGTTCATCATTTTACAGATGTGGCAACTGGACCTGAGAGACAGTAATTACTCTAGATCCTCCTCTAGTATGTAGGGAAGCTCAGATCCAAACCCAGGACTCTCTGACTCCTCTCTCCTGCTATTCGCGATGAACTTGTATCAGCAGCTTGATGGAAACATTAAGAGTGGGGAAAATGCAGTTCTAAAGCCGACTCTGTCCTGTCTGCAGGGCATCTACAGGCAGGTGGTGGCTGGTGAGCTGGAATAGCCCAGGCTTTGGGGTTAGACACCTGGGTCTGGATATCAAGTTTACCATCTATTGGTTGGGTGGCCTTAGACATGTTTCTTACTGTCCTGTAATTCAGCCTCCCCATCCTTAAAGCAGAGATAAATGGTACCTACCTTTAAAAGACTGTATTTTCTGAGGCAGCATACATAAAGCACATAGCAAGTGCTCAAGAAATGGGAGTTCCAGTCCATTCTCATTCTTTCCCTGGTCCTCAGTTTTCTCGCCGATTCTGCTTCCTACAATGTTTTTGGGCTGTTTCAATGAGATAATAAACACCAATGTCCTTGATAAGTTCAGGGCATCACCATTATGGGAGAACAGGGTGCAAACACTGTACTTTAGGCAAAATTTAGCCACCAGTTGTACAGCCCTAAGGAAGTCAGCTAAACCCTCCAGTGCCTCAGTTTCTCTATCTGAAATGCTGGTAGAGTGATAGCCATTCATCCTTCTCCTACACTTAGGCTTATGAGGACAAATGAGTGCAATTTGTAATTGTTATAAATTGAATTTCAGGCCATATGGTTCTGTCAGACTTCTAAACAGCCAGATGACATGCCTAGCCCCCGCCCCCCATAACATGCACACCTCCCATGGCCTATAGTGGAATATCAGCCCCCTCACATCAGCTCATTTGTCTCCTCAAGGACACACTAGCTCTAACTTCACAGAATTTTCTTTTGTTCTTTCAACTCCTGAATTGATGCACATCTCAAGCCTTGCTCTCCCTGTCATCATCTCTCCCAGAGTTGACATATGGCTGAACTGATATCCTTCCTCTGTTTCCTTTCTTGTTACTACATGTCCAGTAGTATTGCATAAAAGTGCTCAACGGGAAAGGTCAAGCTCAGTTTCAAGCCTGAGGTCTGGGATTACATCAAATCCCTAACGTTTATCTGCCCTCACCATCAGCCAAATACTTCCCAATTTAGGTCTCACACAAGTCAAGAGAAGACTGAATTGTCTGGGCTACAGCATGCCCTTCTCTCACCTCCGTTTTTCTTACTAAATTCCAAGGTACATCTCCCAAACCCACTTAGGTCTGGGTAACGGTCCCAGAAAACATGGCTCTTGGGAGCCCAGCAGCATTTCTACCCCTGGAGGCTACAGGACCTGTTGGGCAAACAGACCACCTCTGCCAGCCTGGAAGAGGGAAGGCCCGCACAAAGGACTTTTAGGTTCAATGACATAAGAAGTCAATTTGAGCCCCATTTTGAAGGTGCCTCACTCTCCACATGCCTTAGATACACAGTGATATATTATTACCTGACAGAAGTCCCCCACCATACCACATGCAGCTTTAACTTGGGGGTGTGGGGTACTGACCCATCCCAAACACCAGCACTTTGGGATTTTATGTTAGGAGTCACCCCCTGCCAGCAAATGTGGTGATCCTATCTGTTCTCTTGCCTCTCGTGGTTAAGTTCATTTTATTGCCAGTAAATCCACAATGAATAACTGGGTGCATCCCCAGTACCTAGAGCAGTGCCTGAAAGCATTGAGACATTTGATAAACACTTGTGTAGTGAATAAACAAATGAATGATGCACAAATAAAAAGTTCAAGTGGGGATTAAAAGGGAAAACAGAGTTTGGGGGTTTGGTTTTGTCTGGTTTTGTTTTGTATTTAAATGAAAGAACAGAAGAAAGAACTGTAATTTGGGTTCCAAATTAGAAGGCAACCAGGCCCAGGAAAAAGCCAGTCATTTGTTTGACCATTTGGGGGCATAGCAGTCGGCCAGCAGGTACTGACTGTCGACAGCTCAAGGTATAGCTTGAGAGCCTCCAGGTCCAAGAAGTTTCATCCACAGGTTCGGGGACATCTCCCCTGCAGCCCCTGCTCCTCATTTCTGCTTTGTTTTGCTCATCCTGCTCCACGTACACAACCTGAATGAGGTTACTTAACCCTGACAGCTTTCTCTGGGGAGCAATTAGAGCCTTTAAGATTTTACCTGTGCTTCACCAGAAGTCTTCTCATTAAGTAGTTACTTAAAATGTTCCCAGGGCCTAAAACATTAAGATTTAAAGAAAACAATTGGCTGCTTTTTTTCCATGCCAAATCAGACCATTGTTTAACATGGTGAGAGCTACCACTGAGGCTACTGAAGTAGAAAAAGGGGGGCATATGTTGCTGGAGAACAGAAACTTCGCAGGGAAATTAAAACCAAGACAAGTTCAGAGGCCAAACGAGTCAATGGGATATCTTCAGGAATTGGGCTTTGCAGGGCTCCTGCAGTCCAAAAGTCAGAACCAAACTTGCCTCCAGGACTTCCAAAGCACCTCACTTTTGTATCCCTTCTCACAAAATAGTCAGACTGGAGGCTTCACGGAGGAAGAGGCAATGGGCCTGCCTTGAAAAATGGCAAGCCAGAGAGGTGGAGGAGCAGAAGACAAGGCACAACGGTGGGAACAAAGGGGTAAGAGAGCATAGGGTCCAGCCAAGACAGAAAGCTTGTTTGGAAACAGGAAATAAAGTTCTCCCTTCTTTTCTTTTCTTTTCTTTTTTTTTTTTTTTCAGTGAAAAGCCATTTTATATCTCCAGTGTTTATTTTTTTAAATTATGTTATGCTATTCACCATACAGTACATCATTAATTTTTGATGTAGTGTTCTACGATTCACTGTTTACATATAACACCAACTGCTCCATGTAATCCTTGCCCTCCTTAATACTCATCACCAGGCTAACTCATCCCCCCTTCTCCCATCCAAACCCTCAGTTTGTTTCTCAGAGTCCATAGTCTCTCATGGTTCATCTCCCACTCTGATTTCCCCACCTTCATTTTTCCGTTCCTTCTCCTAATATCCTTCATGCTATTCCTTATGTTCCACAAATAAGTGAAATCATATAATTGACTTTCTCTGCTTGACTTATCTCACTTAGCATAATCTCCTCCAGTCCCATCCATGTTGATGCAAAAGTTGGGTATTCATCCTTTCTGATGGCTGAGTAATACTCCATTGTGTATATAGACCACATCTTCTTCATCCATTCATCTCTTGAAGGGCATCTCGGCTCTTTCCACAATTTGGCTGTTGTGAACATTGCTACTATGAACACTGGGGTGCATATGGTCCTTCTTTTCATTACCTCTATATTTGGGGTAAATACACAATAGTGTAATTGCTGGGTCATAGCAAAAATGAAGTTTTGGGACTTCATTAAGATAAAAAGCTTCTGCACATCAAAGGAAACAGTCAACAAAACAAAGAGGCAACCCACTGAATGGGAGAAGATACTTGCAAAGTTCTTTCTGATCATGCCCCGCCCTGCCAAGAGAATCTCACCCTTTGTGGGAAAGTGCTTTGGATAACACCAAAGTCATCTGTGTCTGAGTTGTGTGGGGCTTTCATTACTGAGTCATCTTGAAGTTCTAACTTGTGTTGCAGTTTGAGTCAAGGATTCCAACTTATTCCAAATTTATTCCAAAATTCTAAATGAGATCAGGTTAGATCAGAAAATGGCAATGGATATCATCTCCTTCAAATCTGTGGTTTATTGATCCAGGACAGGAAGAGGCCTTCTCAGTGATCAGGGAAAGACACATACGTCTGTTTGGAGTCCAGCTCAGAATAAAGGGAAAACATCCCTGGGTTCTAAAGACTTACAGGCTTCTGTTTACTGGAACTTTCTCAGAAAGAATTCTTCACTCTTTTGAGCTGTGAGTTTATGCAGGCTTCAGGATAACTCAGTAATTAAGTCCCCACACAAACCAAACTCAGATGGTTTTTTTGCCTTCCCTGTCATTTCCGACGAAGGCCTTGTTCTCTTTGCAGGGCAGGATACTATCAAAAGACTAAGCCCAATAAGCTTGCCTTGGGCTCCTTCGAGTTCCTTGATAGTGGTCCTGCTCTTGAGGACCCCACCCCCAGCATGTACCTCTGCCATGCTGCAGTCAAGTTTGTTGCTGTCCTAGGTGATTACTCCATGCCAAAACCATCTTCCTAGTCATCCTTCTTTCTAGGGCCTTCATAAGGTAATATAACCCTTTTGTTCTTTGTACAAATTTTGAATTTTAATAGGGTTTTCTGTAGACATTGTCTGCAAGAAACACTGGACCTATCTTTACCAGTCCTTTCTGTTTTGGGGGACATTCCCATATCAGCCCTGCATCCTCAATAGAGTCACAACTCGAACTCCTAGCTTCTTTTGCAAGTACAATACAGGACCATGACCTAGCTCTGTCATTACATATATCCACACATGACTTTGTTCTGGAAATGAGCAAGTGCACAATGTGAGGAACCAAGCTCTGCCAAGCGAACACAGAGGCAACAGACCTTGGAAGACCAGGTCTGACTCCAGATGCACAACGAGGCAGCAATTTATGTAGTAGAGGTGATGGGTTCCTGGCATTGAGTTCTCAGCAGCTGTAATGGTGGTTCCATCTTCAGACCAATGCTGGGGCATATTTTCCGGAAGTTTAATCTTGAATTTACTTCTCTCCTAACTCACAATGATTCTGGTGGGAACAAAATATCACATAATAAATCCATTTTCTTCTTGAAACAATCAAAGTGGTTTCTGTTGTCTGCAACCAAGAGTGCTGACCAAGGGCATTTCAGGAGTCAAGGGCACAGTAGCCTAGGGGCACACAGAACTTTGAAACTGTCTATGCTCTTGTGGGGACTCTTTCCTCAGCTAGTCTTTAGTGACAGGATAGAGGACAAGGGTCATGGTTTCCTGGGGACATAGGGAACTCATTCTTTCAATGCAAGGCAACCTTGTAAGTTAAGAGCAATCTTTTCTTTCAATCAGTGATGTCTGCAGATGTAAGTTTCTTTGACACCCATGTAAACACAGAGGAGGTTCAAACTGTGACCTCAAGCCAGGTCATGATCTCTCTTCTCCCTCTTTCCCCAGCTGTAGCTCAATCTTTCCTTCAACTCTGTCCATACTCCCAGTTACTTCCTCTTTCAAACCCTTTTCTCCCTCCAACCTCAAACTTCCAATCAACCCCTTTAAAGTAAAATAATGAAAAATAGCTTAGAATCTTATCCTTTGCCAGGAGTATGAGCATGATAAAGGAACCAAAGCCATGGACTAAAAGAACAATACTCCCTGGTGAAATTCCAAGCATTTGCCCAGTCAATAAAGGAAATTTGTGTTTGATATTCTTCAATTTTTGTTTGTTTGTTTTCGGCAATGAGGACTTCCTAGAGTGACTATAAAGCCATCACACAGAAAGGAAGGACTAACATAGAACAAAGATCAAGCTTCCTCAATCCCACCACCTGAGGCAGCTTAATCATACAGAGTATTAAGGTTGGCTCCCTCAGTTCCTCAGTGACCTTCTAACCTCTTCCTGGTCAGTAACACTTTTATTGCTTAAGGTAACACTGGTTGCTGTAACTGATAAACCTTCATATCTAAGTGGATTAACACAATAAAAAAATCTGATACAGGTGTTCTTGGTAGGAATGTTCTCCTCCAAATGGTGAATCAAGGACCTCGGTAGGCTCCTTCTAACTTGTGGATCCACCCTCTTTGACACATGGTTCACAAGGCTGCCCTGGGAATCATGTCCACTTCAGACCACCTGGAAGCTTAAGAGCATGAGGATCACATGTGGGGAGTGGGGTGGGGTAGGGAGGAGATGTAGTATAACTGTGAGCCCAGGAAAAGGAAAAAAATAGGTATGGTGATCAATTGTCAGCCCTAAGAAGACCCAAATGTCATCTTCTATTAGTAACTCAGGTTTTAGAGTGCTCTAACTGCTGAGTGGGGAGGTGCCACCTAGACCTAGAATTCAAGTAGTCTTAGGTTCAAGTCCTAGGCCCACCACTGACCACTTTTTTGACCTTAGTCAATAACACATCTAAGTCTCAATTTCCTCAACTATAAAATGAGGACAGTAACAGCACCTACTTCATCAGGTTATAGAGAGGAAAAGCTGAGATAATACTGGTTGGGTATGCAACAACAGTTCTGACAGATGGCTATTACTAGGGGGAAGATGTTCAGAAGAGGGTCCCCAGCCTCTTATCCCGGCAGTCCTATTTGCAGGCTAGCTTGTGGTCCAGAGAGCCACTCTGGGTCTCAAAGCTTAGGCTAGAAAAGCTTTGTCCCCACTTGACAAGTGACCTGTGAATCCTCCCTGTTGCATCCTATTGATAGTTTCTGACAAATCTTACAGTATCGGTTTGCATAAGTAAGTTTGAAATGCCCTTTCCATTAACAGAGGAGCTCTGCTATTAACTAATTACACTTTGGCTTTTCCTGCGTTAGTCACAGTGCCAGGGAGAAGAGGCCAAGTGCGAAGTGGCCTTTGGCGTGGAGAGAAGGCTTGTGCGGATTGGGATGAGCAGGGGTTGGGGTGGGTGTGGGGGTGCTGTTTTCTCTCCTTTCCTCCCTACAAATCCAGTCAATGGGAGGAAGGCCTGCTGAAAAGAGGACCCATGGAGGAGGTACTGCTTCCAGTTTCCCTTAGGAGTATTTTCAAAGAATTTGGGAACCTCGGATTTTCAGAAAAATACAAATATTCAAAAAAGAAAAATAAATAAACTGCTCAAGGTCACCCAGTGAATGCATGGTTTGATTATAGTGGGATCCTAATAGGAAGAGCTCTAGTCTTAGGAACTAGAGCTCCTATGCTGGTTCCAACCCTATGTCCAACATTAGCAAGGTCAGCTCCAGCCTAGACTGGGATGCAGTGGTCTGCCTACTCCCATCCTCTGTTATGCCTTCCTCCATGTTAGTAAAGGGAAAAAAAATTTTTTTTTGAAGTGAGTTAGCTATGAGCTCAAATCCCTGCTTTGCCACTTAGGCAAATTATATAATCTCTCTGGGTCTCAACTCCCTTACACGTAAAGTGAGAAAATCTATGTCAAGTGCCACCACTGTGAAAGAGGGTGACTCAAAGTAGATACCAAGTAAATATTAGTAGGTAGGAGTTTCCAACCCCACCCCTACTTTGAGATCTCTCTCCTTCCCATAGGCCTTAATGTCACGAACCTGAAAATGTCCCTAAAATGTCACCCCTCTCTGAGGTATTCTCATGTCAAAGTGACACACTGTGTACCTGAGGAGTGGGGAAGTTTGCCCCATCTCAAATAGTGAGATACAGATATCTCTGACACTGATAGGGTCTGAGAACTTCTTGGAAGGACTACTCCTCCTGAGAGATGGAATCAGAAATTCTGAGCTTCACCCAAGAGAAAGTTTTCCACAAAGAAAGGGAGTAAAGATTTTTAGTTGGAATCAATCAAACTTATCCCTATCCCAGCTACAATGGATAGGTGTTTAGGTCCTGGAAACAGAAAGTAAATAAAAATAGAAAAAACTAAACATCATTTCCAATTAGAATGCAGAAAATGAAAAAAGATTGTTGCTTCCATCCTAACCATGAAGAAAAAAGCCAGATAAGCTACAACATCACAAAAATCAGAGAGCTAATATACAAAGAAATGAAAATGAACTAAATTTCAAAAAGTGGTGCTTCCCTCCTGGCAAGAAGAGTGTTATGATGTTTTCATCATTAGTGAAGGAGTAGAGAATGAAGAATATGCCATGGATGGGGATTAGGAGAAAGCCACCAAACTTTAAAAAAAAAAAGCAGTGAGTTGGATGGCATGACAGATGAGGACCTCGAGGAACCCAAGCAAAACTGTCGATCTGGGGGCACCTGGGTGGCTCAGTGGGTTAAAGCCTCTGCCTTCAGCTCAGGTCATCATCTCAGGGTCCTGGGATCGAGCCCCACATTGGGCTCTCTGCTCAGTGAGGAGCCTGCTTCCCCCTCTCTCTGCCTACCTCTCTGCCTACTTGTGATCTCTGTCTGTCAAATAAATAAATAAAATCTTTAAAAAAAAAAAAAACTGTCAATCTGTATCTACCCACCAATATGCTCCCCTTGTTCTCATGTAGGCCCAGAGGTAGTATCATGAGGGCTGGGAGGACAAAAGAGCTGACACAGATCCCCCTGAGGTCCTCACAACCTTCCCTAAGTACAAGGCTGAAGGTCAGGGTGAGACAAGAAATCTGGAATCACTCTGAGGTGCTCTGGGCTTCCACCAAGTGCACTGCAGCCATCTTCCTGAAGATGTGGACAGGACATCTGGCAAGAGAAAGAACCCTCAAGATGCAGAAAGCTGGGGCAAAATTGGAAAGCAAAGAATAATCTCCAGTGAGGGAGCTGAAAGCTGACAGCCAGATTCTAAGGCCTAAGGAATTTTCTGGAATCTCACCAGTATTCATATCCTTAATCTTGATAAAGCGAGTCTTAATTTTTTTCTCAAACCATTTTAAGCCAGTGGAACGAAGACTCTAACTCAAGTTGCAGTCAAGCCCAGACTTAGCTGAACTACAGATGAGATTAACTCAATCTTCTCACAAATGCCCTCAGGAAAAAAAAAAAAAAAGATGATCCTCTTTTCTGGAGGTGAATATTATTTACTCCACTCTTATTCTACACAAAATGTCTCCAAACATCAAGCTACATGAAAGATACAAAAATGCAAGAAAATCTTACCAATGTCAAAAGAGGAAATAGTCAATTTAGTAAGACCCAGAAACGGCCTAGGTAGGGTCTTTAAAATAACAATGACATTTTTAAAAATCTAGGGGAGAAAAATAAAAGCATGAACAAATTAGGGATTTCAGAAAACAGAAGATAACTATAAAAAAGACCCAAATGGAAACAACAGAAATGAAAAAAAAAGATCAAAAATGAGAAATGTGTCTAATAAATTTAACATCAAATTAGATATAGCAGGGAATAGATCAATAAATTTGAAGACAAAATAGAAAATATCCAAACAAAAACAAAGAGTAAAATGGGGGGGGGGACAGAACTGAGGGATAATATCAAATGATCTAGAAAACATGTAGTTGAAATTCTAGAAGAAAAAAAGAAAGATAACAGGGCAAATATGTTTTTCTTTCTTTCCCTTCTTTCTTCTTTTTTTAAAGAAATGGCAGTCAAGTACTTTCCAAAATCAACGTGTAGATCCAAGAAGCTCAGTGAACCCAAGCAGGACAAATACAAAGAAAACCACACCTTAAAATGTCACAGTTAAACTGCTGAGACTCACAAATAAAAAGAAAATTCACAAAAGTAACCAGAGGGGGGAAAAATATATATTATTACAGGAAACAACAGTAAGAATGAGGCTAGAAAACTGAAACAACTCTATAGTGCTGAAAAGGAGAAAACTTATCAACTTAATGTTCCACATCCTGTAAAAATAGAGGCAATATATAGACATTTTCATAGATAAAAACAGAGGGAATTCATCCCCAGAAAACCAGTATCACAACAAAGGCCCCCCCAAAGTTATGTATGTGTGTGTATAAAATATATCTTTTTATTCTCTTTATATATATGTAATATATATTGTAATGTATATTATATATTAAATTCTATAAAAATTATTGACTTTGGGGGCACCTGGGTAGCTCAGTGGGTTAAAGCCTCTGCCTTCAGCTCAGGTCATAATCCCAGGGTCCTGGGATTGAGTCCCATGTCAGGCTCTCTGCTCCAAGGAGAGCCTGCTTTCTCCTCTCTCTCTCTGCCCTGTCTCTCTGCCTACTTGTGATCTCTGACTGTCAAATAAATAATCTTTTAAAAAAATTATTGACTTTTTAAAACAATAATGACAATAATAATAATATGTCATGAGATTTATAACACAAAAAAGTAAAATATATAAAAACAAGAGGATTTAAAGGGCAAGAGTCAGGTACATGGAATTGTTGCTATAAGGTTTTTTTACATTGTTCGTAAAATAGTATAAACATAGTTGAAGGTAGATTGTGACCATTTAAAGACACAAAGTTTAATTTCTAAAGAGCAAGTGCTATAAAAATAACAAAAAAGCATAGCTAAAAAGCAATAGAGAAGACAAAGCAGAATATCAAAAAATACTTGATTTGTCCAAAAGAATACAGGGGAGAAAAGGAAGTAAAGAGCAAAGAACAGATGGTAAAAAGCCAAGATGGTGGACTTAAACCCAATCATACATTAATTATATTAAATGTAAGCAGATTAAGCACACCCAGGGTAAAGCAAAAATTGTCAGACTCAATAAAAAAGACTTACCTACATGTTATTTAAAAATAACATATGTTAAATATAAATTCACAGGTAGATTAAAAGGAAAAGAGTAGACAGAACTACCTTATGATCTAGCAATTACACTATTATATATTTACCCAAAAGATATAAAAATATAGATTCAAAGGGGTACATGCACCCTGATGCTTAATGTTTATAGCAGCATTATTAACAATAGCCAAACTATGGAAAAAGAGCCCAAATGTCCATCAATTGATGAATGGATAAAGAAGATGTGGTGTGTATATATATGTACACACAGTGGAACTATATATATATATATATATATGCACACACACGTATATGAATATTAGTCATCCATCAGAAAGAATGAAATCTTGCCATTTGCAATGATGTAGATAGAGCTAGAGTGTATGATGCTAAGTGAAATAAGTTAGTCATAGAAAGACAAATACCATATGATCTCACTCATATGTTGAATTTAAGAAATAAAACAGATGAACATAGGGGAAGGGGGGAAAGAAAAAAGAAGGAGAGAGGAAACAGGCCATAAGAGACTCGTAACTACAGAGAACAAACAGGGTTGATGGAGGGAGGTGGGTGGCAGACAGGCTAGATGGGTGATGGGTATAAAGAGGACACTTGTGATGAGCACTGGGTGTTGTGTGCCAGTAATGAATCACTGAATTCTACTCCAGAAACTAATATTGCACTGTATGTTAACTAAAATTTATACTTAAATTTTTTGAAAAAATAATAGATAATAAAATTATAAAAATAATAAAAAAGGAAAGGAGTAGAAAAAGATATTCTTCCATCCAAGTACTAACCAGGCCCGACCCTGCTTAGCTTCTGAGATCAGACAAGATCGGGTGCGTTCAGGGTGGTATGGCCGTAGACAGAAAAAGATATTCTATATAAACATTAAGTATTAGAAAGCTAATGTGCTATGATAAAATCAGACAAAGTAAGCTTCAAGACAAAACATATTACCAGAGATAAAGAGAGCATTCCATAATTATAAAAAAGTCAATTCATAAGTGTATGAACCTGGTGATTCACAGACCTGTACCCCTGGGGCTAATAATACATTATATATTAATTTAATAAATTAAAACATTTTTAAAAATTAATAAAAAGAAGTCAATTCATTAGAAAGACCTTACAATCAATCCTAAATGTGTAGCGACTCATAACAGCATTTCAAAATTCAAAAAGCAGACCTTGACAAAGCTAAAGAGAAATCTACTTTCACAGCTGTAGATTTTAATACCTTTCTCTCAGTAATTGATGTAATAGCCAAAAAAAAAAAAAAAAAGTCATTCAAACAGCTTGACATAATTAACATTTATAAAGTGCTATTTTCCAGCTGGAGAGAGGTAAGACGGCGGAGGAATAGGGCAACCCTAAGTTTGCCTCCTCCCTCAAATACAGCTAGATAAATATCAAATCATTCTGAACACCCAAGAAATTGATCTAAAGTTGAAGAGAACTAAGCTGCACATCTACAAACCAGACAAATGACCCATGGAAGATAGAAACTGCAGAGAGTTTGTGGGAGTAGCAAGAGAGAAGGAAAGAGGAAAGAGAGAAGGAGAGAGAAAAAGGAAAGAGAAAGAGAAGGGGGGCAGAGGGGAAAGAGTTAAAACATGGTCAGGCACCTACACAAGAAAACCATTCCCCAAAACCATGGGTGGGGGAAAAGGAGAGAGTTACAATACCACCAGTTTTCTATAAAGAGTGAAGCACAGATTGTGATGTTTCAGAGGTCTGTAACATTGCCATGTTAACTCCTGGGAAGCTGAGCCATGCTCTGGTGGAAGAGCAGAGCTGAGACCCACCAGAGGGCAGCCTGAGGATCCCCAGGATCGATCCCCAGGATCACATAGGGAGAAGCAGTTCCCCTGCTTAGAGTGCATTTGGTAGAAGCCATATGGCTTCTCCCTGGACAGAGGACACTGTGGGCACCATGGAGCTAACCCATTCACCAGTATAGGAATAAAGACACTGATGCAGGGCTGCAAACCCTGGCATCATCTGTGCGTTGTGATTTACCATAAACTCTGAATCACTGTGCAGTCGTGTGACTGTCTTCTGTGACAAGCCAGCACTGGGCACAAAACAAGGAGATCCTCCTCCAGAGGATCAGTGAGGGACTACAGTGCAGGGTCTCTGAAGTGTGGGGTCTTGAAACTACAGCCATGCCTGAGATAAAACACAGGAGTGATGCACCATTTGGCAGGCAGACAGCTCAGACTCAGGGTGAAGGAAGGGACCTGACAGAAACCAACGACAAAGGCAGGGTCCCTGCAGCTGTGAGGGCTTACTGAAGAGGGATGACATGCATTTTCTGCTCCATAGAAGAGAGAGAGAACAAGGCAAAGCCATTTTTCTCCCTGGCCCACCAACTTGATCCACCCTCAGTGAGCGGAACAGCGTCACCAAGTGGAGAACGGAGTAGCTACACCAAATCCCTGCCCCCTGCATGGGGCAAGCACAACTTCACCAGGGCTTAGAATCAGAGCAGCAGGACCCTCCCCCAGAAAACCAGAACAAACCCCTCGTCCACACCAAGTCTACTGATCCAGAGTGCTTCAAAACTTTAGCTCTAGGGAAAACAGCAGCTAGTGTTCTTTGGGGGTTCCTTATGTCTTTTGTTACTTGTTTTTATCTTTGTTTTTGTTTTTGTTTGTTTGTTTGTTGGATACAGAAAGAATTTTTATTTTTTAATTTATTTCATATATTTTTTTCTCCTTTTCTTCTTTTCTTTCTTCCTACCGTTTTTCTATCAACATTCTCATAACAAGCAGACTAAAATGCACCTAGGATCTAGCCTCTATGTATTTTATTTTGTTTTTAATTTTTTTTCAATTCTTAGTTTTAATTTTGTTTTATTTTGCTTTATAGCTCCCCAAAATGCCAAAATGAGGAATTCACCCAAAAGAAAGAACAGGAAGAAATGATTACCAAAAATTTAATCAATGAGATATAAGTAAGATGTCTGAACTAGAATTTAAAACAGCAATTATAAGGACACTAACTGGGTTTGGAAAAAAAAACACAGAAGACACTAGAGGATCCCTTGCTGCAGAGATAAAAGAACTAAAGTCTAGTTAGGCCAAAATTTAAAATGCTATAACCAAAATGCAGACCTGAAGAGATGCCATAAAAACAAAGATGGATGGATCAGAGGAACAAATAAGTGATATAGAAGATAAAACCATGGAAAATAATGAAGTTAAAAAGAAGAAAGAAACAAATGTAATGGATCATGAAGGCAGACTTAAACAACTCAGCACTTTATTCAAATGGAATAACATTCGTGTCATAGGAGTCCCAGAAAATGGAGAGAGAGAAAAAGTGGCAGAAGGTTTATTTGAGCAAATTATAGCTGAAAACTTCCTAATGTGGGGAAGGATGTGGTATCAAATTCCAGGAAGCACAGAGAACTTCCATTAAATTCAACAAAAGCTAACCATTGCCAAGTCACATCATAGTTAAATTCACAAAATACACAAACAAGAAAAGAATCCTGAAAGCAGTAAGGGGGGAAAAAGTACTTAACCTTCAAGAGAGGACAGATTAGGTTTGCAACAGATTTGTCCAGGGAAACTTGGCAGGCTAGAACCAAGTGGCAGGATATTATTCAACATGCTGAATGGGAAAAATATGCAGCCAAGAATCCAGCAAAGCTGTCATCCAGATTAGAAGGAGAAATAAAGAGGCACCTGGTTGGCTCAGTGGGTTAAAGCCTCTGCCTTCAGCTCAGGTCATGGTCCTGGGGTCCTTGGATCGAGTCCCGCATCAGGGTCTCTGCTAAGCAGAGAGCCTGCTTCCCTCCCTCTCTCTCTCTGCCTGCCTCTCTGCCTACTTGTGATCTGTCTCTCTGTCAAATATATAAATAAATAATCTTAAAAAAAAATCTTTAAAAAAAAAAAAAAAGGAAGGAGAAATAAAGACTTTCTAGCAAAGCTGTCATCCAGATTAGGAGAAATAAAGACTTTCCCAGACAAACAAAAATAAAGGAGTTCATGACCACCAAACTAGCCTGCAAAAAATATTAAGGGGAAATTTTGAGTGGGAAAAAAAGACCAAAACAACAAAGACTAGAAAGGAGCAGAGAACGTCACCAGAAACACAAACTCTACAGGTAACACAGTACAACTGTATTCATATCTTTGAATAATCACTCTGACTGTAAATGGACTAAATGCTCCATCAAAAGACATGGGGTATCAGAGGGGCACCTGGGTAGTTCAGTGATAAAGCATCCAACTCTTGATCTCAACTCAGGTCATAATCTCAGGGTCATGGGATCGAGCCCCAAGTCGGGCTCCATGCTCAGCAAGGAATCTGCTTGAGATTCTCTCTCTCCCTCTCCTTCTGCCCCTCCCCCAGCACACTCTCTCTCATAAATGAATAAATCTTTTTTAAAAAATGACACGGGGGGGGTCGCCTGGGTGGCTCAGTGGGTTAAAGTCTCTGCCTTCGGCTCAGGTCATGACCCCAGGGTCCTGGGATCAACCCCCACAGTGGGCTCTCTGCTCCGCAGGGAGCCTGCTTCCTCCTCTCTCTCTCTCTCTGCCTGCCTCTCTGCCTACTTGTGATCTCTGTCTGTCAAATAAATAAATAAAATCTTTTTTAAAAAAATGACACAGGGTATCAGAATTGATTAAAAAAAAAAAAACATAAAAGGGGCACCTGGGTAGCTCAGTTTGTTGAGCATCTGCCTTTGGCTCAGGTCATGATGCCAGGGTCCTAAGATGGAGTCCCACATCGAGCTCCTTGTTCAGTGGGGAGCCTGCTTCTCCCTCTGCCTCTGCCACTCCCCCTGCTTGTGCTCTCTCTCTCTGACAAGACACACACACACACACACACACACACACACACGATCCATCTATAGCCTGCCTACAACAGACTTATTTTAGACCTAAAGTTACCTGCAGATTAAATTGGGGGCATGGAAAACAATCTGTCATGCTAATGGATGTCAAAAGAAAGCCAGAGTAGCCAATTTATATCAGGCAAACTAGATTTTAAATGAAAGAAAGTAATAAGAGATGAAGAGCACTATATCATAATTAAGGAGTCTATTCATCAAGAAGATCTAGCAATTATAAATATTTATGCCCCAACTTGGGAACACCCAAATATATAAATCAATTAATAATAAATATAAAGAAACTCATTGGTAATAATACAATAATAGAGGAGACTTTAACACCCCACTCAGAGCAATGGACAGATCATCTAAGCAGTAGTTTAACAAGAAAACAATGACTTTAAATGATGCAATGGGCCAGATGGACTTAACAGATATATTCAGGACATTTCATCCTAAAGCAACAGAATACACATCCTTCTCAAGTGCATGTGGAACATTCTCCAGAATAGATCACATACTGGATCACACAAATCAACCCTCAACAAGTACAAAAAGATCAAGATCATACCATACATATTTTCAGACCACAATGCTATGAAACTTGAAGTCAACCACAAGAAAAAATTTGGAAAGACCTCAAATACATGGAGGTTAAAGAACATCCTACTAAAGAATGATGGGTTAACCAGAAAATTAAAGACAAAATTTTTAAAAATACATGGAAGCAAATGACAACATAACAGTCCAAAACCTTTGGGATGCAGCAAAGGCAGTCCTGACAGGGAAGTACATTCCCATACAGGCCTACCTCAAGAAGCAAGAAAAGTCTCAAATACATAACCTAAACTTACACCTAAAGGAGCTAGAAAAGGAACAGCAAATAAAGCCTAAAGCCAGCAGAAGAAGGAAAATAATGAAGATTAGAGCAGAAATAAACAATATAGAAAAACGACAGAACAGATCAACAAAACTAAGAGCTGGTTCTTCAAAAGAATTAATAAAATTGATAAACCCCTAGCCAGATTTATCAAAAGAAAAGAGAAAGTATCCAAATAGATAAAATCACAAGTGAAAGAGGAGAGATCACAACCAACACCACCAAATATAAAATGCTATTCCCCAAACCTGCAAATACTCATTAATTTCAAGTGCACCTAAAACATTCAACAAGAGAGACTATATGCTGGGCCATAAAACAATGCTGAAAAGATGATCAAGGCTCAAAATCATATTAAAGTAACAAAATAAACTTTCTGATCACAAGGGAATTAAATTAGATATGAATTACCAAAAGAAAAGAAAATCTTGAAATGTCTCCAATTTTAAATACTCATTTCTAAGTAACTTGTAAGTCAAAGAAGAAATCGTAAGAGAAATTAGAAAAAATTCAGTGGGGCACCTGAGTGACTCAGTCAGTTAATCATCTGCCTTTGGCTCAGGTCATGATCCCAGCGTCCTGTGATCAAGCCACTCATTGGGCTCCCTGCTTAGCAAAGAACTGCTTCTCTCTCTCCCTCTGCTGCTCCCCTTGCTTGTGTGCTCTCTCTCTCTGTCAAATAAATAAATTAAATCTTTTAAAAATGAAATTAGAAAATATCTCTGATTAATAAAGAAAATATAACAGAGGAAAATTTGTGAGATACAGATAAAGCTGAGCTTAAAGGAAAATTTAGAGCTATAAGTGCCTACATTAGGAAAGAGTTAAAGACCTAAGTTTTTACCATAAAAATCAAGAAAAAGGGAGCAAATTAAAACTGACATTAATTAGAAGAAAGCAAATAATAAAATTAATAGCAGAAACAAATTAAATAGACAAGGAAATAAAAAAATTAAAAGCTGAATATTTGAAAACAATAAAACACATAAATCCTTACTAAAACTGATAAAAAGGAAAAACACAAATTACCAAGGAGTAAAAGAGGAGACATCGCTGAAAATCCTTCAAATATTAAAGGAATAATAGGGGGATATTATGTAAAAATGAATACTAAAATATCAATAATTTCTATCAAATCAAAAAATTCCTTGAAAAATGAAACTTATTAGAATTCAGATAAGGAATAACAGAAAATAGAAAAGGCCCTATGCCTATTAAAGAAATTAAACTCATATAATAAAATACCTACCAATAAAGAAATCACCAGGCACAGATGGCCTCACCAATTAACTATGTAAATATTTAAAGAATTAATATCCACTTCACACAATTACTTTCAGAAATTACAGAACATTTCCCCACTCATCACATGAGGTTCATATAACACTGATATCAAAACCTGACGAAGACATTATAAGAAGAACAAACAAACATCCTTCATGAACATAAATGAAAAATTCTTAACCACGTATTAGCAAAAACAATTTACATATATAGATAGATAGATGGTTATATAGAGAGAGATTATTTCCATGAAGTTGATCCAGGAATGCAAGATTAGTTTAACATATGAAAATTGTTCGATGAAATTAAAGGAGAAAAGAAATTACATAATCATCTCTTGAGATACAGAAAGAGCAATTAACACAATTCAATATCCATTCAATCAAAAAAAATATAACCAAAAAAAAACCATAAAACCTCTCAGCAAACTAAGAAGATAGGAAGAGAGGGAGAACTGCATTAATTTGATACAAAGAATCTATAAGAAACCTACTGGTAATATTATACTTATATCCATTCTCACCACTTCTTTTCAGTATATGTTAGAATTCCTAGCCAGTACAATAAGGCAAGAAAAAAAAATGCAACACATGAATATTAGAAAAGAATAAAGCCATTATTATTTGCTGACAATTTGATTGAACAGTAGAAAATCCTATGGACTCTACAAAAGAAGGAGTAGAAATGATAAATGAATTTAGCAAGGTTATTAGATACAAGGCTAAGATACCAAAAGAAATTTAATTGCAATATAATACTGATGAATAATTAAAAAATAATTTTTAGGGGTTCTTGGGGGGCTCAGTTGTTTAAGCATCTGCCTTTGGCTCAGGTCATGATCCCAGGGTCCTGAGATTGAGTTCCAGAGGTTCCTGCTCTGCAGGGAGTCTACTTCTTCCTCTACCTCCAACCCTGCTTGCGCTCTCTCTCTTTCTCGTTCTCTCTCTCTCAAATAAAGTCTTTTCTTAAAAAAGAAAAAAAAATTAAATCCTATTTAAAACATCATCAAAAAACATAAAATGTCTGGAAATAAATCTGTTGGAAAATGTATGAGACACAAAAAAAGTTTTACAGAGAGAAACTGAAGAGGTAAAGAAATAGAAAGATATACCGTGCTCACGAGTTAGAAGACAAATATTAAAAGTCTATTCCACCTATATGGATCCACAGATTCAATGTCATTCCAACCAAAATTCCAGCAGGACTTTTTGAAAAATTTATATACTATGTCTAAAAGTTATATGGGCATAGGATATCCAAAACATGTGAAAAAGAATAATAAATCAGAGAATTTTATTACATGATTTCAAGCTTTATCATAAAGTTTGATATAGTTTGATTACAGTTTGATACTGATGAAAGAATAGACAAATAGATCAATAGAAAAATGCAGAGATTCCATAAATCAACCCATACATATTGACTATATATATATATATATATGGTCAACTGACTTCAACTTTTGTTAAAAAGGAAAGCCTGACACATGATGCTGAATCAGTTAGGTATCTGTATGAAAAACAAAGTCAACCTCAATATCTACCTCACTCCTTGCACAATAATTAATTCATGAAAGATAGATTACAGGCCTCAATGTGAATACAGAACCATACATTGTCAGAAGAAAAAAAAGATAGAAGAATAGCTTTATAACCTTTAGGTAGGCAAAAATCTCAGGATGGTTATAAAAAGCATTAACAATTAAAGAATACACTGATATATTAGAATTAGATGGGGCAGATTATATCTTCCAAAAGTAGCTGGAACAATATATCCAGTCCCACCTGGTCTTCCAAAACATTGCCATTCTCCACTAAGAAGTAGAGACAATTAACTCTTCCCTGGAACGAGGGTGAGTTTGTAATTGCTCCAAATCATAGAGTAAAGCAGAAGTGATGCTAGGTACTACTGGGTATTTACCCCAAAGATACTGATGTAGTGAAAAGAAGGGCCATCTGTACCCTATTGTTTATAGCAGCAATGGCCACGGTTGCCAAACTGTGGAAAGAACCAAGATGCCCTTCAACGGACAAATGGATAAGGAAGATGTGGTCCATATATACTATGGAGTATTATGCCTCCATCAGAAAGGATGAATACCCAACTTTTGTAGAAACATAGACAGGACTGGAGGAGATTATGCTGAGTGAAATAAGTCAAGCAGAAAGAGTCAATTATCATATGGTTTCACTTATTTGTGGAGCATAACAAATAGCATGGAGGACAAGGGGAGTTAGAGAGGAGAAGGATATTGAGGGAAATTGGAAAGAGAGGTGGACCATGAGAGACTGTGGACTCTGAAAAACAATCTGAGGGTTTTGAAGGGGTGGGGGGTGGGAGGTTGGGGGAACCAGGTGGTGGGTATTGGAGAGGGCACGGATTGCATGGAGCACTGGGTGTGGTGCAAAAACAATGAATACTATTACGCTGAAAATAAATTTTAAAAATTTAAAAAAAAAAAAAGAAGTGATGCTATGTGACTTCTGAATCTAAGTCAGAAAAAAATAAACAGTTTCCATTTGACTCTCTTCCTTGAGATTCTCTCACCTTTGGAACCCAGCAACATGAAGGGGTCATGGTATGCATTCCTGCCAACAGCTCCATCTAAGGTCTAAGTGGAACCTTACATAGGGGCAGACGTATGAGTGATCAAGGCTTCAGAAGATTTCAGCCCCCAGCTATTACCCCACCCCAGCAGACATCAATGGTGTCCAGAGACTAGAGACAAGCTATCCCTACTGAGTCCTACCAAAATTACAGATTTGTGAACAACATAATTGTTGCCATTATTTTAAGTAAAGAAATTGGGGGATAATTTGTTAGGTGATCAGAGTATCTGGAGCATTATCAGAATAAAAATTATTCTGGATGTCAAAAGACACATTAGGGGAGATGCCTGGGTGGCTCTGTCAATTAAACATCTGCCTTCAACTCAGGTAATGATTCCGGGCCCTGGGATTGAGTCCCGCATCTTTAGTCCCTCTTTACTCCGTGGGGAGCCTGTTTCTCCCTCAGCCTGCCACTTCTCTTGCTGGCTCTCTCTCTCTCTCTCTCTCTCTCTCTGACAAATGAATAAATAAAATCTTAAAAAAAAAAAAAAAAGACACCATTAAGAAAATGTATAGGCCATCCACAGACTGGGAAAAATATTTATGACATGACTATACATATTTATAGTATGTATAATACTATATATAGTACTATATATATATATAGTATTTACGACTATACATGACAAGGACATATATCCAGCATATATAAAGACTACCTACAAAGAAACATTTAAAACTAGTGCCTTATTTTTTAATACCCAAAAAACACCTCCCAAAATAAGATATGGCCAATTAAACATGAAAGGTGCTCAACATCATCTTGAAGTGTAAATTAAAACCACAATTTCACACCCACTAGAAAAATGAAAATAAATACTGGTAATACCAAATATTGGAGACAATGTGAAGCAAGTAAAATGTTCGCATATTGCTAGGTGCAAGTGTACAATGGTACAATCACTTTGGAGAACTAGCTGTTTCTTACAAAGCTAAATATACATCTGCCCTATGACCCAGCAATTTCACTACTAGGTATTTACACAAGAGAAATGAAAACATGCTTCCCCTAAAAGACTTGTGCAAGAATATTAATTACAACTTTATTCAAAATAGCAAAAAATAGGAAACAACCCAAATACTCATCTATAGGAAGTTAGAAAAACAAATTGTGGCATATCCATGCAATGGGGTATAACTTAACAGTATAAAGAATGAACTATTATACATACAACCACATGGATGAATCTTGAATATATCCTTTTGAGTAAAAGAAGTAAAAAAAAAAAAAAAGCCAAACACAAAGGATTTGTATTATATACTTCCATTTAGATGAAGTTAAAACTGATCTAAGATGACAAATTAGAAAGTGGCTGCCTCTGGAGGACCAGGGAATTGACACTAAGAGAAGTGTAACAGGAAACATCTGGGATATTCTATCCTTTTTTATTACACGAGCATTTACAATGGTGAATATTCATTGAACTGAACATGGTATGCTGTGCATTTTATTAACTGTATAAATTATACTCAATTAAAAATTACAAAGAGATGTTTCTTTAAACTCTGTAACACATTGGTTCTAACAAAGAAGACTAAGGCATTTGTTTTGTCCCACTCTTCCCCCCACTCTCCCTGCTGTGCACTAGCAGTATATTGGCACACAGTGGCAGTGAGCAGGACACTGGGAAAGCAGCAAGACACACAACAAATATCCAGGGTCATCAGCAAGTATAAGAGTGTTTATTCACTGCCTCTCAGAGCATCCCAGGAGTACTAGTTTAAGTAGGAAATTTTGTCGGGGGGCCCAAGGTCATGAGTTTTGCAGGTAGGAGTAATGAACCAAACAAATGTGTGACTTCATTCATACCTGCAGGTTGGTGCATCAAGTTGCATCAGAGAACTGAAAAGCTTTAAAATGTCACTCTAATGAGGTTGCTCATCTTACTGTATTTCCCAAGCCACAACCTTCCCACACCTCACCAACTCCCTCTTCAACCCACTGATGAGTTCTGAAACTCATACCCACATACACATACTATTATTTTCTATACGTATGTTTTCCAAAATGTATGTAGACACTAATTGTTCAAATACAGATTAAATCAAAGGCATCACTGAGTCCACTAAATCTTCTCAAAAGTAAGTGTTAAAAATAGAACTTCTATTCAGGGTCAGGCTGTCAAATATTTTTAATAAATAATTTTAAGGGGGTTCTTATACTTGAATAAATACTTGGAGTCAGACCTGGATTCAGATACTGGCTTTGCAACTTCCTAACTGTGTGACTTTGAGAAAATTACTTTGTCTCTATGAGCTTAAGTTTCTTGTTTGAAAAGGTAGAAATATTGTAGTTTCTACCTCATAGGGTCATTGGAGGGATTAAATAATGATAGAAAAGCTTTAACACAGTGCATAACACATAATAACTGTTCAGTAAATATGAGCATTCCTCAGTAGAAACTGTAGGCTATACTAAAAAATGTCTTGCACTTGGAGTCAAAACACCTAGCTCAGTTCCTAACTGCCCCCTTCTCTCTGTGATTTGAGCATGTCCCTTTAATTCTCTAGACCTCTATTTCCTTACCTGTAAAATGAGAAAGTTGAATCCAGTATTGGTTACTTCTCACCACCAACTGAACATCTTCTCCTCCAGCCTGGCAGAAGATGTCCGAGGATGGAAAGTTTTGGCACACCATCAACGTAATCCAAAAGCAACCCAAACTGCGAAAAAATGCCAAAGAGCAGTAGGGCTGGGATGAGCATAGCTGCCACTCCTGCTCATGGAGAGACAGAGAGACTAGAGAGATGATCCAGAAAAATATTGGTAAGCAGAAAAGGTGGAGCATTGACCTAAGAATGATCTCTTCTCTGAGGACTAGCAAGTGAGTTAAAAGTTCCTTTTTGTAAATCCAAGCAAAAAGGACCTTTGAGATGGGAGAGGGTTGGTGTTTCCAGTGGGTCTCTTTCCATTCCCATTACGGCCACCTAAGTCAGACCTTCAGTGTCTTCTTGAGGCTATGGAGAAAGTGTCACTGTACCTCAGGCACTCCTTCCTCCTTTCTATCCTAAATAGCACAATGGCTATCCTTCCAATACACAACGTTGTCATGCTCTTTCCTGCTCAGAGTTCTTCAGTGGTGTCCATCTATATTGGACTTAGGATCTTCTTTCTATCAAGAATGCTTTCTAAATTCTACTGATCCATGGGGCACTGAGGTAGTTCAGATGGTTCAGCGTCTGCCTTCGGCTCAGGTCATGATCCCAGGGTCTTAGGATCAAGTCCCGCATCCAGCTCCCCACTTCGCGGAGAGCCTGCTTCTCCCTCTCCCTCTGTCTGCTGCTCTCCCTGCTTGTGCTTTCTCTCTCTCTGTCAAATAAATAAATAAAATATTTTTAAACAATAGTAAATAAGTAAATATAAATAAACAAACAAACAAATACATAAATAAATTCTACTGATCTTTGAAGGCCTAGCTCAATTCTTACTACTTCCAGAGAGCTTCTCCTTATGGGTTATTAGATGGAAAAGAGAATGCTCACTCACCTGAAAATCTCAAGAAGAGATTTCTACTCAATCAAAAAACGAAATACCTCAGACTGGCACTCAGTATAGTCTACAGCATGACCCCACCCAGATTTCCATGCCACTATTCTACCACTGTGGCCAGTCAAACCCGAGAATTTCCTGAACATTATGCTCTCTCCACCTGGTATCCCAGCCCTCCAATTGTCAACACGTGACCCATCCTTTGAGAGTTATTTCACATGCTGCTTTTTCTTTCTTACTTACTTCTTAACTCTGCTGCTTTCCCTAATTTTATCTTCCTTCCAAGCATCTTACCACTTTGCTTTCTAACCTGGGATTTTAAAATCTCCATGGCATTTCAATTAAAGGTGCACTTGGAGATTATAAGGCCATAAAGGACAGACACTGACCTCTTTATGCATTGTGACCTCTGGATCAGCACTGTCCAGGCGTGGTACAGGGCTTAGGAAAGGACACCGGGAAAAGTCCATCTCTTGTGATTGTACGAGACATGTCAGAATTGAGTGGGAAGTCAGACACAATGGCATCTAAAGTCCCTTCCAGTTCTAATCTTGCAGGAGGTTGAGAAGGCTCTAAAAAAACCCCTGAACTCTGTTTTTTTCTGAATTCCTTTGGCTACTACTAGTCACCCAATTCAGCATGTTACTGATTTGTGATGTTGGTTTTTATTTAATTTTTTGCAAAGATGATACATTCACAGAGTTCAAAAAATCTTTGTAATTAAAAGGTACAAATGGCAACATCTCACCCCCTACTCTGATCAGGTGACTGACTGCTCAATTAACCACTTTTATTAGGTTTTTGTATCCTTTCAGATTTTCTTTTATGCAAACATAAATGTATGTTCTCCTATTTCATCACGCAGACAGGAACTTGCAGTCAGTTGCTTTTACAATTAATTTGGGGTTAAATTTGCTTTGCCAGCTGCAATGAAATTGCTGTGTGAGATGTGAACCTCAAACCTCCTTCATGCCCTACTACACATAGCTCAAGGCTGGGCACACACAAATGATTTAAGAAGTACTTTTTGGTCGGCTGCCCTTCCACAACTTTCTCTGCCCTGCCCAGAACTGAGAGCACGTGCCCCACTTAAGGCTCCAAAGTGTGAAGAGAGGCCCTGCACTCTCACTTCCTCTGACACATTTTTAGAGAATGATCTGATTTCCAGAGGTCAGTCCAAGTTTCAATCTGTGGTACACCGAGCCTCTTGCCACCTTTCAATTTGGTGGAAGAGAAAGCATGATAGACTGAGAGTCTGGAGACCTGGGGTTAGTTGCAGCTGTGTCACCAAGTAGCTGTGCAACTCTGGTCAAGTCATCTGCCCTCTCCAGTCCTCTTTCTTCAAATGACCTTCCTCCCAGCATCGGCACAGCCCTCAGTCAGGGTCTTCCAGCCTCAGCTCCGCAGACATACTGTGCTATGGACATGAGGATGTGTTTGCACCAAGAGTCCATGGGAGGCACCAGGGGCACTTCCTTGGATGTGTGTCTGTTCCCCTGCTGATCCTGGCCATGATGACACAGCCCTTGCTGAAGTCACAAGATAGAGTGAGGACAACTCAGGACAACAGTTCCCTCCCTGGTACCATAGACAACTGTCCACACAAGACAAACCTTGAGTTTTTCCTGGTAAATCCAGACAGGTGTGACTAAGGGCTCCATATTAGTCCACATAGGAACCCCAAGGAGCCTAAAGGCATGCCAGGGGAGACAAGGCCTCCCATCCATGCAGCCTTCAAGACAAGCACCCACACCCTCTGAGCAGGTGGCACCAGAATGGGGAACTGTGTGGTTCCCAAGAGCCTCTGCTGGGGAATTCCTCTCAATTCCTCTCTGCTCCACTGCCCTCCCCACCTGCCTTCATCTATCTTTAAGGACAGGAAAGAGCTGACCTGGAAGGAACCTCCAAGGCCATCTGGCCCCCCCCGCCTCAGTATACACATTCAGAAACTGAGTCTAGAGAGAGGAAGTCATTCACCCAAGGCACACAGCTGCCTGAGGGGTACAATCTTCAATGACAAACCACCCAACAAGTGTCAGAAAAGCCAGCCAGAACTCTCTCCTGCCTTCCGGGGGCCTCATCCACATATCCACAATGAGGCAGGTGCCATCGCAAAGCTGTCCTCTCCAGCAACAGGGTGGGAGAGTGCTTCATAGGATGCAGCCAGGCAGACACTTCTCATGGTTTCCTGTTCTGGCAGGAACCCTGGTCGGTTGATTTGGTTCTCTACACCAGTGACAAAGGCTGGCTGGCTGGCTGCCTGCCTGCCTCTGGGACTATAATTTGGTTAAAATTTATCATGACAGTTGCAAACAGGACAGCCAGGGAGGAGAATAAGGTAACAGGTTTGTCTTTAGCTGACCTGCCTCTAGGCTAAAATTGGGGCCTGAATTCAGACTGAAAAAGCTATCACTAGGAGTCCTGCTTCTTATAGGGCTAGTGATCATAGGTCTTATGGAATTTTCTCCATCTTCTGAGTTTTCCTCATTTCCTCTCTGCCTGTCTAAAATCCTCTTTCTTTGAAAAGCAGCCCAGGCTCTTCCATGGAGCCTTCCCTGACTAACTGCACCCCCCCCCCACTGCCCAAGGTCTCTATCCTCTGAACAAGGCACCCATGATGTGTCCTGGACCACTCCTTAGAATGTGTGTATACCCACAATCATATGAACAATGACTGGGAGTCTTCAAGAAGAAGCTGGTGTTCTATTTCTTTAGTGTCCCCCACAGCCCATACCCAGCAGAACACACAAAAGGTGCACACTAGCAATTTGCTGGTTAACCCATTCCAGTTCCTCCCATTGAAGGGAAGTAAAATCAACCCATGTGCCACATCCCAGCACCCCAGCTGGTTCCACAGGGATAGAACAGCACAGTGGCAAGTAGTCTCCAAGGTTTGAGGTCCTGGGATCAGCCTTAGAACCCATTTTGGTGGGCTCTACCTGGTCTTAGGGACCAGACCCAGGGCAGCAGGACCTGTGAGTCCCACCATCCCCCTCACTCCAGTCATCACAAAACACGCACGCAACTGTCCTTGTATCTTCTCTTCTCTGCTACCCCAGAAGGCTGTCTTCACCCAAGTCCTCCTCGATGGATAAATTAGGACAGGTGTGATTTATCCTAGGGCCCTTACAGACTTGAGTAAAAGCCATGCCCCAGTCTGCATGCATTACCCAGATTCAAACTCTCTCCCAAGAGTTCTGCCAGCTCTAGGAAAAAGCCAGGTGAGAGCAGCTCTCACACCCATTCTGAGAAGGATCAGAGCAAGTAAAACCTGAAATGGAGAAAATACAGCAGGAAAAGCAAACACCACTGCATCGCTGGACCTCACAGAGAGCCCTGGAGACGTTTAGAAAGACCCTACCATTTTCAAACCATTCCGGTCAATAATAATCTGGGGACAACCTTAATGCTTGATTTCCCTTTCCCTGTGATTTGTGGCTTGTGAAGCTCAAGATCCTTGAGTCCAAAACAGTGTTTGTGCTCATTAGGCAAAGTTGCAAGGCCAGGCTGCAGCGGTTCTCTCCAGCCTGGCCGAGCCTGGCCCCAGGCTATGGCAGAGAAAGCCTCCTGACAAAAGGTAAGGGTCTCACAGTGACACTAACGCAGCTCCATTCCACACGTGTAATATTCCTGAGTAGTAGGTAAGCCTATAAATCCATTATTTATGACGTGAAATTGCACGCATGGTGTGATGCAGATGTGTTAGCATCACCGTGAGAAACTTCTCAATGTCCTTATCTTGAGAGGTACAAGTGTTACACTCTGGCAATGCGTCAGCAAGCATTTCTTACATAGCTACTTCCATTTGTGGTTCAAAGTGGTTGGTTATATTTAAACATAGAATTTCCCCTACCTGATTACACTGAACAAATTAAAAATGGCTCCATCATTTGCATCCAAGCTCTGGGTGTCCTACCATCACCCTCGCTTCCCTATTGCAGCACTGAAATCAGACCTTAAACTGTGTATGTGAAACAAAAACACAGGAGCCCATTTCCACAGCAGAACAGGAAGTCACAGGCAGACACCTGCACTTCTCTCTTTGTTGGCTGGGGGTAAGGCAAGGACAGAGGTCATATAGGAATGTTTCCATGCCCATATCTCAGCTTCAAGTCAGAGATTGGGAGTTCCAACCTCTGTGTGTCCAGGGTACCGTCTCATCTCTTCTGGGCTGTGACATCCTGCTCCTGCAAACAGCCCACCACCAGCCTGCTTCGACACTGGCAGAGGTGAAGAACTAATTAAAGAACTGCCTCAAATATACCAGGCTATCACAAGCTTGGTTGCCTAGCTGAATTTCGTTGATCTAGAAACAGAATTCACCACCTTCCAGTGCCATGTTCCATGACTGAAGTTCTAAATTCAAATCTATTTCAGATGGTTATGAAGATTCCTATGTCAAGGAGGAAGAATAGGACATATTTGTAGCAACATATTAGCTTTGTGTGTAACTTAAAAAAATTTAGACATAGGACAGGTGGGCTTCCATTTTTACCCTGTTCTTCTCCTCTTAGTAGGCTGGCTTGTTACCTCCCAACACACACCTTCTACTTCAGTCAGACCACAATCCCACTGACTCAGTGGCTCATCCTTAAACTATACCAGCCCCTCCTCCACCATGTTCTTCTCTTCTTGTTCTGGAGAGAGAAGCTGTAGGACTGCTCCGCCACTGCATCCCATCCTCCAGGCCTCATACAGCCCACCTCCTTTCGGAAGCCTCTCCCAAATGTTTGGCCCCTCAGAGACCTACCTTCTCTGCACACCTGTTATGTTTCAAGATATGCCCCAGCCTTGCCCATGGAAAGACTGCTTCAATCACCTGGTGACTTGTCTCTTCACTCTAGGAGACCCCTGGGAGGCCCCTCTCTTATGTGTCTGCGTATTCCAAAAAATGCCTAAGGGTCTTGAGTTGAAAGCTGGTAGTCAATAAATACTACTTTTTTGGAGGAACTGTGGGCAGTTGCAATCAAAATTTTAAATGCCCTTGGCCTCTAACCTAGTATCCCACTTCCAGTCATCTAACCCATAGGAACACTTGGCCACTTACACAAAGATACATATCTAAATGAGTTCATACATGGAAAGAGCTTAGACTAAAACCCTGCCCACAGTGAGCATGCTGTTTAGAATTACTGATAGCTGTTGGTGTTGCTATTGTTAGGAGGGTCCTGGCAATATTGTTTATAATAACAAAAATCTGTAAAGAGTGCAAATGGCCACAAATAGGAGACTCATTAAATAAATGATGGTATAATTCTATACAGATTTTAAAAAGCATGTGGAGGTATATGTACTAATATAGTAAAATATCCACATTTTTACTGTTTACTAAAAAAAGCATATTGTGGAATATGGTTTTATTTCCTTAAGAACTAAATTTATAATTGTGTGTGCTCGATAGTAAACACATACATGGAGGCAGGATGGGGCGTCACTAAGAGCACAGCTGCAAATTTAGACTAACCGCATATCAGTCTGGCTTCATCTCCTACTACCTATGTGACACCAAGGAAATTATTTGACTTCTCAGCGCCTCAGTGTCCTCATCTGTCTAGTGGAGAGAGTAATAACACCTGTCTCTTAGGACTAATGTGTGGACTAAATGCTTTAATGAGTTCAGACACATAAAGCACTTCGAATAGTGGGTGGCACATAGAAAGCCCCCAACTGAAGTTAGTTGTCATCAGTATTACCCTCTGCAAAGAAAAGAAGAGAAGAGATAAACACCAAACTGTTAACACTGGCTTCCTCCAGAGAAAGAAATTGGAGGAGAGGAAACTTTCTTGTTCTTCATCACAAGTAGGTCTAACTTATATAATATAAAGACGCCACTGACTTGGCACAGGTTGTAGGTTGGGCTCATCAGGACAACAGCTGCCTGACATGGTGTGAGATGTCAGGACCCAGGGCCACAAGCCGCTGCTTCCCCGTTTCTAAATCCTCGTTCTAACTCCAACCTACAGCCAAAAAATAAAAAAATAAAAGATGTTATTGCCAGCTGCTGCCCCCCCCAACAAACACACACACATTCTGCAACCCCACAATGGCTAAAAAATAAAGAACATCTGTTTAAGGGGGAAAAAAGCATCAAATAGCATCAATTACTATTAAGTGGGAAGAAAGGGAACAGGAAGTAAATTAGTGGCCACTGTATTTTTATTCATATATCTTGATTGCCAAGATAGGACCTAATACTGTTTTAATAATCACTACTTATAACTTACTACTTATAACTGCTCCCTCCACCTTGCAAAACCTGCTTTTCTTGACATCTTCCCAGCCAACCCCAGTCTATGGTGTTCTCTATCTCCCCCTCTTAGGGCTTTGGCCTCCTGCATCTAGAACATTCTCATCCTGGTGGCATACATTGTGATTTAACATACACTCCACACACAGCCCAAGAACACTGAAAACAGGAATCTCCACCTTGGATTTCATTTGTCGCCACCACTTCTTGGCACAATTCATCCCAATGGCCACACCACAAAATCCAAACTCCTTAGCTCAACCCCAAGGCTTCTCCCTCCTGGCTCCACACTCCTTTTCCAGCCCCCATCTCCTACCACTGTCCTTCATGATCCCCCCTCTTTCTGGGATGCAGTCAAACTGGCCAAGTCCCTGTTCCTCAGTTCTACCTTTTACTTTTTACTTTTTTTCTTTTTTAAGATTTACTTATTTATTTATTTATTTGAGAGAGACAGAGAAAGAGAAAGAGACAGAGAGAGCACACAGTGGGAGGGGCAGGGAAAGGGAGAGAGAGAACCTCAAGCAGACACCATACTAAGCACAGAGCCTAACCCAGGGCTGAATCTCATGACCCTGAGATCACGACGAGCCAAAACCAAGAGTTAGATACTTAACAGACTGTGCCACCCAGGTGCTCCTGCTTTTCACTTCTTACTTCCGTGGCCACTGTTCCACTTACACTCACCATCTTTGTGCTGTCAGCATCCCCTCCCTTGCTCTTCACATACCCACATCTCACCACCCCTTCAGGCCCACTTCCACCACATCCTGGTCCCTGACCAGTGTATAATGATCTCTTTCCATCCTGCACGCCTCATCTGTGCATGACAAATAACCCAGCACACATGGTCTGCCTCTGAATGAATAGAGCTTGTCTCCTCGACCAGATGGCAAATTCCTGGAAGACAGGACACCTGTCGAGGTTCTTTTCCCTTTCTATATTGGGCATGGGAAGAGTGGGGTGGAGGGAAAGTTGGGAATTGGGAGAAGGGGAGGTGGGACTCTTCCCCTAAAAGCTGAAGTAAAGTTTCATTTAGTAGTAAAATCTCTATTGACAGCTTGCTAACTTCTCATGGCAAACTTTTCTTATTTGACTTTGTGTTCATTTTTCTAGCTAAAAAAGGAAAAAAATAAAAAGATTGTTAAAAATCAAATCCAAAACTTTCAGCTCTGATAAGACGAGTTTTCTCAAATGCCAATAATTCCACATGGCTTGTCTAAAATTAGAGAGAGAGAAGTGACCAGGATTTTTAATAGATTGGCTTTCATAGTAGATGCAAGATAGTCAAAATCTATTTAAATGACTTTCTCAGGGAACTGGAGCAGCAGGCAATGCATCAGACGCCAGAAGTCCATTTAAATATTATACTAAGGGAAGGGAATTCATTTGGTCAAGATGCTAAAATGAACAGGCAGGGACAGAAATGCCCTGGAGAAGTGCTGGGTGTTTCATCTTGAATCCATTTGTAAAATAAACACATTTATTTACCAAGTTTAGTACTTCGACTATTTTCTGGAATCAGTACTTGCACAAATCTAGGCTGGGATGGCCAACTTGGAATTAAAAAATGACCAAAACTACAAAATTAATTTGACACTCCTCAATTTCCTTGTTTAGAAACACAAAGCAAATCCTAATCAATTGGAAGTTTATACAGTATTTCAGTGTGCAACTTGGAAATTGTCACAGTGTACTGGCAAACAGCAGCCCTTAGCGCCTCCAGCCCCAATGTTCTTACAGTGATGGTCCAGGCAGCAGCTGTTCATGAGCTTAAAATGCAAACACACTAACTCCTTTCTTCTGCAGGAAGAACTTACATTCCCACTGACATCTACTGCTGTCTTACAGATGGGCCTAACTCCAAGATCTCAAACCTTCTATGGGAAACACACAGACACACACACCCTGCTCAGGCCCCACTCTACCCAGACACTTTTTAAGTTGCTTTTCCAGTAGGATCCCAGGAAAAGGTTCTGTTTCAGTACCACCTGCACATGGCCAGGATATGACTGGCTTGACAATCCATAGCCTCTCGGGTCCTACATGGGTCCTCGGGGTAACTCTACCCCTGACCTGGTTAATGACCCCTTGTGCACTCTGGACTGGGTGTCTGGTATCCTGAGTTTCCTGTAGGCAGCAGAGGCAGGAAGACCACACAGTATCAGACATAGCATCCCACAAGATGAGCTGTGGCACAACAGACCTACTGTGTTGGCAACTAGGGCTGGCTGGTGAGGATGTCATTTAATGGTTCAGGAACTCACCAGCCAGTTTCATTATGGAATGCCTTCCTCCCCACCTCTTAGTAACAGAACTCTGCAGGCAGTCCTGGCTCTTCCCCATAGATCTCAAAGGTTACAGAAGCCCCTTTTTCCCTTGCAAACTCTTTCAGCAAGAGCCTACCCTGCTCTCCCCATATTGTCAACAGTTCATAGCTGAAGCCTCAGTGGAATATCCCATCCAATTTCCCATAAAATGGGACATGAAAATAAACACACATATTGTATGTTGGTTTACATTTCCTGCACAGACTCAGCAGGGGCGACAGGAAAGACATTAAGGAAACTATTTCTAAAGCAATGGGCTACATTTTAGCAAGAATACTCTCACTGACCCTAAAAAGAAAGCCATTCAGAAGGCTAAAATCCCATATAATTCTTTGAAAACGTTCTTCAACATTCCCATTTTAATTTCCAAAATCAATACGGCTTGCTAGTGCTCCATGTTCGATGACAACAACTCATATTGATGGGGAAGGAGGTATGAACATTTTTCTATTGAATGGAAAATTTGGTTATTTTTAAGGACATTATTCCAAGAGAGAAAAAGGTCTTAAGTCCACTACACCTGACAGAGTATTGTTTTGTTCCTAGAAGGCTGGTTTCTCTTGACATCTCTGCCCTCATTAAAAAAGCATATCACGGTTGTCGCCTTTATGTTTTCAGTCATGCAGTTTCAAGACCCAAAACAGAATGTTATCATTTATTTTTCGTCTGAAGAAAGGAACACTGCTTGCATGCATGCTCAACACCAAAAAAACATTCTTATCACACCGCTCCAGTTCAAAGCACCTGGCAAGTCCGATTTAGTGAGGTGTCTGAACTAGAGAACAGTAAGGACTATTTTATATCTTTCAATTAGATTCACTAACTAGATAATAATTACTTGCCATTAGCACATTAAAATTGTATGTAAGTGGTACTACTAAAGTGCTAGAAAACAGTTTGTTCCCAGATAAATTGTCCCTCCTGCAGTCTTGTTCACACTGTTAATCTGCTCAGCAAGGCCTTTCCTCGTGGATTGTGCAAACGTCAGCACCAGGTGCCATGCCAGGAAAGCACACACATAGTCCCATGCCACCCTGAGACACAATGCATCTTCTATTGATACGGAGCCATTTTAGCACACCTAAGAACCTGAAAAGGAACAACAACAATAAAAAGGAGGCACTGTACATAATATCATTGCCTCTCTCAGCAATGGCCTTCCTTTGGTGGTGATAAAATATTGGTCCCACACTTCAGCCATCAGGAGAAACCTGATGGCATCCTCCGCTGAACTTCCCTCCACATCCTGCTCCACACTAGCTGCCCTACCACCTGAATTCTTCCTTTCTCTCATTCTCACACTTCTCCCTCTGAGGAGAGAAAGGTAAAGAAGTGTGGAATGGCCAGGTCTGGTGCTCTTTCTGTTTTCATCGGTTCATTCTTCTCTCTCTTAGCACTCCCATGACACTGAGCCTGGGACCATTACCTTAGTGGGTTGGCCAAGGTGAACATCTTAGATCAATTCCACTCTAGCCTTACAGAGAAATTTCCTCTTCGCTGGCTCTTCCTTGAGGACCCATGCTTTTTCTCATCTCAAAAGGCAAAATTGAAAGATCAGGCTCAGAGCGTGGGGCTACAGGGGTAAGGACATTACTAGCCTACTTTTGGGCCAGGTCTTTAGCCAGAAGGGCTAATGGAGCCAATGTGGCCCACACTCGGTGTGGCAGATTTCAGCAAGAACGGGAGTTTCACATCGGGGCCTGGGGCCAAAGACTTGTGGAAATCAACAGGATGCCTTTGCCAGAAGGGCCCACTCTGCATATTTCCCTTGAGCCTGATCTAAAATTTCATGTTTAGGATCCTGGTTAAATGGCTTTTCAACTCATCACAACTAATTTGATGGGAAGAAACCCCCAAGAGCTAATAAGTGGAAATTTGGAACACAAGAAGCTGAGATAATCCACATACAAATGACAAGTCTTCAAGTGAGTATGGACTGACTATATGCACATCCAGACATTATCATAAACCTTGAAGAGTTAAAATTGACTGAAGTCTTGCCCCTTCTTACACTTGCATATAATACAACTACTAATATCTAGCACCATTATTAGGGGTGACTGAATTTGACATTATACATACAATAAGATCCATATTCTAAAGATATTAAAATTCACAGTCAGACAAATTAATCTTTCTCAGCTCTGATAAGAAATTCAGTAGAGTGATTGGTACAAAGGTCATGTGATTTCCCACCCTTCACTCAGAGAAGGGTGAAATCACACTTCTGAGGACCCCAAAATGGAGGCTGATGTAAAAAATCCCAAGCAGAAGTTTGAAGTTGTCTGATTTTATTTAAAATTAATGTAAATTTCAACTCCGTAATGTAGTAACAATCTTTCCATTCATTTACTTTTCTTCAAAAAAACAAAAAAAATAATTTTTTTTTTTTAATTGGGCAAACAAGCCAATGTAATAGCTGGTCCTTACTGGAAAAAAGAAACTTTACAGCACATTTTGAGTAAGCTAATGCAAAGGCTTAGTGGGCCAGCTGGTGGGGCACCAGTTTCCAATGGGTTCCAAAACTAAGACATCGCTGGGTCTCGCCTTTGTGCCTCCAAAATCAGATGACAGCAGCATTGTCCTCTCCAAAAGTGCAGCCCACTGTTTTCTTGTTGGTGATAGATGGGACGATATGAGGGTGTTCCTTGGTGCCTAAAGCTGCCGTAGGGGGCTAGCATTATTGTACAGATTCAGTCCCTTCCATGCAGCTGTCATGACCTCCTTCTCCAGCCCAGTCATCTGCTCATCATCAGTGGGAACACCACCTCCAGGTGCCATGGAGCACCCCATGGTGACTCCATTAGGATCACACACCCTGAGGGTCTGCATTGTCCTTGCTCCAACTCTACAAAGTAACGCTGTAGCCATCATGTCCAGTACAAACAGCAACACTTCCTAAAAAAATTCTAAAGTAAATTAAATGCTCCAGGAAAATCACCATGCTGGTCCTACAGCCCCAAGTTTTACTCAGAATACCACCACCTCACCCCACATACCCTGGTTTCAGAAGAAAAGCAACAGAAGAATGAAAGTAGAATTCTGAATCTTGGAAAGAGAAGTGAAAATAATGCTTGCCAAAGCAGGAGAAGAACAAAAGATACTGATTATATTTTTTCCACAACCATTTTCCATAGCCACTGATAGAAAATGATTACAATATTATGCTGGCTTCTCATGAGGTTTCACACTGATGTGTGTTCATTTGGTACATGGAAGGTTTTCTTCCTTGGGGACCATCAGAACTTAGCCTAGGAACATGCTCTGAGAACATCTTAAGAACTACACACGGAAGAGCCAAGCTCCTTGATCCCTTAATACACCTAAATTCTGATGAAGTCACTGAAGGTGTCAGAGCAAGATGCAAAATCCTCAAGAGACTATGGTCAACTTAGTATTTCCAGCTCACGTGGAGTGGTTAATTCCTCTTATCAAAGAGAAGTACAAGAAGGCACTCATTACGAGAAGCAGAAACCCAAATGAAGAATATTATGTGTTGGTCTCAGCTGAGTTCCCCTGAATTTATTACCTTGGAAAGTTCAATACAGATCTAAGACTTACAACCAAGACAGGAGCTAGTAGAAAGTAGCATCTGGGAGCAATCACTAGCATCCTGGTAGCCTCTTCACTGGGTACAAATTGTGCAAACCTCCCAACAGGAATGAAGGAGGAATAATCATTCTGGGAAAGAGGTTAAGGAAATAATATATGTAAAGACAAGACCATTTAAAATTTTAATATTATTCTTAGATAATTTGATATGTGATGGGATGAAACCAGGAGGAAAAGATTGAGAGATACAGAAGAAAGACAAAGGAGGAAATCAGAGGGGAGAAGGAGCAGAGAGGATATAAAGCTCAAAAGACAGAGACAGGAAGTGCAGAAGAGTCTGGTGATGGGAAAAGAGAAGAGCAGCCACCAAAATCTTTTCCTCAGGAGGTATAATTGTGCCATGTGGAGGAATATCTTTAATTTGTTTTTCTCTTACTTAACCCTTTCAGAACATCTGTGGCTTGGACAGATGAGCTTCTCATTTGAAAAGAGAAAAATTTAGTTATGACTTTAAGGGTTAACCGATTTGGGGGAAAAAATAGCATAAATTTGAAGCTTCAGAAAATGGACCTTAAGTTTGATTTACACTTCAATCTATCTCCATGAAACAAAACTGTAATTTTTTTTAAGATTACTAATTTATTTGACAGAGAGAGAGACACAGCAAGAGAGAGAACACAAGCAGGGGGAGGGGGAGAGGGAGAAGCAGGCTTCCTGCTGAGCAGGGAGCCCGGCACGAGGCTCAGTCCTAGGACCCTGGGATCATGAGCTGAGCCAAAGGCAGACGCTTAACTGACTGAGCCACCCAGATGCCCCAAAACTGTAATTATTTTATTTCCATGATCACATCTTCTGCCATGATTTAATTTGGGAGAAGAGCCTACAAGGCATGATTATACTCGGGAAAGTTATGGTCAGTGGATTTACTGATTAGAATTAAGACTATTTCACCCCCAAGTCAGACATCAAAGTAACATCTCTCTCTCTCTGGCTTGTTCACTCTCTCACACACATGTTCACACACTTGAGCGCATAGACACTCCACCTCACCCTCTCTCACTCCATGTATTCATGTTGACAGAGAGTCCCAAAGTCTTTTTCACCTGTGCACTACCAACTTTTTTTCTTATAATCTTAGAGCCACATATGTGACACATCAATTCAGTTCTCACTTGTCAGTCCAAGAATGGGGTCAATACATAAGTTCAATTTAAAGAGTTTCTGAGTTGTCAGAATTTCAGGACTCAAACGAAAACTAAATTTGAGTCAGAGGGTTTTTTTCCCTCCAACTTCCCAGCAAAGGGAACAATGAAATGGCCAACAGGTATGTACACTATGGAGAACGGGTGCAAAGAGCTGGAAAGTCCTCTGTTCTTGAATAACTGAAAGCAGATTGAGATCCTTCTGTTCTATAAACTCTCTACAACTGGAGAAGAGGCTCCCTGAAAAGGTCTGGGCACTGGTCAGAGAATTCCAAATTACAAGGAGAGAAATCCCTTGAAATAAGAACTCAATGAGAGATCTCCTTCTGTGTGCATTGTAAAGATACTGAAAACATGAAAATTTGCCTGCAGGTCCTGCATTCTTTCACAAGAGCCCACTACCTACATGCACTTGGACACGGAAAATAAAAATGGCCCTGCAGTCCCTTGAAAAACTTTCCTTAATCTTGATGTACGTTAAAGCCATCATAAATCACACAACCTGCCAATCTTGCCATGTTTTATAAACTGTGGGGAGAGGTAGAGCATTTCTGGCCCAAAGATCTCCCAATAACAAATGCTAGTTCTACTGCTGTGGTATTTCCTCAATACCGCCCGACCTCTTAAACAAGGCTCTACAAATATATTAACTGTCATATTCTCAATTTCTTTTTTACAATGGGAAGCGATAACCTCTTATGACCAGCTTGATGGAACCCAGGGCAGCAGCTGTCTAGGGACTGAAAAAAACACCCAATTGTGGTGGGCAAACTTCCCTACCCTCCAGTTACGTCTCTAACATTCCTATGGGTTCCCTGTTCCCTATGAGACCCCCTACGGTCACACCAACTGGCTCACCAGGTTCCTGCTCAATCCTACCTCTGCAACTTGCTGCCATCCAAATGGGTGCCAAAACCAAGGTGCACCGGTAAGGGGGCACAGGGTGAGAGGGAGGACACACATTGCCTGGCCTCTGAGATCAATCAAAAAGGCTGAACCCAGGCAAGCCCAGGGTCTGGCTTGCCTTCAGGAAATTCCGGGCTGTCTGCAGCAGCTGTGGTTCGAGTAGTACAACAAATTCACTTACTGAATGACAACAGCTTTATTGGCAAGCCAATTCAATTAAAGCCCCTGCATCCAACAAAGTCTCCGGCAGCCCTCTCTGCATAAAGAACATGGAATCATGCCTACGTTTCCCTGAGTGCCCTCAGCCCTAGCTGTCCCTCTACATGAGAGGGAGAGGGATGAATGAATTAGACGCGGATGATGGTAATTAATGGCTGGCTGTCAGAGAGTCATTTTGGAGGCTCAGCCGTTGAAGGCTCTGTATTAAGCACTGTATCCCAGCACAAACTGACCAGGACAGGCTAGAACTCTCTTTCTAAATTTAGTTAGGAGTGTCACAGGCTCCTGGGGCAAGAAGGGAGGGGAAATCAGGGGAAGGCAGAAGAAGGTTGGAGGGGAAATAGAGAAACAAAACATCAGGCTGCTTGCATTGATCAATGCTTTTTACACTATTGATATATATATAATATGTTCATTTTTCATTTTTACAAAATACGTCCTTTAGGCTACCATTAAGGCAAACTTACTTCAGAGCTCTGACATGAGCTTATTAGGCAGGGGCAGGGGTGGAGGGGGGAACGGGAGAGCTGACTGTAGAGCTATAAACAAAACACATTTTCTTATAACATATACACAGCAGATCATTTTCACCTTCAGTAACAAAGATCAAATCAGAGTTTTTTGGATCCTTGGCATAGTCTTGCCAACCAATCATTAGGCACTTGGATAGAAGAGGAGGATGGAAGAGGAATATCAGAGGGAGCACTGGAGGGAAAGAAAATAGTTAACAAATAAGCTCCAAATGGCTCATTTACATGAGATGGGCAGCTCTTACTTTCCCTTTAGCCAATGCCACCAACAGAGCCAAGTGCAGGTTAACTACCAAGCAGGAGATAACCTGGGAAGATTGGGCTTAATTATTCCTAATAGTAACAGGCTACCTTACACATTGTTTGTGGCACAAACATAAGCCAGATACTGAGGCACCAAACTGATCCTTCTCCAACAATTCGAGTTGGGTAAAGAGCCACGTTCTTGGTTTGCTGCCTCCATCTAAACCCTAGTCTTAGAGGTCATGGGGCCTTGGGCTGCCACGATGAGATGTGAGAAATTCTGTGACTATACTAGAATGAATCTTTTGTCTCAGTCCCATGAAGGGAGGGGAGAATTCTGGGTGGGAAATTCCATTTAAGGAATTTGTTTCTCTGTTCATGGCAACGCTCTAGAATGTTTGCCTAGAACCTAACTTCAAAATTCCAGGTTCAGAGCAAACGTCAACTCCCCAAGAAGGCCTTCCCAGCTTCTCTTTAAGAGTAGAGTTCTCCCTCTGCTACGTTCCTGCAGAACCCTGCATGTGTCCCTAACATGGTGTTTAATTCATTTCTCTTGAAACTGTAGTCAGCTGTCACCTTGTCTGCCTTCTCCAATAAACAAGGGCTTCCTGAGGGCCAGGTCTGGGCTTTGTATATATCTGGCAGTCAATAAATCTACATGGAATTGAACTGAATGGCCCTTTGGAAATGGATATAATTTGGGAAACCTCAATCTTGGAGAATTATGTAGGGCCTTCTTGTGGCCCTACGGCCATCAGGATTTTGTTGCTGTTTCCATGACTGCAGCCACCAAATTGGTTGCCCACTTTAATTAGAACCAAGGCCAGATGTCTGGCCAGCTCTGCTAGAACCGGAAGAGCTAGCAAGCTGGTGGAGTTTCCCATCTGGGGGCCCGAGAGACTAGCTTCGTGTGGTTGGGTCACCTTCCCTTGCATACTTCCTTCCCTCTTGCTTGATTCCCCCACCACCACCCCACCCCATGCTGAGGGCAGCTGTCCCTTTTATCAGCAAAAGCCCCTTCCTGACAACACATCTGTCCAGCACAATGTTTCACCCCATCCAGTGATTCAGTCACCCGGGGCATTTTCATCCTTGATCACTGCAAGGGCATGAAACATTTGTGTCCGTAAAAAGCCAGCAGAGGCAGAATATTCCTTTTCAGAAGCCTACCATCCACTAAGTAATGAAATCTAATATTTAAAGGGCATGACACACCATTCATAGTAGATTTCATTAATCAATGTTTTCATGGAAAGGATAAATCCTTTATGCATGCCTTTTTCCTGATTTTTCCCCCATTTAAAAAAAATGTAATGCTTATTTTTTTTTCCCTGCTATTAGCTCACAGAGACCCGCCAATGTGAACCCTAGATTCTTGCCTCCCAAAACTTAACCTTTCATATTCGCATGAAAGTCATTTTCTTGACTCCTGGAATGAAGTCCAGGAGTCAAGAAAATGGAGATAGACAGAAAAAGTGTTCTAGTTAGTCTTAAGCGCATTTCATTAAAGGAAACTTTTGCGGTGCTGAAAAAAACGTCAAGAATGTCACTATAATTACAAGTCTGTACTTGGCATGTGAGTGACCAATACATTCAGTGCCTCAGGAGTATTAAGCAAAGGATCACAGCCTTCATTTGGACACTCAGTAAGGACCATATTTTTGACACTGAACATGACAAGAATGGTATTGCTTTCCAGCCACAAAACCCACACCTTTAAGTGAAGTTCAGATAAATAGGATATCACGCACTCATATCCTTCCTGCAGGATATTGACCAAAAATATGATGATTTATTGTTACCCTTCCACATAGCTTCTTGTGTATCTGCATATGGCTCTAAAATTGCAGTGTAGACCACACTAAAGTACTTAATCATGTTGTTAAGGACAGAAGAGTCCTAACAACACCCAAGACCTCTGAATAAATCAGAGGTACTTTTAAGGTGTCTAAACACCTATGATTGTGCTAATACCATAATGCTGCATGTTCTTCCTCCATTTATCGAATAGTGAAGACCCAACAAATTGTTAAATGATGCCCTATTTTCCCACTATAATTGTTAAATAATGCCCCATCTCCCCATTAGCTTCAAATGTGGTTCCCACTGTTGAGTAAATATCTTAGATCCTGAATGACACTTTAAAAAATGCAACAAATAACAAAAGTATGGGAAAACAATATGTACAAAGATGCCTATCACAATATGCTTTATAACAGTGGGAAATTGGAAGCAATCAAAATGATAAAAATAGGTAAATGGGTAAGTAAATTATGATACACTACAATGGACCATCATACCACCATTAGGAGGATAAAGACCGTATAGCAACATGGGAAATGCAAGTGACACACGCTAAGTGGGAAAAGGACTAGAAATTGTATTGCACTGTGGTTACAACTAGATAAAAGCATACTTATATAAAAAGACTGGAAGGAAATAAACAAAGATAATAATTGTGTTAGGGATTACAAGTGATTATTTTCCCTTATCTTTACTTCTCAAACTATCAGTAATACTATGTATCCTTTATAATTTAAAAAATAAATGGAAAACCCAGAAAATTTTTAAGAACCATTAGCTTTTTAAAGTAGCTATAATTTTGAAATAAAGAACAGTAATATGCAAAATATTTTAACCACATTGAGCCCAAATTAAGATGTCCCACGTGGACATAGCGACCCTGGCAGGATGAACATCACCCCATAATATTGCTCCTACCACTAGCACACATCTCAAAGAGCTTTCCCTTCTGCAGACTTTTCCATGAGCTCAGATTAACTGCCCTCTTTCCAGATATTTTCATTCCACCTGATCAGTTTATTTCAATATACTCAGTGGGTAGGAGAAAGCAGCAGGAGCCGAAACTGAGGGCTGGCATATCGGAAGTCTGCTTACCCATAGATGCTGGCATCCAGTTGGCTGGCTATTGGGTTTTCAGCTACAGGGAGACTACTCATGGATGGACACTGGAATGGCCACACAGGAGAGATAAGGGGTTGGGAATATGAACCTCACAATTTAAAATAAACTTGAATCTCCTTGGCTCTGTCGAGTAAGATCCCAGGATACTGAAATAACTTGCAGCTTTGGCCTTGGATTCACTGTGCATGATCTCTGAAGGATTAAGAAGAATGAGAATAAAAGCATCACTGGCAGGGGACATTCTTATTTCTTTCTTCCAAATGGACCTCTCATTGTTCAAGCCCACTTCTTGATCCAAGCTAATGTCTTCTGGACCCCACAGAATAGAGTATACCTAAAATTTATCTCATAGGCAGCTGGTAATAATCTATAGGCATTAGCTAACAAAAAATAAATTTCTAAATTATACAAGGAAAATTTGGATAACCATAAGTTTTTTTCAACAAGATGTCTCATTCACTTGGCTACACTCTCTACTTCATATCAATTCATACAGGTCACACATTTCTGTACCACAAAACTGCCTTTTTTGTAGTCTTGGGTGAGCAGAACTTATGTTCCCATATAAGCTATAAATGTTAATCCTTTTTTAAGACAATGGCCTCCCTTTAGGATTTGGCTTCTTACCATGACAACTTTGATGACTTTATCAACCCCAATGTATTAAAATATCCAAATTCAAGCTCATGAGCATAAAGCATAATGTCGGTTCGTGAGTCTCCTCCTAAGACTAGCTCTTTAAGCAGTTATAGCTACTTTTATATGCAACCTGCGTACAAGACAATATCATATTCAGTTTGGAAGCCAGACCTTATAAAGTGTGAAATCTTTTAACATACCATAAGGGTGCACAAAACAATTATAATAAGTATTGCACATATTTTAAAATGTGACTCTTTTGCTGGCCTCCTTCCTCATCACAGTGCTTCTGGTCTCACTTCTTTGGTCAGCATAGTAAGTCATTTCAGTAACTCTTCCCAGGAAAATGGAAGGAAGAATTTAACTCTTCTTCTGGGGGCAAGCCCTAGACAGCAGCTGAATTAAGAGAGCTAGACAGAGGAGAAGAAGAGACATCTCTCCAGAACAGTGACAAATAAGAGCCAAGAGAGTCCTCATTCTTTTGTTTGGCATGAGCAGAGTTTAGGAACGTACATCAGTTCCTGATACAAGCACAAAGAACATCTCATCCCACATACTAACCTGTGCAACCTGCACAGTAACTTCCCCCTTATATTCCCAGGTTCTTCTAAGTCATTCCCTAAAACAGATTTTTAAATATACAGTTAAATCAAGGGCACCTCCTCCCTACAGAAACCTCAACTCACCCAAGGTCAAGGCAAAGGGTTATTGCTGAAAAGAAGTATCAAAATGGGAGGACAACTAGTACTCTTTAACCTAGTTGTGGCCACCAAATCACCAGAAGAGCCTGTGACCCAGTCCCAGAGACTCTGCTTCAATGTAGAGGACTAGAAGCCACCCCGACAGACAGACAGACAGACAGACAGACACACACACCTGTAACAGGTGGCTGCAGCATGGTACTCTGAGAAACAGTGATGTAGTCTAATATCCTCTGAGGCTCAGAGAAGTTGCCCAAGACACATAACCCACTGGTGGCAGAGTTAGGAGCTTTAGTCAGATCTGTAGACTCTTGCCACATCCTGCTGCCCCAGAGAGCTAAAGGAAAAGCAGTTGCAACTGGAGGTCAGGCACAAGTGGAGAGCATAACTCTCCTCAGTGGTTATCAATATCAATTTGTGCTCTGAAGTTTGTTGCTAAGTGGTCATAATTCCACCTTTAATGATGTCTTGGGCTAACCTCCCCCCATGGAAGCCATAACAACAAAACTCTTTTCTAGGCACCTGCATTATCTAGACAGAACTGGGGTTCTGTGGCTGACTTAGCAGAATCTGAAAATCCAGTCCCGTTCTCAACAAATGCCAGCCATGTGTCTAAGAAAAATTCACTTGCCACTTCTCGGTTTCCATTTGCCCATTTGAAAAATGAACCTAATGCCTACCCTCCCTGTTTTTCTGATTTGTAGTGAAGATCAAATGAGATCATAGGGTGTTCTTCAAAAATTAAAACCTGGAAGCACAAGGTCTCATGTAGTATTCTCGTAGTCCTTATGGGTCTTGTGCAACAATAGGATGAATAAAACCTCTTCTAAGACAAACACTAGATATGACAGAACTCAAAACCACCAGGACTGCTCATATTTTCTAGGAAGCCTACAGCTATTCTACACAGTGTCAGTGTGGACCCGTGATAAGCAGAACAGAAGTTATCAAGCCTTTAGAAGATACTGAGGCTGCATTCAGACCTGGACCCTGTAGTTCCATTAACTTCCTATAGCCAAGACCCAAGACTCAGGTTTATCTGGTTCACTTAGACCTGGTCAAAGCCAAGGGTCCTAATGATTCTGGAGCCCTTCCATGGCTCTCCTCCCCAGCTATCTAAACACATGATGCTGAAGGCACTTCCTGTGCCTCCAATACCAGCACTCACAAATGCATTCCATGCAGAATTCCAAATAATCGATTTTCTGCCTGTATGTGCACGTTTAAAATGAGGAAAATGTTTTAGACCTCTGATTTTTTATTCCAGATGGAATCTGTTTGTAAAAACCCAGAGCTCCCTTTAGGGGCCATTGAGAAGGGGTGGAGGAAGGTGAAGGGTGGGGCTTCTGGGAAGGCTTTGGGGCCCCAACTTCCTCTTCAAGTAGAGCAGCTGCACTTCTACCTAATTGGACTTCCACCAAAGGCTTCATTTTACTCACTGGAAAAAAAAAAAAAAAAGGCACAAAAGTCATCTTATCCAGTCCCCTGGTTTATAGGTGAAGAGAACACACTGGAAAAGAGATATCAAATTGGAATGACAACAGGACTCTTTAACCTAGTGGTGACCACCAAATCACCAGAAGAGGCTGTGACCCAGTCCCAGAGACTTGGCTTCAGTGTAAAGGACTGGAAGCCGCACACACACACACACACACACACACACACACATTCTGTAACAGGTGGCTTCCACATGGCACTCTGAGAAACAATGATGTAGTCTAATATCCTCTGAGGCTCAGAGAAGTTGCCCAAGACACATAACCCATTGGCAGCAGAGTTAGGAGTTTTAGTCAGATCTGTAGACTCTTGCCACACCCTGCTGCCCCAGAGAACTAAAGGAAAAGCAGTTGCAACTGGAGGTCAGGCACAAGTGGAGAGCATAACTCTCCTCAGTAGATATCAATATCAATTTGTGCTCTGAAGTTTGTTGCTAAGTGGTCATAATTCCACCTTTAATGATGTCTTGGGCTAACCTCCCCCCATGAAAGCCATAGCAACAAAACTCTTTTTCTCCCTTAATCATTTGCCCAGGCAGAATAAAATTGTGAGGGGTGCCTGGGTGGCTCAGTTGTTAAGCATCTGCCTTTGCCTCAGGTCATGATCCCAGGGTCCTGGGATCGAGCTCTGCATCGGGCTCCCTGCTTGGCTGGAAGCCTGCTTCTCCCTCTCCCACTTTCCCTGCTTGTGTTCCCTCTCTCGCTCTCTGTCAATTAAATAAATAAAATCTTAAAAAAAAAAAAAAAGAATAAAAATGTGAAATTCTGCTTCCAGTGGAAGGGCTTCCTGCAAGCGTACCTGGTCTCAGTGTAAGCTCCTAACTGTGGCATCAGGTGGAGTGGCTTCTCCTGTCCTGTCCCCACAACTAGCATCTCTCAGGAGTGGCCATCCCCATTCCCACATCCTCAGTGCCTCCCTAGGGCCTCTCCCGGGCACGCCAGTAAATGCCTGCTTGGCATCCCCAGGGTGCCTCACCTCCTCAGCCAGCTCATTTGACCCTCCGATTTCTGGGTAGCACCACTCTACAGAATCAGCCCACCCTAGGAGTTCTTTCAAAGAGCAGTTCTCCAAAGAAACTTATTAACGACTCTGAAGTGACTCTAGAGAAGCAAGTCCATGTAAGGCACCCTGGTGGTACCACCTTAGTTGTAGTACCCCGTAGGGCCCAGGCCTATTGGCTTTCCTCAGCTCAGGGTGTGTTCCCAGGTTTCCAAAGCTGTCCTCTGAGGGGTCCTGGGGGAAACTTTTTGCTCATCCTGGAAAATATCTAAACTCTTAGCTGGGGGCCTTGGCAAAAACTTCTCAGTGTTCTACATAAGTTCCCACCATAAAGAAGCCCCATAGACACAGGTGAAGACTGATTCCCAACACTTCCAAACACATGATACTGAAGCTGTAAGAGATAACACCAGATAGGGCCTTCAACAAAGGTTTGGCCATTGTGTGTGGCAGGGGAGTGTTTGAATATAGAAAACTTCCAGAAATGTCATCCTCCTTTATAGGCTGTCTCTCTGGTCTAGCCTCCCCTCCTCTCATTCCCCAAACTACAGGAAGAGTAGACAAGAGAAGGTTAACAGGTATGTAGATTCAGCTTTATTCCATGGAGCAATTTGCATCTGTCTGATACCTGACAAAAAGTCTCCAGGTATCATGGGCACCAGTAGCTTCCCTGCTACTTAAGTAACAGGCCTAAGGACTTGACTCACAAAGGAGGGGAGAAGGGCACAAAGATTCAGACTGAAAAGAATGGTACTCACCCTGCAAAGTGTGATGTCCTAACAATCACCCGATGTTAGCAAGTATTCTCTGCTTAAAAGAGGCCCTTGAACCAGTATTCCTTGGAGCAAAAGACTGATTCCAGGTCTGAAACTATAAAGTATGTGATTATGGAATATCTTGATCCAGAAAGCAAGGAAGTACACAAAAATTAAGAGAAACATGACAAAAGGATAGAGGAGCTGAAAGAAAGGGGAAGGGAGGGAGGGGAGGGAAGGAAAGAAGAAGAAAGGGAGGGGTGCCTGGGTGGTTCAGCGGTTAAGCCTCTGCCTTCAGCTCAGGTGATGATCTCAGGGTCCTGGGATCAGCCCTACATCAGGCTCTCTGCTCAGCAGGGAGCCTGCTTCCCCCATTCTCTCTGCCTGCCTCTCTGCCTACTTGAGATCGCTTTCTCCCTCTCTGTGTCAAATAAATGAATAACATCTGTAAAAAAAAAAATTAAAAAGAAGAAGAAAGGGAAGGAAAGGAGAGGGAGGGGAAAAAAGAGTAAAAGGTCACAAAGAATCTTTGGATGGAATAGCAGACATGTAAACATGGTATGGGGTATACATTAGTATTATCATATGTATTTTACATTTATTGAACATGGAAATGATATTGTAGTTCTGCAGGAAAATGACCTGTTCCTTGAAGATATAGTCTGAAGTGTGTGTGTGTGTGTGTGTGTGTGTGTGTGTTTATGTGTGTAGATAGGGAAGGGGGAGAAATAAACATGAGAAAGAGAAGCAAAACAAATGTGGGAAAATGTTAATTGATGTATCTTGGTTGATAGTATACAAGTGTTTATTGCACTAGTCTTTCAATTTTTCCTTAGGTTTGAAATTTTTCCAAATAAATACTTGGGATGTGGGAAGGGGTAAATTTACCTTGAAGTGGATAAAGCTTAAGTATCAAGGTCCCTCACTAGACAGGGTCCTTCTAAGACCTGGATAGGTTAATGAAAGTTATCAATGTAAAGAGTCAGATGAGTTACTACATCAGAAAACTTGAAACATCCTGAAAGCTTGCAGCTCACACACAAAGGAAACTTGATAGAGGTTGTCCCAAATTTGCTAACAAACTAAAAATTTACATGACATTACCAATAACAAGGGGCAAAGGTGACATTTTCCTACTTATTAATAGTAAAAATTTCCATCAACCATGTTAGAAAAAAACTAAGTTATCTTTCTATTCTCTCAGTCAAAAATATTATGAAATTGTTGTCATATGAAGAGGTGAACAAAGAATGTATAACCATAAAATATAGAAGAAAAATATCATAGAAATATCTCAATTAATAAAAATATTATTTTTCTAGATTCCATCATGTTTGTAGCACTTGTCAGCATTTTTAATAACTGCATAACTTATTATTTATATTCTCCTTCAATATATGAATTCATTTTTATAACTCCCCTCCTTCCAAATTTATATGTATTATTTCCCAAACATGTTAATCACACAAATACATACATACATACACACACACAAATACAGGCAAGCCTTTTTTCAAAGCAACATCTTCTGTGCTTAAGTTGCCTTGGAACACATCTGGAAAACAGTACCCTAGAGCAAAATAGCCTCTTTTTATCCACATCTACCTATCATGGTAATGCTGCACTATATCATTTGACCTCCAGGAAGACATTCATTTGAAGAGCTTATTTCAAGCAAATAAACCATATTTTTCATTGATGACTATCTTATATTTACATACAGTCTGCTTTATATAGCCACATTCATTAATCCAGTTAAGTCCCAAACAGCATTGTGAAGGAGGCAGGACAGGTATAAAAATTAGCCCCAGGTCCCACTTTGCAAACAGACACCCCTATCCCTCCAAATTCTATCTGACTTCTTCAATGTCCCACATGAATAAACTGAACAGGGAAGGGGGTAAATTTTCTCAGAACAGGCTATAGAATCTGGGCTTCCTTTAGAAGAATACTGTTGAACTGGTTAAGTTATTTTAAGAGGCTCAACTTCTGCAGCCCTCCTTGTCCTTTGATATTTTGTGCCCAGTGCTACCTGGGAAAGAGAGGGACAGAAAACTGGAGACAGAGGGAGGCGGGAGGTACATGAGGGTTCAACTTCTTCCCCCTCCCCAAAGTGTAAAGAACTTGTCCTTGCCCCAGTGAAAAAGGATCAGTCTCTGACGCCTTGCATTATAGGTAAGGCCAAAGAAGTAGCCCTAAACTCTGAAAGAAATTTTCAGGAAAAAGGGCAGCTTTCCCCACCTCCTTCCTCCTAACCATCCCTCATCAACAGACCAGGGACACCACACAATCTTTTGTCCCATGAAAAAACTGAAGCGACAGAGACCTAGCACAGTGCTGAGCTTACACTAAATTCTCTTGCTTCAACAGAGGCAGGAAGGGGAGTCCTTCTGTTAAAAACTCCAGAGCTAGTGACCTGAACTGAAACATACGAACAACAGCAACAACAACAACATGATGATGATGATCACATCATCATCATAATGGTAAAACAACAATCACTTATTATTTTCCTGATCACATGAGATATTTTCCAGTTTTCTCTAGAAAACACTTCCTCAAACACTGGGGTAGGAGGGTCCCATCATGGTAAAGAGTATAGAGCAACACACTGCTCTGGCTCATCTCAATAAGTAGGTAAAGAAAGCGGACTCCCATGGTTGGGAGTCATCCCCACTTTACCATCCCTCATCCCATCACAGTACCTTCACTAAACAGTTGGAGGACCAGCAACTCATGCCTCAACAGAATAAGAAGAGGGAGGTGGGAAGAAAGGAGGGAAGGGCAAGGGAGGGGTTGGTGAACACATGGGCTGATGTGATGGTCACCCTCAGACACTAAGGACAACTAATAAGCAAGAAATAAAATAGTTATACAGGTGATACATTAATACATTTTCATTTTAATATTTAAACAATTTTGAAGTTTATACAGTTGAAATAGAAATTCACTCTTCGCCTCCTCTCCTATAATAACTGTTAACAGCTCAGTGGGTATCCTTCCAGATTTTCCACATATATGCATACACAATATTGATCTAGACAGGTTCAGAAGTCCCTGCCTCCGAGATCGTAGTAGGAAAGAAATAGCTGGGGAACATTTCCAGAAAAGATAGAAAAAGTCAGAGACCAATGTCACCACTTTATCCCTAATCATGGCTCCAAAGAACCTACCTTAGATCAGATTCCTTGGAAACAGATTCTGACAAAGATTTGGGTGCAGAGCAAATTAGGAAGCATTCTTGGAAATGATACCCCCAAAGAGAAAGGGGAAAGCAGAAATGGATAGGCTGGGGAGTTGAGGTGTGGTATAGCTGTATGAAACAAAGGCTTCAGCCAATCCCACAGGGAGCTCTGGACTTAGGATGTCTTTGTGAATTGTCCCAAGTTAGAGCAACACAGCCAGGCTTTTTTATTCTCAAATCAACTAATAATTGGATACAGGAAGCCTCCAAGAGAAAGGGAGCAAGATTGGTTGAGACAGCTTCCTTCCTCCAGGGTTGGTTCAAGAGAGAATATAATTGTCAATTATCCACAGCCAGCACTTTTGGTCTTGAAGCAGAAGCTGGGTAGCCCACCACCACATATACTACAAGACCTTGAGATGTTCCAAAACATTCTCTTCTAGAAAGGATGCATCTCTTCCAGAAAGAAACGGGAAGAAAAAAGCTTGCTGAGTGAACAGGTAAGAGTATGCCACAGCCCAAATGGTGACACAGCTCCTGGATCTAAAATGCCAAGGCTCATACCTAACGTTCCCACAATTGCCAAGAATATTGAACTGTGCCATACCCTACACAATGACATACATCAGACCTTAACTACAGGTGCAATAAGAAATGGCTAGAATGATATTTCCTCCCCCTTTGGTCCAAAGCCTGGAATCCACTGGACAAATGTCACCTGTGTTTGGAAAAAATAATAATAATTCTTTTCTGAACAATAACAAAAACAATTCTAGGAGAGCGACCAGAGCAAGGTAAAGCTTTCTTGGGAATTTCATTGCTGCACCGGTAACAAACCACCAGGCACATACCCATAGCCCTGTCCTAACTCCAGCAGCCCTTGCATACACATGAACCCAGAGTTCCTGGTGATCCTGCTCATCTGGTTCTGTTTTTTTTTCCTTCTAAGTTTAACAAGGACACCCAAACTTGATGTGGGCAGGTCCAGGTCCAGGACCACAATGGGACCCCAGGCATCTGAACAGTGTTTTATGTTATGTCAGCATTGGTATTCTTTGTGTGGCACTGTGTCAGGAGTCTCATAGTGATTGAATTTTCCTATAAACAATCATAATGAATAAAACTGAATCTTTCTAAACCAGGCCCAGACCAGCATGCTCTCCTATAAAACCCAACAAAAGTTCCTTCAAGTAGGATTTCTATCCAGCAAGAAGTGTCAAAAAATTGCCCAAACTAGATTCAAAATAACACAACCATTACCAGCACTTGTGAAAATGGCCAATAAATGTACCTCTGGGTCTCAGGCTCCTGGTATACAAAATGGGCAGCTACCTGTCTGCACAGAAGTTTGAAGAACAGCTCAGAAAACAGATAGCAATTCTTTCAGCCTTGGGAAGAAGGACTCTATGAATAAAAGTAGACTAACTGACCAACCTTACAGCATGATGAACCGTTCGAAATCATCAGAAGAGATTTTGACTGAAATGGTGCAAGCACCACTGAACAAACCATTGTATGATTTAATTTAGCCACTAACAACCTCTTTACCCGTAAAGTTCATATAAATACAAATCTGCTTTTTAGGCTCTATGAAGAGATAGAGAAGGGTCGACAGTCAGGAATTTATCCTTAAACATTTTCCCACACTTTTTTACAAAGATTGGCAGAATACTTGGCCAGTTGTCCCCTTACCAGTGCCTTGCAGGGCAATAATGCAGAAAAATAAGGACCAAGGGGTTCCAGACAGACCTGTACTGATTTCTTCTGCAGGAATCTTACCATCGAAGGACACCTAAAGGATAGGCCCTACTCTACAAGCAACTAACTCTTACAGAGCACCTGGCTGGGCAAGGCACTATTTTAAGCTTTTTATATTAATAAGTCATTTAACCCACACAACGATCTCAATTTACCTATGTTATTCTCAACTTTCAGATGAGAAAACCAAGGCACAGAGAAGTTAAGTGATTTGGTAGTCAGTGTCAGAGCATCTGACTCAGGAGTCTGCACTTAATCTCAATGCTATCCTGCCCCTAGAATGGAAATGTCTTCCAAGGAATGCTTCTACTTTCCATCCTTTATGTTCCAAATTCCCTCTAATACAGGGAGAGCCAAGGCTACCCATTTCTTGAAGACACCAGACGTACATGACTTAATGGAGTCACACAATTAGTCAATGATTGGACACAGAATGGAACCTAATCCAACACACAGCAAAGACACTTAAAATTTAACTAAGCAGACCAAAAAACCCACAGACGCAAATGTGTTCCCGATCAGCAGACGCTTGAGCCCACATGTTGGACAAGTTGTGAGGTGACTGCTAAACTTAGTCCAGTTGTAGCCCCTAGGCACACTGCCTCCTCCCTCTAATTCATCTTGGGCAAGGCACTGAACCCTTCTGGGCCTCCTTCTAGAAGCAATGACATTAAGTCAATAAATTTCAAGGACAAAACAATAATAAACATTCGCATTTATCCTTAATCATTTCCAAAACATTTCAAGTGCATCATCTCATTTATTCCTCCTATTAAGGAAGTTTTATAGTGTTCATTTTAGAGATGGAGAAACCAAGGCATACAGAAGCTGTGAGTAATCCAGTCCCACAGTTCAGTTTTTTTTTTTTTTTAAGATTTTATTTATTTGACACAGAGAGAGAGATCACAAGTAGGCAGAGAGGCAGGCAGAGAGAGAGAGGGGAGGAAGCAGGCTCCCCGCGGAGCAGAGAGCCTGACGCGGGGCTCGATCCTAGGACCCTGGGATCACGACCCGAGCTGAAGGCAGAGGCTTTAACCCACTGAGCCACCCAGGCGCCCCCACAGTTCAGTTTTGACATTTGTTCCCCAGGTTTCTCCACTGCTCTTTGAGTTGTGTTCTGGTTCAAGATCCAGCAATTGAAGGTCAGGGTCAAAGAGAGAGCTGGGGAAATCTGGACCTGCCATCAAACCAGGGCCTACTTATCCCCAACACCTCAATGTATCATTGCCAAATGGAAAAGAATGTTGGTTTCCATTATTAACTAAATAGGATCCATGCCATGCACATTCCAACTGCTAATCAGACTTGATGAATCACAAAAGAAAACTGTTTTCCAAATTTTTATTCTGTTTTGCCTGACTGCCACCCCACTTGTTAAAACTCTGAGGGACCCCAACAGTGGTCAACTTGTGCAATTTCAAGTATTTTACGGACAAAAACTGAAATACAATAATACAGTGTCTTTGTTTGTTCATTTTTATTAAAACACCACTGGCCACCAAAATCTAATTGTCCTTTATATTATTAGGTCATTTATTCCTCCTAGCAAACCTATGAGGTGGATACTATTGTTATCCCCATCTTACACATAAGAAAACTGAGGCACAGAAAAGTTAAGTGGTCTGCTATTTATTTCAGAGCTGTGATTCCGGACTCCGCTCTTATCTGTGGGTTCTGCAATGCTTATTTAGAGCTTCTTCAGTAGCAGCTCTCCAGGATTGGATTTGAGGGTACGGGGACAGCAGTGTTGTGTTTTGTTTTTGAAGTCTCACCATCTTTTATCAACAGAGTTTATTGCTCTTTCTTATTACTACAGTTTTATTCTTTTGCCTCATAAGGAGACCCCTTCTCACTTCCATCAAAAACAAAACCTTCTTGGAAGCAGCAATGTCTAAAACCCTTATCAGTTAACTTCTTAGTTATCAAGTAATAGAAAAATAGAAATGAGAAAAGGTATAGCTCCTGAAGAGACTTGGCAATGCCCAGAATTGACAAAAGGAAAAAGAAAAAAGATAGTTTTCCAAACACAAATGTCACTTCTATTATCTCCTCATACCTCTATTAATGAACAGTCTACTTGCCAAATAGAAACATATAGAAGCTATAAGGATGACCAAGTGAGTCCAAAGATGCAAGTCTGCCTTTCCTTCTCGAGACCAGGAGTTGCTGTTCTCAACTCTTGGCCCCCACAAGATTTTGCACTACACTGATATAAAGGACATGTCACCATGCTTTTGTTGGCAGCTCTCCTAATGGTAGATGACCAGGCCCAGTCTCGCAGCCTATTCCTCAGCCAAACCTGGCCTTCCCAGAGACCCCCACAGGGAGGGATCACTTCTTCAGCTGCCACTGCCATTTACCCCATACAGTCAGTCCCAACTAGAATGTTCAGCCTATGATTTTCAACTTCCTAATGGTACAAAAGTGATATGCATTCAGTAGAAACCATACTTAAAATTTCGAATTTTGATCTTTTTCCTGAGCTTGGGATAGGCAATATCATACACTCTCATGATTCTGGGCAGTAGCAGGAAGCTACAGCTCCCAGTTAGCCACGCGACCACAAGAGTAATCAACCAATACACTAACAACCATTCTGTACCCATAAAACCACCCCATTTTTCTCAGTACAGTATTCAATAAATTACATGAGGCCACGAACACTTTATTATAAAATAAGCTTTATGTTAGATGACTTTGCCCAACTGTAGGCTAGGGTAATTCTGAGCATGTTTAAGGTAGGCTAGGCTTAGCTATAATGGTCATGTTAGGTATATTAAATTCATCTTCAACTTAAAATATTCGAACTTTCTGTGGATTTATCAGGATGTTACCCCATCATAAGTCCAGGAAGATCACTTTCTTTTCTATTCTTGGTAGTTTATCAGGCTATCTTATTTCCATGCATGTGAGCTACTCAAATACATTTTGAACAAGGTAAAACATTAATAAGTATATAATTAAGTAAACACATAAATCATATAATGAATAAAGCCAGAAATAATAATAGCAATAGCTATCAGAAAAAACATGTATTAGCACTTCCTATATGCTCTGTATTTTACATTTATGCTTCACCTTCTCAACATGTTTTCAGTATTTTTCAATATTTTATAGATGAGGAAATTGAGGCTCAGAGACATTGAGTAACATGCCCAAATCAACCAATAAATAGGGAAGCCCAGCTCCATCTGAAGGTCTGTCTTTCTCCAAAGCCCAGGCTTTTTGATATTATCTTAGACTCCTTGATCTGCTTTACAACCAAGTAGGCTTTGCTTAAAGGAGTTGATATATTTCTTTGTTTTTCCCCAAATATTTGCTAAATAGACACATTGCTGCTGTTAAGACTTCGACTGATTACAAAGTTAGAAGACAGAGTCCCCACAAGACTGCCCTCACCTCAGATACTAGCTGCAAGTTCAAGTGCCACCCTCACTTCAGACCGGCTGGCTACAAATTTGGGGGCCCCCTTAAACACCTTCAGATTCAATAATTTGCTAGAATGACTGAGAGCTCAGAAAAGTGCTATACTTAACAATGAGAGTTTTATTATAGTGAAAGGATACAAATTCAAATCAGTGAAGGGAAAAGATGCATAGGGCATAGGGGTTTAGATGCAAAGCTTGCAGCTTTCCTGTCCCCTTGGAGTCACAGATGGTGTTACTCCTCCAAGCCACAATGTGTGATAATACATGCAGAGTACTGCCAGTTAGGAAGCTCACTCAAGCCTTTGGTGACCACAGCTTTTATTGAGGCCCAGTCACACACTGCCCACACGGTTGAACTTTATTCTCCAACCCTCCCTAGAGCTTCAGAGCAATACCTTGAGTTTCTACATTCTCTGGAAGTTAGAATTGATAGAGCATGTCCCAGAGACCCACCATAAATCAACACTGTTATACTGTCCAGTTGCCAAAGCCCCCAGACAAAGACATTCCTATCAGGCAGGACATCTCAGGGACCTAGAGATCACCTCCCAGTTGCTAAGGAGAAAGGTAAGGTAAGTTTAATTCTTCAGTACACAGCCATACCAAAGTATCTTAACAAAGATAAAGGTAGAAAAAGATAGATAGATAGATAGATAGATAGATAGATAGATAGAATAAAAAAATCTACAATTTCAATTTTAAGGTCAAAATAAACTTCAAAAGAGCATATGGCCTAGATCCTGGGTTCAGGTAGGTAACACAAGGCACCTATTTTACTCATGGGGTCTAGAGCATTTTACTCTCTTCCCTAAGGTCTCATCAAGGTGTGGACAGAAATCAAGCCTCATGTCCTCCAATTTCTACTAAAAACACTCATTCCCCTCTACCATGATGCCATGTATACTCCCCTCCAAAACATATTCGCCCTACCTAACATTTCCCAGAGTGGCCGGGGTTAGGGAATGCACAAACCTCTCGACAGACAGCATGCTTGAAGTACCTTCCCTTTCCCAAACCCCTTGGAAGACCAAGTAGGAATACACAGGGATCCACTTCCATCTAGATGTCCAGCTGCTGAGGCCTGCAGGCTCATGTAAGTGCTCTGGGGATCCACTTGTACCCCCAGAGCATTGGGGAAAAGAGGCCCATGCTTCAGGATTCCAGGTGTGGTCACAGAAGGCTATCCTCTGCTAAAACCCATCCCATCCCTGCCAGCAGCACCAGCACAGGAGCAAGACCACGCCACCGATGAGAAAAAGGTTCAAGTCTCTATTAGGCCCCACAAGCTCTTTCAGGTCTCTGGGCCTTTCTTTTACTCTTCTTAAAATGAAAGGCTTGGCTTAGAATTTGGTTACTCTGAGTAGTCCAACAACTAGCTGCAGGGTACTCCCCATCCAGGCAACCACCACCCCTCCCCCTTCCCGCCCAGCTTTTTAGAAATGCAGATTTTCCAGCCCCACCCAGGACTGCTGCATTTGACTCTGCAGGCTTCACAGGATCACCAGGTGATTCATGTGAACTTTAATGTTTGAGATAAGCTGAGACCACCTCCTAGTCCTTCCCCAAACCTTAATTCTGTGATTCCCAAAGGCAGCTCATGGCTCCATTTCCAGACCTGGAGGCTGAGATGCCTCTTGGAACTGGGGGAATCCAAGCTTCTAATCAGGAGTGGTCAGAAAGTGGAGTCACGGAAGGCGTCTGTGAAACCCAAAGCCCTTGGACAGGCAATGCTAGGATGGAGGAGCAGAGGAGGAGACTGGTTCATTTTTTCCATAGGCACGCTGTGTGTGCCAGCTGAGGTCTTTAATGTAAACCCTCCTGTGCTCCGACCTAAACAATGAGGGTAATTATGGGCTCCCTTACCGCCTTCCGATGCAGGGCTCAGGGTCGGCCCTCCACAGGGTTCTGCAGGAGGTCTAGTTTCTGAGTCAGGGGGGGGCCTCTGGTTAACCAGAGTAGACCCAACTCTGAGGGGCAAAGTTGACATACCAGCATAATTACATGTAGGTTGACCATATTTACTGCAACTCTGTTGTTCTAGAATTTCAAACAAAGGCTGAACCCTAGGAAACACACCACTAAAGAGAAGCAGATTGTCCTGAGTGATTTATTGAAGAACAAAAACGAGGGGAAGAAAGAGAAGAGAATTATCAGAGACTTACACATACTTCCCTTTCCCCTGCCTGGTCTAAGGAGAACACACAGTGACCACGGTGTTCCCACCCTCCCCAACGGAAAGGCCTCAAAACACTGACATTTTGCTTTCTCTGAGGCATGTTTTCGTGTGGCCACATCAAATCCCGTAAGCCCATTTAGACTCATCAGAAGAAAGCAGAATGTAGAAATGTAGGGGGAGAGATCTCCCTTCTTCCCTTCTAACTCACTCTGCTCTCCCTACACACCCTCTCTCTCACATGGCACACACCTACATCTCATACAGAAGCATTTCGAAGGGACAGAAGATCAACCAAGGCTGGAATGTGGCTTTAGAGAAGCCAGAACAACAGGTCAAGCACGTGAGTGGCTTTTAACTTAAGGAGGTTATTGGTAGGAAGGCTTTGAATAACTGCCAGAACTGTTTGACCTCAGCTCTGTCCCATGTAAATACATGACTGTGCTGGAGAGTAGTCACATTTCCAACACACAGTTCAGAGCTTGCACTACCTGGCAACGGCAGGGGAAGAGTAGTTGGAAATTTACACAGTTAGGAAACAGCACCCCCACCCTCCTCAAATTAAAACCTCTATGTATACCGTTTAAATATCCCCAGCAGATAAGGGCTACAGGAATCTCAGAGTACTTGCCTGTAGTTGCCACCCTGTTACGGACTGAATTGTCACATGGAAATGCTAGCCCCCAGTGTGACCGTATTTGGAGACAGGCCCTTTAGGAAGGTAACTAAGGTTAAATTTGGTCATTATGGTGGGGGGCCCTAATCTGATAAGACTGGTGTCCAAATGAGACAAGCAAGAGACACCAGAGACCTCTTTCCATGCACGTTTGGAGAAGAGGCCATGTGAGGACACCATGAGAAGGTGGCTATCTACAAGACAGGAAGAGAGACCTCAGCAGAAGACAATTCTGATAGCACCTTAATATTGGACTTCCAGCCTCCAGAACTGTGAGAAAATAAATTTCTGTTGTTTGAGCCACCTAGTCTGTGGTACTTGTTATGGCAGCCCTAGTAAACTAATACATACCACCATCCCCACCCCAATGCAAACCTAGTTACAAATCCTCTGGCAAGGAAGACTTATCAAGAACAACCACGTGCCTGGTCAGTGAAACAGTAGATAGACTTTTTATTCTCAGAGAGCTTATGACACCTTTGGAGAGATAAGATCAACCATGACAAACAAATTGGAACAATACAAGAGGGGATCTGGTCAAGCTCTAAACTGCTTCTTGGGTGGAGCAGAGCAGCTGATATATCATTATGTGACAGTGTCACTGGGCAAGAAACAGTGCAAGAATCATTTACCATAAAGGTTCACGATAGCTACTAGAAGTTTCTTGGTTTTCTCTTTTAAGTTGCTTTTAAAAATATTTTACTTAATGAAATAAGTGAATCAGAAAAAAACAATTATCATATGATCTCACTGATATGTGGAATTTGAGAAACAAGGCAGAGGATCATAGGGGAAGAGAGGAAAAAATCAAACAAGAAGAAACCAAAGAGGGAGACAAATCATGAGACTCTTAATCTCAGGAAACAAACTGAGGGTTGCTGGAGTGGAGGGGGGTGGGAGGGATGGGGTGACTGGGTGATTGACTTTGGGGAGGGTATATTGCTACAATGAGTGCTGTGAATTGTGTAAGACTGATGAATCACTGACCTGTACCTTTGAAACAGATGATATATTATATGTTAATAAAGAAAATATTGTGCTTAAAAAAATATGTATTTTGTTTAGAAAGTCCCCAAAAACTTCATCCTTGCCCATCACAAAAGAATAGGCTTCCTCACCAAAACTCAAGGGCCGGGTCCTGAAATTCCTAATGCCAAGTCCTGTCAAGGTGGTTGTCTGCCTTGTCTCATTTTGTCTGGGGTTCATAGGGGGCGATATGCTCCTGGGGCAGGTACCTGAAGAAATGGCCAGTGACGGTGCTAATTAGCCTTTTACACACACTCGTAAAATTGTGAAAGAACTTTTGCAAAACCACAGATGTTGTGGCTCTTCAAACACTGAAAAAATAACATGGAACCATAGGGCTCCTAGGTGGCTCAGTCAGTTAAACATCTGACTTTTGATTTCAACTCAGGTCATGATCTCAGTGTTGTGAGATCAAACCCTGCATCTGGCTCTGTGCTGAGTATGGATCCTGCTTAAGATTCTCTCTCTCCCTCTCCCACTGCCCCCTCCCTCCCAATTCTAAAACAAACAAACAAACAAAAAAAAAAAAAAAACATAGAATCATGATAGAATTCATGTCCTACCAGATGTCACAGAGGTAAAGCTCTGCTGAATGGAAAATTCCAAACCTGGCCATAGAGTTAGGAACCTTCTGGGCTTAATTCCCTCTCCAATCCTGCATAGTTTCTAATGACACCAAGGCTGAGCAAAGGACAGGGTCTGACCTGATCAAAGCCTGAGACAGAATATGGACACCTACTGCAAAAGACAACCCAGTGGGATGGGGCACTCAGGATCATTCTGGGTAGGGAAATAAGAAATGGGATTGTTAAAAAAAAATTCATCAGAGATTTATGCCCCAACTTTATTTGGGCTGCACATATTGTAGCCCAGACAAAGAATAGAAGAAAAGCAATAGAAAATGTCCTGGACATTTACCTGCAAGAAGTGCAATCCCCTTTATTGTCAACCTCCTCCAACCAGACTGGGTTCCAGCAGCTCAATGCAATTATTCATCCTCCTGCTGAGAAATAGGCTCATGACCAGGACTGAGCCAATCAGTTTCCCCATCCATCTGACTGATTCAATGACTGGCATGAGACTAAGCAGGGAAATCAGGATCCTTCCCCAAGAGGAAGAAAAACCATCTTCTGCTTGGTCATGTGAATGCATCAACATGCCATATCTCCTTTCTTCTTAAACTGGTCCCAATGGTAACTCTGTGACTTAAAAACCAAAGGACTTGTAACTAATACAATAAGCAGTTGAACTCTCACCAGTTGCCTTCTAGCTTTTATCTGGCCTCCCACAGGTCCTAATGAGAAGGAGGGAACTTGGTTCTCTCTCAGAGGAAGAGGGGGGGATTTCTGCTGGTGCCACAATCCTTCAGCATATTCAGCAAGCACTAAAAATGAGTTCAGTTTAGCACGTAAGTGCATGAGAAACCTGTGTTTTAATCCTACACCTTAACAACAAGAGGATCTTGGTTAAATAACAAAACCACATGAACCTCTCTTTACTCATATGTATAATGGGGATAACAGAATCTAGCTCCCTGGGTAGTTTTGAAAGTTAAATGTAATCATGTATGTAAAGCACTTAGCATTGTACTAGGCACAGTTGGGATTATCATATCATTATTAAAGGGATTCTTATTAGGAAATACTCTTGAAAACTAGACTCTGAAATAAGTCAGGATCTAACCCTGTAAAATCAAAAAGTGCATGCTCACTGGGAAATAGCCAGCAGGTCCTTCCGACCTAGAGAGGCAAATTCCAGGCTTGGGTCTATTTCTTGCCTTTATATTCATTCTCACTTATTTTTTGATTTATGAAAACGCATCCATCATTTTCTAAGGAAAGCCTCCAGACACATGAACAAAAATGATAAAAATGCACAAGGAAAATAAATAAAACCATTCAGCATGGCTAACAAGTCAGGCATTTGGCCCCAGTGGGGTAGATAAATCCAGAGCTGGGCTCAGCACTGGGACCCAAAGGTCAGTGGGCTGGGACTTTGCTGAACGAATAAAAGAAAGGAGATTTTGAAGCTTCAGCTAAAATCTACCAAGAACCTAAGAGCATATTACCAAGAGGCAACCCCCAAAAGGGTTTCCAAGAAGTCAGTCTACAAAACTCCCTATTCATTCACTGGGGATTCCAGAGAGCTAGCAGATTTTCAAAGCTATGCCAAGCACCCCTTTTACCTACAATTTCCATTTCAGAGACTGAAGAACCATCTAGGGGAAGGACATTCAGTTAAGATGGGGGCACCCTAGGAAATGTGCTAAAGTCACCCTTCCATCTTCATCTGCCTTAGTCCAGAGACATTGCTATAAGGGGACCCTCTCTGAAGAATTTGCTTTGGGACCCAACATTTCTAGCTTCTAATGTAGATTTTATTTTCATTCCAGGCTGAGAACATGTGAGAGGAAAAGTGAAAATGAAAGCCCAGTAGAGGCAAGAAGGGATGCTTATTATGGAGATGGAAATAGGGTCCTCACCGGCAGAACACAAGTACCTTCATATAACCCAGGTAAGGCTCTAGATGGGCAATTGGGTCCTCCTGAATGTCATGTTGGACAGGCTTTGCAGGGTGTCTTCTTACCCACAGCCTGAGGGGGTTCCCAGTCATGGGTTGCCTTGGCCATTACTGACTAAACAAGGTATTCATTGATAGACTGCCAGGAGGGCCAGTGAAGTGGCCTAGTATAAAAACTGTGCCCAGCAGGACTAGTACTGATAACATCTGGCAGAGCCAACAGATCTTCTCTTGGACATGTGGCTGTGAGACATGAGAAACCATCTTCTGCAAGTAATGGCAGAACAGAAAACAGAACAGGAGAACAGAAAAAAGTAAGTGAATCGCTCCAACTACCCAACATGGAGTGGACAATAAGGATGCCTACCTCAGGGGGTAGAACCCCTAATTAATAACAAGTATTGATAAAAACATGGTTTCACAGAGCCACTATCAACAGCAACTGTACTTGCTGGCACAACTTTGTGCCTGGCAGTGTTAGGCCATTATACATGTGGTACCTGTGAATTTTCATAAGGAACCTGTCTATGCAGTCAGTACCATTATTATCCTCATTCTGCAGATAGGGAAAGTGAGGTTAAGGAATCAGCGCAGCTATTAAATTAGCAGAGTTGGAATTTGAAAGTGTGATCACAGAACATGAGATTTCATTCATTAGATTCATTACATTCCCACATGGCCACGATACTGTCCGGGTCTTCAGTGAAGGCTGCTCTGTGACTGCTCAGATTTTCTGTTCTTCCTCACCTCCCTGTGTGTCTGCTACCTGTACATCCTTGTAATAGTTCTCCATCATCTAAAGTGAGGTCATAGTTCCATAAACTGGAAACATCTAGCTGATAGAGACACAAAAGTCCCAAAAATGTGGCTTGTGGGGACAGCAGAAAACAGCAGTTCCTCTAAAGGAGGTTAAAAGGCCCTCGTGTACCCTTCTGAGCCTTAAAGGAGGAAATAAAAGCTAAAGCGCTCAGCACAGACGGTGAGAACTCATGCCAGCGAGTCAAGCCGCAGAAGCTATGTGCCATGAATATCAACATCAATCAAGCAAATCAATAGATATGTAGGGAGCATGGCTTCGGGCCAGTCCTCAAGACTTTCACAGAACTGCTCAGCAGCGGGAATGGGGAGGGGTCATGGGAGGGGCCAGTAACAGGATAGGGAGAGGGTCAAGCTGGTAGAACTCTAGGCTTCTCATTCCATCAGAATACTTCCACTTGTTTTGTTTTTTTTTTTTTTACACATTTCAGTTTCCACTTAAGATTCCATATGAATGACGAGTTCTGTTGCATTTTTTCAAATATCTCAACAGGTACTTCCTCAGCTCCTACTAGTGCCCAATATTAAGGTGAGTTCAGGAGGTGGGGAGATGGGGAAAGGAGAAGCCATGAGCCCTTCCATCCCGTAGCTTAGCACAGGAGTAAAAACACACAGGGGACCCATGTAAATAGAGAACAACACTGGAAAATAAGAGGCCTGCACGGATCAGAAATGATTTTGAAATTCAGGTTATAAAGATCTTAAATAAAGCCATAAAGAATGGAAAGGATTTGCATAGCCAAGAGGGAGAAGAGGAAAAGAGGGAGAAGAAGAAAGGATGGGAAGGCTGAGAATGAAGAGTCCTCTCAGCCACCATGTGAGGAGTTGGGACTCCGCAAACAGCTTTTTAGGAAAGAAAAGAGCTGTGTTAGCCATCACTCAGGAGATGAGACTCAAGGCTTCCCTATAAAAGGAAAATACTTCTAACTTACTCCAACATGGCTCCAGGTGGACATACCAGTTGTAGGGAGGGAAACCTTCCAGCCAAGAGCAAAGGAAGGACACGAATGAACTTTCCAGCAGTCTCAAAGCAAAACTGGTAAGGATTCTACAAGACACTGTTCCAGAAAATGAACGGACTTACCTATTGATCCTGCAACCTCCAAAATGGGGCAGTCAGCAGACTTGAGCCACGTGTATAGATTCTGCTCCATAACTAAAACCTCCAAAAGCTAATTATTGAACTCATATTTAGTATATTTCATGTTCAAGCAAAGGACCAGCTCTATCCCCTATCGAAGGAGAAGGAAAGAAGAGATAGGATTTACTACAGGAGGACCAGAGCACATCCACACCATAAAGTGTAGTTGGATCCCTTCCCAGGGTCCAGAGAGCCAGTCTGTCTCCAGGGACCTTGGGTTGGAGCTCTAGGGAAAGCCATACATTTTCTAGGTCCCTGGGGGCACAGCTCTAATGTACTGGGGGAGGTCAGACTTTGTCTACATTTACAAGTTAGAACTCATCCCCAACTTGGGCCAAAAGAAGAGAGCAGAGCAAGGAGGCCTCAGGGAGTAACTGTGAGGTAGCCCAAGTACACCTCACACAGGACACAGTAGTTCTATGAGTAGTTCTAAGATTCCAGTTTTACAGATTCTGCCCATTTCTCCCTTTAAAAACAGCTAAAAATTATGTGCCCATTTGTGTTTTCTAGTTTGTGTAGAGGATGCTGAGGCAAATTAAGAAGGGATGTGCTCACCACCAAAATCATCCTCTTTTTCATGGCACAGTGGCAGAAAAGAATATGAAGTTCATGCTGCCCTATACTATAGAGTAAATACCTCCTTTCCTAACAGGGAGGGCCCAGTGACCCAGGCAAGGACAGTCAGACCCTCTCCAATAGAGTCTGCTGGCATCATTTAGAAAAACGGAATCTTCCCATGTTAGCTGCTGCTTTTGAGTTTGAGGGCTGCCTGCCTCAGGGAACTATCTTGAGGGACAGAGAGCAAAACAGATCTCACAACCCAGTGAAGCTCCCAGATCCAGCCACACCTGCATCCCAGTTCCTCTGCCTTTCCTAGTTACAAGAGCCAGTAATTCCCCTTTTTAGTTTGTTACTAGTCTGAGCTGAGTTTCTGTCACTTGCAACCTGAAGAGGCCTGCCGGCAAATCCCAGCCAAAGCATTTGCCTTAGGTCAAGCCCCTTTGAAGAACCTGCAGTCACTGCTTTTAAATACCAAGCTCCTTGCTCCATCTGACCACTGACTACCAGACAGCACAAACTCTAAGACCAGTGGAGCACAGCAAGTACTTCATCCCTCCGTCTCTCTCCTGTGTCTCTTTGTCACCCCCTTGTTCTGGCCTGTTGGTCTTGAAACCGCACCAGTCCCATCCCACTTCCCCCACACCCACCATTAACCCTTCACTCCAGTGCCTCTCTCTGCCCATCTTTGCTGTAAGTTCCTCACTGGGGGGGAAAAAATAACCCTCCTTCAAAGAGGAATAACTGCCACAAATTGTGTACCACGTGAAAGGAAACCATGTCCTGCTTCGATAAACATCCTGTAACTGCTTTGTAATGGCTGTACTGCCCTGTTGGGACACTCTGGGATTCTGATGCTCACACAAGAGAAGCAGGTAGGTCCCAGTACCCGGAACATGGGGCACTCATTCCCACACACAAAGCAAAGACACTGCAGTTGCTCTCTGAGACTCAGTTTCCTTATAGTTACACTGGGAATCACGTAGTATAAACGACCACCAGAGCGATGTCCAGGATGAATCATCCCAAGCTCGATCAAGTTGACAAAGATAAATGGCTCTGTGGGGAGGAAGGCTGGTCTCCGAGTAATAATAAAACAACAACAATGCGATAGGTGGCATGTAGGGACTCTCACATTCCGGAAACAGCACTGAGCACTTGACATGCACGATTTCATTTAAGCCTCACAACAGGTCCATGCAATAGGAATGAACTGTCTCTGTCTTACAGATGTGGTTCCTGAGGCTTGGAGGGAATGTGGGACCTGTCCAAGGTCACTCAGCTGGGTGACCACAGGAGCTGGAAGTCAGGCTTCCCTGACCGAGCCCTTGGGGATATTAAAGAACTGACCAGGCACTCAGAATCTCTGTCTAACTATCTCTACAATGAGGCAATAACAACTGCCTTGTTTCTTCCCAGGGTTTCTGAGTGAACCTATGGGAATCACCTGGAGAAACAGAAAGCTCTGGGAAAGCCCAGGAGGGTGTTAAAACCATCTACGCAATTGGTCACCGCTGACAACCCAGATGGTGACCTGTCCATCTCACCCATTTCACCCACAGAAGATACCAATAATGTGCGTTGCATGAAACAACTGTCCCCTGAAGGCAAAAGTTCACTCCACAGCAGCCCTACATGAAGTCTCTCCTCCCAGCCAGCCTGCAGGCCCAGCAGGCAGCACAGATCAGTGGCTTTGAAGCTCCTGGACAGATAGTCCTGAGTTTACTCCTCTTCCAGCGTTTACTGTCTGTGCCAGCTCCAAGCCTTGTTTCCTCATCTGTGAATGAGGAACAATAAAAATACTTATTCAAGGGAATTTTCTTTGGCAGCAGTTGGGGGGAGAATACTTTATCTCTTTTAAGACAATGAAATATTTTTAAAATTGAAATTATAAGTAATAATATATAACCCATCAGTTTAAAAAATAAAATGTAATCATTGACACCCCACTTGTACCCCAGTGCATCCATTCTTCCTTTCCTCTTCCCAGAGGTAAGCAGTCCCTTGAATCTAATATAGAACAAAAGTTGGTCAAGTTTTCCCATAAAGGGCCAGATATTACATATTTTCAACTTTGTGGGTTCTAGGGTCCCTGCCATAAGCATTCAACCACACTTTTGAAGTGCCAAGGTAGCCACAGATAATACATAAAGGAATGAGTGTGTGGTGTTCCAATCAGTTTTATTTATAGATACTGAAACTTGAATTTCATATAATTCTCAGGTATCATGAAATATTGTTCTTTTGATTTTTTTCTTATCAACTACTTCTTATATCTTTTTCCCAGCTTTATTAAGACACAATTGACATATAACTCTTACCAACTATTTAAAACTGTAAAAACATTTCTTAGTTCACAGGCCATACAAAAGAAGGTGGCAGGCTGGACTGGGCCCATGGGTGTAGTTTGCCAATCAATCCCTGGCATCTATCATTCCCACACATATTTTAATGCTGCAGTTTCAAATCTGCATATCCATATAGATTACTCTGTGGTGTGTCTCAAAATTTCATATAAATGGTACTCTATAGTACATTTGCATCTACAACTAATGACTTTTTTAACATTATGTTTGCTATTTATCTGAGTTGTTACCTATACCTTTATTCATTTTAACTGCTGTGTAAGATTTCACTAGATTAATTTACCACAACAGACATTCTGATTGTTCTGTTGTTTTACAGTTGCAAAGCAGGAGAAAGCACCGCCACATATATCTCCTTGTGCACGTGAACGAGAGTTCCTTCCCTAGGATTGCTCCTCCAAGAAGAATTGCCCAGTCATGGGGTGTTTTTTCATCAGACAATGCCAGAATCGTAAAGAACTCAGCACCAGGTCTGATACCTACTGAGTGTCCAATCCCTGGTGGCCCATTTTCCTCTGACTACAGAGGATTCCTCTGTATCTCCCTTAAGAAGCAGGCAGAGGATTTATTAATAATTTTTAAGTGTTTTTTAAAAATGTTTTACTTATTTTTCTTTTCAAAGATTCTATTTATTTGTCAGAGAGAGAGAGAGAGCACACAAAAGCCAGCAGAGTGGCAGGCAGAGGGGGAGAGAGAAGCAGGCTCCCTGCCGAGCAAGGAACCCAACGTAGGACTCAAGATCCCAGGACCCTGGGATCATGACCTGAGCTGAAGGCAGCGGCTTAATGGACTGAGCCACCCAGGCGTCCCTAAAAAACGTTTTAAATATATACTTTTAAATTTAATTCAAAGACTATTATGGGCAAAATATGTGGGACAGATAATGGGACACACAGGCAACCAAGAAGTGAATCTGTCAACTAGGTCAGTGTACTCAGCAATGTGGGGCTTAAAGTTAGAAGGTATGCAGGGAAAATGGATGCTTGTGTGAAGATGATGACATAGGCTCAGTGTCAGGTGTGGCGTGGCGCGCACAGGAAATCCGGGAGAGCAGACTGGCTGGAGCTCAGGAGCTGTACAGGAAAGGAGAGAGAGAAAATTTGCAAAGTCATTTTGGTGGGCTTTGAATGCTAGGCAGAGGTATGTGGCTTGGCTTGCTGGACAACTGGGAGTCCAAGAAGGACCAATCCAAATGAGAAGGGAAGAGCTACCTGGAAGGGGTGTTAACTCAGCCTGTTTGGTGGGACCCTGAGAATTGACGGAGCCAAGCCAGAGGTGAGATCAGGTCATTCAGGGGCCTGATCCAACACTGGGCAGCCTCATTGCCCAAAATGAGTCTTCAGATGTAGCCTGTGTGTGCAGGTCTCAAGTGGTCAATGCTGCCATCATGCTGCTAGATTGGACCTTTAGAGAGAGAGTTCTGCTGGGAACCAAGCTTGAAAGCTAGGCTTTTTTGTTTTTCCCCAAAGTTTTTATTTGATTCTAGTTAGTTAACATACAGTGTAATATTGGTTTCAGGAGTAGAATTTAGTGACTCATTATTTATATATAATACCCAGTGTTCATCACAAATGCCCTTCTTAATGCCCATCACCCATTTAGCCCATCCCCTATCCACTTCCCCTCCAGCAGCCCTCAGTTTGTTCTCTATAGTGAAGAATCTCTTATGGCCTCCCTCTCTTTTTTCCTGCCTTCCCCTATACATTCATCTTTTGTTTCTTAAATTCCACATGAGTGAAATCATATGGTATTTCTCTTTCTCTGACTTATTTCACTTAGCATAACACACTCTAGCTCCATCCACGTCATTGCAAATGAAAGATTTCATTCTTTTTTATGGCTGAGTAATATTCCATTGCATATCCATACCACATCTTCTTTATCCATTCATCAGCTGATGCACATTTGGGCTTTTTCCATAATTGGCTATTTTTGATAATGCTGCTATAAATATTACTGCACACGTGCCCCTTCCAATCAGTATTGTTTAACCCATTGGGTAAATACCTAGTAGAGCAATAGCTGGGTCATAGCGTAGTTCTATTTGAGAGCCAGTCTTTGAGTAGCACATTTCACAGTCTGGTTCTGGCTGTGGGTGAGGGGAGGATGGACAAAGCTGTTGCCTGAAATCAGACACAACATGGAAACTGGTATGTTCGTGTTGTGGCTCTTTCTAAGGCTGAGCCTACTGCAAGCCAGCTTGGCCTTCTCATGTAGTACCTTTCAACTGATTTAGCACCTGTGATTCAGGCAGAAATGGGTACGCTATTATTCATCCAGCTGGGGCTGCAGAGTCTTACATCCCCTACTTTAACCTATACATAAGTCAGACGATTGTTGTTTTTAAAGGGGGAAACCATGGTTAAGACATGAAATCAGAGAAAGTGAAGAAGAAATTTAATAGCACTTCTTCATTCATTCATTCAACATATACATATTTATTAAGCCCCTTTCGCAGGTGCCACTGTGACAGGTACAGCAGGGCCACGAAAATGTCTAAAGCATGACACAGAAAGTCCACCTCAGAGGTCAAGACAGCCAGACAACTGCTATTTTATTTAATAGTAATACAAAGGAGCACATAGTCAGTGCCAGAATCTTTTTTTTTTTTTAAGAATTTATTTTTTATTTATTTGACAGACGGAGATCACAAGTAGGCAGAGAAGCAGGCAGAGAGAGAGGAGGAAGCAGGCTCCCCACCGAGCAGAGAGCCTGATGTGGGGCTCGATCCCAGGACCCTGGGATCATGACCTGAGCCAAAGGCAGAGGCTTTAACCCACTGAGCCTCCCAGGCACCCCTAGTCAGTGCCAGAATCTTTTGAACAATTAACAAAATAGTAATTCGAGGGAATAAAGAAAGGTTAGGGAAAGCCTAGGAGAAGCATTTCAAGGTGGCATTCTGAAGGATTGAGAAGCTAAGAGAAAGCAGAAGGGGATCCCAAACAAACAGACTGGAATAAGTGGGTTTAAGATGGTAAAAATGAGCGAGACACATTTGGGTTGAGTGAGGCCTGGTGGTGCAGCATCTTCCACTCACCAGAACACAGCCACATAGTCAGTCCTGGGTGAGGGATGTTCATTGCCCCATGTGTCAAATGCTCTCTCTTCCCCCACTATTCTGGTGATGTAAGCCCTGCCCCTTGCTGCCTCTCCCTCCTTCCAGACCCCTGTGGGAGCCAGGTTCCCCAAGAATGTAGACTCTGTGGCTTATTGGCCTTGTTAACTTGGGCAGGTCACTCAACCTCTCTGAGCTTTCATTTATCTGATGATCATGCCCTTCTTGCTCACCCACTGTTGTAAATATTAGAGAGTCTACACTGAGTCACTTTAAGTAGGAAAGAGTTCTGCAAACTTGTTTCATCATCACGTCTGCTGTGCTCACAGAAATGGTTGCCACATGAACATCAGGAGTAAACCAGCTATAAAACCTGAAAGGATGACATCAGGCCATGAGAAAGAACGGCATTCCATTTAAAATGGAATCTTCAGCCACGAGTACCATGACAGCTGAGATCCTGGGCCTCATCACCACTTTACTCTCACTGCCATGAGGACAGAAAGAACAGACTGAGATGATGGGCGGACATTTGGAGAGGTGGTGACAATTGTTAAAGGTGTTACATGCATAATTTATTGTCATGCTGCTTGGTGCTTAGGCAGGACACCTCTTCTCTCTAGGTTTGTTGGGAATGGCTCAGAAATACAACCTAAAAGTTACCTCTGTCTCTTTTCCCAAGTCGGGGCTATAATTCTGGATGACAATAGTTTCAAAATTGTGTCCCCACATCCCAAGGGGAGCACAAGATGAACCACTGAGGTGTGGGAAGAAAAAGATTAGAACTTCTATTTACAGTTCTTCTACACGTAATTGAATTAGTTATCTATTATTACATAACAAATTGCCACAAACTTAGCAGCTTGTATTCTGCTAAGGTATTCTCACACAGATTCTGAAGGTTGAAGGTCCAGTTGGACTTGATTGGGTCCTCTGTTTAGTGTCTCACAAGGTCAAAATTAAGCTGTGGGCAAGGCCACATTCCTTACTGAAGACCCTGGGGCAGGATCCTCTTCCAAGATATTCAGGTGGTTGGCAGAATTTAGTTCTTGGTGGCCAGAGGACTGATGTCACTGTCTCCTTGTTGGCTATCAGCTGTGGGCCAGTCTTTGCTCCTAGAGGCAATGCTAGTCATTGTTTCCATGGTGAGTCCTCTAGCAATAGTGGGCTGATTTGTTCTCACGCTCCAAATCATTCTGACCTCCCCTTTGTCTCATCGCTGTGACTCCAGCCAGAGAAAGTTCCCTGATTTTAAGGTCTCATGGTATTAGATTAGGCATACCTGGATATTCTAGAATAATCTCTCATTTTAAAGTTCTTAACCTTAATCACATCTGCAAAGTCTCCTTTGCCATGTAAGGTCACATGTTTACAGTTTCCAGGAATTAGAGCAAGGGACACATTTGGAGAAACTTCTGCCTACCACGATTATCAAGAAAGTAAGCTTTACTAATATTGATAGACTGCCGATTTGGGATAGAGGATCAGTGTCAAATATGGTACTAAATGTGTCTTCAGGGAAAGGTGGGAATCCCATACAAGGAGGAGTTGATAGCAACACCCTCACTTTTTTGTTTGCTTTTAGCACATTACGATAGATTAAAATTTATGCCTCCACAGAGGCTGGGATTCAGAAATGGGAGCCCCAATTCCCATCTTTCATTTGAGCTTATAGATCTTATATTTTTTTAGCTATCACAGCCCAGGTGTTGAAAAACCATATCTAGAAGCAGACTTTTGATTCAGTATATCACAGAACTTATACCAAGATTTTCAAAAATAATGTGCCTATCCAATCCTATTACTCTCGCTAAAATTATGATTATTGATAACATACTTTAGTACAAAAGGTTTTCACATTGCTAAGAGATTAAAATTGTTATTTTAAAATATTTATTCCATTTATATCAATTCCTAAAATTTTATTTAGGAGTTTATTTTTATTTTTATTTTAAATATTTACCTATATTTTCTTAAACTTTTTTTTTAAGATTTTATTTATTTATTTGACAGAGATCACAAATAAGCGGGGGGGGGGGGAGAGCAGGTTGCCTGCCAAGCAGAGAGCCCAATGTGGGGCTCGATACCAGGACCCCGATATCATGACCTGAGCCGAAGGCAGAAGCTTAATCCACTGAGCCACCCAGGTGCCCCTAGGAGTTTATTTTTAAATATATGCAACATGTGAGTACAAAATATATGTGTACATAAAGTATAAATAAACAAATAAACATATGTTAAGCATGCATTCTCAAGAATGTTTTTACCAATAAAAGTTGCTTAAGCAGGGTTTAGAGGATAAAGCCTTAGGTCACAGACAGAGACTGTGGTGAGGTAAACAAAAACTTGAGGAGTTTCAAAGTTCTTCAAAATTCCTAAATATGCTGCTTTTTAAAATATTTGGGGCTTTGGTCGTGATTAATTTTTCAGGTAATTTGAAGAATTTAATTTTCCAGGTAGCCCCTTCCTCAGGCTCTTGTTTTGGCTGAAGCATGTTAGGAGAAGAAAATGGTTTTCTTTCAGGTACTATTTCCTAAGGTGCAAACTGAGAGATGGGATCTGGGCCTCCTGGTTGCTGGCGTTCAGGGTCCAGCGGGAGGTGAGAGCCTCTGAATGGCTGTGCCGGGGGCCTTCCTGTGCAAGACTTTACACATTTGCAGTCCCATCAATCCAACACCTATGGGACAGGAAGCCAATGAGCTTTGTGGAGCCAGATAGCCAAATAAAAAAGGATCACTCTTTACTTTCCTGAAGTTAATTAATGCTGAATGGAGCAGGCCAAGTACAAAACTGATGAGGCTTTCTCTAAGAGAAGACTCCACATTTTACCCATAAAGCCAAATAACCCTGACCCTGGGACTCCCACAAATGCAGGGCAGGCCTAGCTGGGAGGTACAGAGGAACTAACACTTTTCCCTTCACACTCCTTCTGGTGTTTCCCTTCTGGGTCTTATTTTTATTCATTTTTCCAGTTTATAAAACACATTCACCGATGGGCCCTTAGGGCACATGTGGAAAAGCTTAAAAGACACAAGTACAAAAACAGACTAACTTAGAAAGAAGAACGAAAAACATAAGAATTCTCCTCCATCTTGCCCCCACCACTACTCCTGCCCCAGTTACATTCTGGGCCTTCACCTCCCGTATATCCTGAAAGGGCCATAAAGTTGGGATTTTTCAGAAGAAAAAAGAGGTGGGTGTCAGAACTATTCTCTAATATCTCCATCCAAGTCTTGCTCCAGAGTCTAGTGCTGTAGCCTGAGGTGGTTTGGCAGAGGTGTTGCTTGAACAAGGAGTTCAGGACTCAGCAAAGGGCAGTGGGGCCTCTTCATCTGGTTCCAGGCCCTGGACAGCCTCCAGGACATCCAGGTCACTTCCAAGATCTCCAGGATCCAGACCCTGTGCATACCGTTTGGGAGCTCCAATTTCCCATTTGGGAGCTCCAATTTCCCACACCAGGAAGGGAAATAAAGACTATACTCTTTGAGGGCTGCCTAAACAAGGTACTTTAAAAGGGCCACTCAGGGACGCCTGGGTGGCTCAGTCAGTTAAGTATCTGCCTTCAGCTCAGGTCACGATTCCAGGGTCCTGGGATCAAGCCCCACGTTGGGCTCCTGGCTCAGCGAGGAGCCTGCTTCTCCCTCTGCTGGCTGCTCGACCTGCTTGTGCTCTATCTCTCTCTCTCTGACAAATAAATAAATAAAATATTTTTAAAAAGACAATAAAATCTTTTAAAAATAAATAAATAAAAGGGCCACTCAGTCCTCCCTTTCAAAAAGAGTGCTGGTGAAAATATTTTAATCTGCTCTCTTAGCTGACAGACAACTTATAGCGTAGAAAAGAAAAGACAGGGAGAAGCAGTGTCACTCAATCATTCCCTCTTCCTTTAAATATTTATTTATCTATTTAGTTATTTATTTATGGGAGAGAGAAAGAGAACAGGGGGAGAGGCAGAGGGAGAGAAAGAATCTCAAGCAGTATTCCCATTGACTACGTAGCCCCATGCCTGGCTTGATCCCACAACCCTAAGTGAGCCATGACCTCAGCCAAAATCAAGAGGTGGACACTTGGCCAACTGAGCCACCCAGGCGCCCTAAACATTTATTTATCAAGCACTTACTACTATATGCCATGGGCTAGAGATACATCTGCAAATGGAACAGGCTTACGCCTACCCCTGTGTCTCTTATAGTTTAATGTGGAAGACAACACTAAATAATCACACCAAATACCTACATAATTTCAGTTGGGCCTCACACAATGGAAAAAAGCACAGGAGTCTTGGAATGAGCACGTTCAGGGGTGGAGGGGCACCTGTGTGGCTCAGTTGTTAAGCATCTGCCTTTGGCTCAGGTCATGATCCCAGGGTTCTGGGATTGAGCCCTGTATCAGGCTCCTTCTTCCCTCTCCCACTCCCCCTACTTCTGTTCCCTCTCTCTGTGTCTCTTGCTGTCAAATAAATAAAATCTTAAAAAAAAAAAAAAAAAAAGAATGTGCACCTTGGGGTCACTAACTTAGTCTCTGGGTTAGGGAGGACCTTTCAGAGTACATATAAGGGGAACCCAAAGGATACAGGGAAGATAGCCAGGTGAAGCATGGGCAAGAGCCTTCCTGGCTGAGGCCATTACTGTGGAGGAGGCCAACATCCCACAGCCCCACACAGGACAAAGGGCATGAGATGCTGTTGGAGAAGCCCCATACACAGGGCCTGGCTGCCAAACTCAGGGTGCAGTATTCTTCTAAGTACAATGAGTAGACTGACATGATCCAATTCACATTTTTAAAAAGACCACACTGGCCTGCATAGAACTATCCAACCACAGCCTAGGACCCTCCCTGTCCTGGGAGCTCTGAGAAACATGGTTTGAAAACCACTAACCTGGAGAATTATGATCATGGTCTTCAGTCCCCTCAGAGACTGACTTCTGTGGTCACAAGAGATGCTTTCAGGTGGTTTGCTAAGAATCACACATGTAGGGATGCTTGGCTGAGCATCAGACTCTTGATTTTCACTCAGGTCATGATCTCAGGGTCGTGGGATCAAGTTCAACCCCAGGCTCCATGCTGGGTGTGGAGTATAAGAGATTCTCTCTCACCTTCTCCCTCTGCCTCTCCCATGCCGCCCCCAATAAAAAAACTAACTAATTAATGAATTAATTAGTGGCAGACACACAAGAGCATGGATGGAACAGACAGGATTCTGGCACACAGGAACAGGTCATCTAGCAGAAGGTCAAATGCAGTAATCAGGCAAGAATTGAGAGTGGATTTCTGGTGAAACCATTCTTGGGGGGGTGGGCTGGCAGGCAGCAAGAGGCCACTGCCCACTCTTAATTTCCCTCGTTCGGTCAAACACTGCTTTCTCTGTCAGGCAGTCACACTTCCTCAGTCAACAAAAGATTGAAATAAAATAAGGCTGTCTCCATGGCCTCTTAATCAAATGACGAAGTATGACAACTGTCAGGACACTATTTCCCCCCCTGCGGCCTATGAACACATCCTTCTTGAAGCAAAGGAGAATAAGCAAAACCACACTATCCTATAAAGCTTTGGGTACACATATCTCAAAATGTCACTGAGGACCAGGATCCTTGAATCCTCCTCCTGTCAGAGGAGTCTTCCAGAAGGACACCATTCTCTAGTGTCTGTTGTGCTATGGTATTTTCACAGGAAAGGGAAGCAGGGCCTCTTCAAATTGGCTACATGCCCCAGGTCCCCCCAAAGTTAACATAATGCATGTATTCTGCTCTTTCTTTACAAATACAGAGCTGAGATGGGAGATGGGGGTAGCAGGAGGAGGGAGGGCAGTCCTCTGTGATTTATTAATCCTGCTTCCACCCTTCATCTAATGCATGAATAAATGAAAGAAAAGGTGTACTCAGCTGAGGGGAAAAAAGAAAGGAGAAAAAAAAGGGGAATAAGAGACACCCCCCTGGCCAAAACATGAAAAAATAGGCAATTTTCCCAAAAAGCCATTGCATAGGTTAAAATCGCCCCAGGGAATGTTTAACTTGCTCCTTGGTCATTTATTTGAGCTTTAGGCCACTCCTGGGCTGTGGTGCTTAATGGAAAGAGTATTTACCTTAGCAACTGCTGCAAACCAGGGATCCAGCAGGCATGCTGGGAGGACAAAAAATACCTTCACGAAGGAGGCCATCAGCAAAGAAAATGTCAGGCTTTGCATTTGGGGATGCCATCAAGGGATCTTTTAAAAATATTTTTCTGTTAATGATGGCTGAAGGTGGAGAAAGAGAAAGAGAAGAAAAACGCATACTCAAGTTTCCCTTCTATTTTTCACCACCACCCCTACTTTTTTCCTTCCCCTCCTCCTCTAATGAACAGTATACAAGCAGGTAAGGCAGACTGGGTAAAAAGGATCATTGGGAATGGGGGTTCAGAAAGCAATGCCTTTCTTCATGCCATCTTGTTGCCAACAGTCACTAATGTGCATTTGCAAAGCTCCATATAATATCCTAGAGGTCATTTTCCCCAGGAGCTGAAAGGTAAAAGGAATCCATGCATACCTTGCAACTCCTCATAACTAGTCATCCGATCCCCAACACAACAACTCACTTGCCCGTGTTCAACATCAGGCCTATAGTACATATACCTGCAGGTACGTGTACACACAAATGCGCGCACACACCCCAGGCAGCCCCCTTGTTTTCAGGAGCATGAGAAGCAACCTATTTAGATGCAGCCAACTGGACCAGATAACATAAGTGGCCTGGGAGTGCTAGGGCCCAGACCACCAAAAAAGAAGCACTGGAATTTATATCTTCCAATGAGCCCCACAGAGCTCTCTGCCTGGTGACTTAGCATAAAACCAAAGGCTGGATTCTCCCAGCTTTTATGGGGAGGATTGCTAGTAAATGGGGGAAAGGGAATACAGAGAATAGTGGAGGAGAGGGTGAAAGGAGGTGCTGGTGGGGAGGGAACGATGTAAGTCCAGAGGAAAGCCACCATCTGGGACTCTTCTCGCAAGCAGTGGAAAGGAGGATCAAGCCCTCACCTTATCTCCCCCCACATCACCTAAGCCATCACCATATGAAATGTGTTGTTCAGCCTCAGAGTCCAGTCTTTAGCACTGGCAACAGAGTGCACATCTGTGCTTTTAGAACCAGATTAGCAAATGCAGCCTCTGCATTTGATTAGATACGCTAGATGCAGGAATAAATGAACCCTAGGTGCAGTGGCTTCATACAACAGAAGTTTGTTTCTTGCTCACAGAAGATCTTGGAAAAGTGCTCTGGTCTGTGAGCAGTTCTCTCCCATATAGTCTTTCAAAGATCCTGGCTCCTTCTGCCATTTGGTGCTGCCATGCTTTAAAGTTTCATTCCCCTATGGTCAGTGAAAGAGGAAAAGAACATGGGAGAGTCTTGACCCAAAAGGGGCACAGTTCACGTCCACCCACATCCCCTGAAGAGAAACTGTCATGTCTCTACGTGGATGCAACAAGGGGACAGAGACATGTATAGCGTCTTCTCAGTGACAACTCTATAATAAAAGATAGAAAGAGACTATCTTTTCCACAGTAACTCAGAATCTTATGCTCCCAGGAAAAAAATCTTGGTTTATACATGATGAATAAGACAGACTATGTTCAGTTCAATTGACTTCTAATTTCTCTTTAAAATTGTGGAGGTGAGCAAAGAGGGAGGCCAAGTATAAATCACTTACCCCACTTTGATTTGTTTTAGTTTGATTGGTTGGTTAGTACATGAGTAGTATCCCAGCTGCCCCCCATCCCACCCCAGGCTTGACTACGTGTGAAGACTTTTATTGGTTCCACTGTCAGGAAAGGGTGAAGTCCAAGTGTATCATTGCCTGCAGGACCCTGTTCCACCTAGTCCTGGTTTACTTTACCAGTCTCCTCTCTGGCCTCCCACCCATCATTCAGCCCGCATAACAGCCACATCCAGCTCCTTCTGCTGCCCAAGCCCACCATGTCCTATAATACCTTTGTACCTTGCACACTGTTCCCTCTGCATACAATGCCCTTTCCTCACTGCTACTGTGCCTAGTGAACCTTCTTGCATCATTCAAGGTGCAGCACAGACATCCCTGTTCCCTCCTTTTTCATCCCATAATCTTTGAACATGCATCCATTAAAGTACATAACACATTGCTCTATGTCAGGAGTGTCTGTCTCTGTTTAAACCAGCAGTTGTCAACTGGAAGTGATTTTGCCCCCAGAGGGCATCAGGCAATGTCTGGAAATATTTGTGATGATCACGATTGAGGGTGAGGCAGAGCGGGGAGGGGGTGCCATTGGCATATAGTGGCTAGAGGCCAGGGATGCTGTTAAACATCCTACAATGCACAAGACAGCCCCCAACAACAAAGAATTATTTGGCCCAAATGGTTGATAGTGCAGAGGTTAAGAAATCCTGTATTAGACAGTAAGTTCCTGAGGGTAGGGACATTCCATACTTTCAGAATCACTTCATAACGTCACAATGTTAACAATGCACATAGTAGGCCCACTATAAATGTTAGATGGAAGGAGAGACACATAGATCAACATCAAAGCAGACTGAAGATCACTGAAACTAAGATGAGATGTTGACATGTAATGATGTGGAATCTCCAAACCTAGAGCTTTCGTAGACAGAGAACAGGAGCTGCAAAAGAGAAACTCCAGAAGGACGAGCACTTTTCCCAGAGGTTACCTTTAAATTAGGCATTTAGCTAAATATATCAGACATTATTTCAATATACAGTTCCCTCCCTCCTTCCTTCCTTTCCTTCCTTCTTTCCTTCTTCTTTTCCTTTCTTCCTTCCTCCCTCCCTTCCTTCCTGCAACTTATATTCTAATTGATTTGTATAAATTACATTTATCAATTTGCATTCTGAACTTGTTTGGCTCTGCTTTGGGCATCTTCACACACTTGAGACTTTGGGAGCTATGAGGGGGCAAATTATTACATAAATTGGTTAACAAGCATATTTTCAGCAATAACATATGTTTTAAACCTATTTAACTGAGGTTTGCCTGCTGCTACTACAGAGTAGGCAAGAACTAAGTAGGTGATTATTAGATCTAACCTGCTTTCATTCCCATGGTGTCCCTATCTCAGCCCCTGCAGAGCTTCCAGTTAGAAAAGCTGTGGTGATGCAAGAGTCATCCCCTCCTTGTCCCATGGACCCCAGGTGTCCCTCCTCCATTACCAAACTAGCCCCAGCACAGCACAGATGTCAGAGGGCAACCCCCACTACTGGCTATTCCACGGCTGTGGCCCAGGAACTCTATAACTGGCAAGCTCAAAGACCTGCAAAGCTCTCTCCCTATGTGTGTCCCACACATCACCATGCCCAGTAAAATCTTCAGGATTTTGACAAGCATGTCCAGCTGAGTTCAGCTCAAGGCCAATTCCAAAAGTTTTTACTGAACAAAAGCTCTGTGCCAAGTACTGTGTTTAAAGCTGGAGATTTAAATGGAAATAAAGAATAGAACCATGAGGGCAGGGGGAATGCAGACATGCTGACAACTCATTGCAGGGCTGTGTGTAAGTACAGTGACATCAGTAAGTATGAAGGGCCAAACGAAAAGAGAGGCCCAGCCCTGACCATGCCCTATATCAGAGGAGGAAATGGTGGCTTGCTATGAGGGAGAAGGGGAGAGGAGGGCAGATGCTGACCTACAGCCTTTACTAAGTCCCCAGGCTTAGGTTCTTAACAACTTTGATGACAACCCTGTGCCTTGCCCACCCCACCCCCCGCCCTTGGACTTCAGAGGGAATCAAACTTCCCTTGTCCAAACCCCCATGATTCCATTTCATAGGAGGGGGTGGGGGTGGATGACTAAGTCAGGCCTATCAGGAGTTGAGCCCGCTGGGACCTGGGGGTCTTATGCAGACTAAACATTTAAAACCCTGAACTCCCACAGATGTCAGTCTGGCTGGACGGCACAGTCGGACACCTCTGAATGGCCATCCACTCCCTGTCTGAGAATAAACAGGACCATGAACTGTTGGAATTTTTTTTGGTATGTGTGTGTGTGTGAGTGTATGTGTTTCTTCTTTAAGGAAAGAAAGAAAACGGCATTTCCTTAACCCAGAGGTCAGAGGCTCAGCCCTTCCCACCTCAGCCCACACACACACCAATTCCCTCAGCCCCACGAGTGACTGCAGGAGACAGACTTTCCCATGACTCTTTCCCTCCTCACCCGCACCCATCCAGATGCTATCAACACTTCTGATTCTTCTCTTGCATGAAGACTGACCCTCACATCTCTGGCTGCAGGACCTCCTCCCTCCAAGAATCATTATCTCAGTGTTTCAGATTTGTTCAAAACCACATAACCTGAGAAATGAGCTGCCGTGGCCTTGGCCGATTATGCCTAGAGCCATGGCCTGTCTCCCCGACGTTACACTGGGTGCATAAGTGTTACTCTGGGTGCATAAGTGGGTGGCTCAAGATTTCTACCTGAGGCTAAAGGAGTGGCCCCCTCAGTCCCTGCTGTAGCCCCTAGCCCCCCATGGTGGAGCTACTATTCCAAAGGAGTCAGCTTGGCTTTTAAGTGGACTTTCTATGTGACCAACCCAGTCCCAAATGAATCACATGGTTTCACAGCTTTGGCAGTCGTTTATATACCACATTTCTCTCCCATGAGGAGTAGATCTGACAAATATGGCCCCAGGATCCAGTAGCTCCAACCACCTCCCACAAACATCTGTCAGTATGCTGTACAGTCTCTCCTACTTACCGCCAGGGCAGCCACAGTCCCCTCAGTCCTTGTCCAGCGCCCTCTCTTTCTCTACCTCTCTTTGCCCCAAAAGAAGATGCTAAACTCTGACAGGTTGAGAAGTCTGTGGGGAAGCTCCTATGACATCTTCTTCCACTCAGTACCACCAGAACATCCTCAGGGAGGGGCTTCATCATGATGAAGGGTGAGTCCATTTTCAAACTTCCTGGAATGCAGAGGGACCAGTGTGAACATCTTTAATTTAATTACTATTTATTATTTATCATCCCTTTATAAGCTTGGGAGCTTTGAGCCTTTACACAATTAGACATGTGAGCTGCTAAGATCTGCAACCCAGAGTACAACAGATTAATCACTGGCCTTCTCCCTGTTTTGTTTTGTTAAGTTTTTAAGAAATGTCTTTACCATTCCTGCTTCTTCCTAAAATGCGTTTACCCCAAATTAACCTCACAGAAAAAAATTCCTCCCCCGGGGAGCAAGAGGAGGACAGGTATATTAACAGTCAACTCAAAGGTGACCTTTAACCCCCAACCCTTTCATCAGAAGATTGATCATATATTAAGCAAAAGGGCCAGACCAAGGGCAGCTGCAGCCGCCTTTGGCCCCTCGTCCTTATCACAGATCAGATGCCTCTTCTACTGGGCTGGCATCTGTCCAGAAGCTCAGTTCAGCCAGCACAGACCATTCCCTGTGTCCAGGCTGGTTCCAGAATCCAGGACTCTTCCATTGCCTTCAAAAGCAGAGCCAATGACAAGACCGTAGATGGCAAAGCCAGCAAGGACACTTGCTCTGTTACAGAGAGACAGACTGTGGGGTGGACTGACACATGTTTATGGGACGAGGTTGGAGCTATTGGATTCTGGGCCCTCCCAGGCCATGTTTAACAGATCTCTACCCCTCGCCTGAGAGAAATGTAGGTATATAAAATATTGCTAATGCAGTGAAACTGTGCTATTCATTCGGGACTGGGGTAGTTATATGGACAGTTTACATAAACTAGCAACAGTTCTAAATTGCTCTTTATACAAGTGATGAGGCAATCACCCCTCAAGGTGATTTTAGGATTCAGGGAAGGTTGCCACACTTTCCTAATCCCCTTTTCCCAAAAACATCCTTTTCATCTTTCAATTTGATGTCAAAATTCCCTTCCATAAATTAGAAAGCCTTATACTCCACAATTGGAGCTGAGGCTATGGAATGCCGCAAGAAGTAATTCATTCATTGGCTTTTAGTTCATGCCTATAAGACATAGGTAGTGTCTAGAACTGGCCTCTGGGGAAATTTCAGAGGGAGAGCCAGAAGCCATGGAGGCAGCAACCTCCGATGGGATGAATTTGATATATATAGAATTAGGCCTGGATAGAAAACCTGGCTTCACCCCATACTAGCTCTGTGATCTTGGCTGAGTTACTTAACGTCTCTGAAGATCAGCTTCTCTATATGTAAAATATTCAACTCACTAGGTTAGCATAAAAAGTAAAGGTGATAGGGGTGCCTGGGTGGCTCAGTGGGTTAAAGCCTCTGCCTTCAGCTCAGGTCATGATCCCAGGGTACTGGGATCGAGTCCTGCGTCGGGCTCTTTGCTCAGCAGGGAACCTGCTTTCCTTCCTCTCCCTCTCTCTCTCTCTCTCTCTCTCTCTCTCTACCTCTCTGCCTACTTGTGATCTCTGCTGTCAAATAAATACATAAAATCTTAAAAAAAAAAAAAAAAGTAAAGGTGATAGCATAAGTAAAGTGGTCGGTGCATAAATGATCAATTTTCTTCTGTCTCTTGCAAAGAGGAAACTCCCAATAAAGGGTGGAGGGATAAAAAAACAATCCTTTACTTGTTTCACCATTGAGCCCAGAAACAGTATTAACCCCTTCTGAGATATAAATAGGAATTCATTAGTAAAATAAGTCAAATAACTGGGAAAGCCACACACTCATAGAGGACTTGAATGACAGCCTACTTTGATCTATATTCTATACCAGGGGTCAGCAGACTTTCCCTTTTCCTAAGGGCCAAGTAGTAAATATTGCTGACTTTGAGGGTCAGTCTCTGTCACAACTACTTAACTCTGCACTGAAAGCAGCCAGAGACGGACAGAAACAGATCCAAAGAAGAACAAGCATGTCTGTGTTCTAATAAAATGGTATTTATAAAAGCAGGCAATGCCCTGGACTTGGTCCCTGGGCTATAGTTTGCTGATCCCTGTTCTATATCAACAAGTCCCTCATTTTGTGGCTTTTTTTTTTTTTAAGATTTTATTTATTCGGTAAATAGAGAAAGATCACAAGTAGGCAAAGAGGCAGGCAGAGAGAGAGGCAGAAGCAGGCTACCTACTGAGCAGAGAGCCCAATGCAGGACTGATCCCAGGACCCTGAGATCATGACCTGAGCCGAAGGCAGACTTAACCCAATGAGCCACCCAGGCGCCCCTTGTGGCTTCTTTTGAGCATCACAGGGCTACCTCTGAAGATTCTGATGTACCTGGAAGACTAGAGTCTCCTTACCAGAATTAAGGAGAACAGCATCTTGGGTACATTCACCAGTTTGTCAAGCCCTTCAGACTGCCACTGGGTTGAGTAAGTCAACCTTTGTTAGGGTTTTTGGTGACTACTGCTAATACATGGGGAAAATGTGCTGAGTCCCAACCCCAGGCTAACTGGTCATATGAACTGAAGCTGGGTTTACCTTCTTCAGGGAAGAATCATAGGTAAGGGTGGCAAACAACATGCAGAGCAATTTGTTCCCCTCCCATCCTTTATCTCAGCTCATGGACAAACAAGGCCGTGAGACAGAGCAGATACCATCACCATGTTTTATAGATCTAAAAACTGAGATGGCAGGAATGAGGAGATTCACCTGCCCAAGATCAGATAGCTAATTGGCTGATTAGTGACAGAGCCAGAAATGAAATCCAGTACTTGGTTCCTTTACCATATCATAATTTTTCTTGCTTTTTCCTTGATTTTAGGACTTTCAAAATTGGCCGTGAGAAGATATCTCCTACACTGAAAGGGACTGAAGTTTTTGAACAACAACTAACAAATTAAGAAGCTCATGTGCATTGGAATTACTGGCTTGCTGGGTGATTTGTGATGTCTCAGGCATATTGTAAAGATTATATACTCATTTTTAAGAGCAACTTCTATAGCCTAGAAGCAGGACTTGGGAGATGGGGGAGATGGGAGTTAGGGAGGAGGACAAGGCCATGGTTTTTCTGCATGGTGTTTAGTCTTCCCAAATTGTTCCTGGCATCTTGTGTCTTCATGCAAGCAGATCATTAAGCAGGTAAAAACGACCTTGATCCATTTAAGAACAACTGTCAAAATGGAAACTGATATAAACAAGGCACTGAACCTTCATGCGGCCAAGGGTACTGCTTGGTTTCTGCAGGGAATCTTCCCACCACAATGCACCAAGCAGAAGAGAATCCTCTTAGCTCCTAAAAATAAGGGAAATTATGATTTGGTCAGGAGTGTTGGCTGATTGAAGAATTCAAGCTTCATTCCTGAGCATGTTTGTTTTCCCTCTTCCAAATGCCCATTTTAAAACTTTGCCTTTGCCCCACAGATTTATGTAGACACTGCCTCTAACTCTTTGAAATAAGAGCTAAATATAAATTTTAAGAAATAAATAATGACTAACATATATTGAGAGCCAAATCCATGTCAGGCACTTTGCATGCAATAACTCATATAATGCTCATAATAACCTCACAGTCATGTTATTATTATCCCCATTTTCCAGATGAGAAATGAAGAATCTCAAAAAAGCTACCACTTCGAGTGACACTCTGGATTTGAACCCAGGTCTATGTGCTTCCAAAGTCCTCTTGCCTTTGCTGATTTATGCTCATTAATAGAACTGCCTCTCTTTCATAAAGCTCGGGTAAAGTTTCACAGGGAAACTGCTTATTCTGGTGGCTCATTCTCCCTCTCCCTGGTCTTCAAAACTCGGTATCCAAAAGGTGAAGGAGAAAAATGACTACAATATCCAGCAGGCTTGCCCTCTTCTATAAAGCATTTCTGGGGAGACCCAGAGACACTAGACACAGAGAGGGGTATCACTGCACCACCCCAGTCAGGATGCTCATGCAGAGCAGCCATGCCTATGTGGGGACTATGGTAATAAGGACAGGTGCTCACCAGGGTGTAGGTGAAGGTCAAAGCCACGGTGAACTCTGGTCCACAAGGTGAAAGGCAGGCCATTACTAGCCCATGCTACCCTGTTTCTCCCCCACACAGAAAGGCAGCAAATGGCCCCAGAACCTAAGAGTTTTCACTGCCACTCTCAAGACACTTCGAATGCATCTGACTGCCCAGTCTCATTCATCACCTCTGAGATTTCAGGGGATGACCTGACCCTGGGCTGCAGACTCAGGCTCACCTTCAAGGTTGTGAGTAAGAAATATAATACCACTCCCTCCCTCTAGCCTCCTGTCAATCCCCAAGGCCTCAGACAGCCCACAGGAGCCCAGGAAGGGGAGGCAGAGACGGGCCTGACCAGAGAGGGAAGGGAGCACATGACCCTCCAGGGCTTCTCATGCCACCACATTAAAAAAAAGGTGATAGATCAAATTTCATTCATTTCTTCTGATTTATGTAAAGCAAGTCTCCGAGTTTGGGCAGGAAGGCAACACAGAGAAAGGTCCCTTAGGTACAGAAACCCAGACAGCCTGTGTGTATGGAGGGGAGGGCGAGTGACACACTGTTTGACAAAGGTGTCATGTGATATTAAACACGGTCTCAGACCTGTGAACACTGACCTTTGCCCCCTTTCAGTCCCACCCCCTTTTCCCCTAGCTTCCCCCCATTTCAAATCTGAAATGTAGATTTGGCTTGAATACAAAATACCTTTCACCCACCAGAACTGAACATTTGCACACCCGACTGCATTGAAATGATACAATGCCAGGGTCAGAGTAACACAAAATACTAGGACCACTAGACATAACACAGACTCTTTATTTCTAAACACCATTCTAGCAGTTCGCAGTCCCCCACCCCCCAACCTGAGGCTCAAATGTAAGAGAATTTCACTTTATCTCCTCAGGCTTGTTTTGCCTTCACTTTCACTATTCATTCAATGACTTAGTGCTTTCTTTTGGCATGCAGGCATACATACATACACACATACATACATATCAGGACCTTATTTAAAGAGCTTCGTCCAGCCTCTTGAAAACAGCCCCAGCCCAGAGGAAGGCACCTTCAGAAAGGGTGTGGAAATCTGTTTGCAACTTTCTAGAGTGTAATTCTAAACCACAAGGAAGAATATCCTTCCGCCCTGTGCAGCTGAAAAATTTAACAAACCACAACTGCCTTTTCCACTTAGAGGCAAGACATCCCTTCCAGCTGAAAAACTGGATTCTGAAGAGAAGGATCTATAGGAATATTAACCACAAAAAAGATATCTTATCCTCCAAAACATTCACCTTTGAGTTCTAAGTGTCTAGTTGTGTGTGTGTCTGTGTTTGAGTATATAGACGTTTATGCATACATACATATTTCTGCAAATATGTAAAAGCGAATAAGCATACATGAGAGGTACATGTTAATGAGTGACTTACGTGTGCACTAATGTCTATATAAGTGTATAAATGTGTGTGTTACATGAATGTATTTATAATGAGAGTGTATGTGTCTATGTGTGTGTTGGTATATGTTCCAGTGTGTGGGTTTATGAATGTGTGGACATGTGTGAGTGCATGCAAGTGTGCATATGTATGTGTGAATGTACTAGTGTATATCAGCATGAGTATATTTGTGTGCATGCATGTGTGCACATAGTCGTGTGTGTGTGTGTGTGTGTGTGTGTGTATGCCTGGGTTTTTAATGGAGTAACCCAGCATCTCATTAATGAGCTGGATTAGGGACCTATTGGCTCCACCTGGAAACCACGCACTACCCTTTGTTCCTTCAGTCAGGGCAAGATTGGGGTTGAGGTACCTGGAGGTATGCAATGAACCAAGGGCCACAGAAACACAAAACAGCAAACATTCCAGGGAGACAATTCCCGTTGTTGAAGACATTCTGATGTTTGTGAACTTGACCTCAAGTCCCTGGAAAAGCCTACCCCAAGAGGGAAAGTCTATGGCAAGGAGAGACCCTGTCCTAGAATGAAGCAGTAGAGAGAGCAGGATTCAACATAGCTGCTTGCTTGCCCAGGTCCTTAGTTGGTCAATCTGCCTCAAGCTCACTGAATTTCCACAGGAAAAAAACCACCCTGAATCAAGAGAAAAATGCCCAGTCATACAGCCTCCTACATTTCTACATTTGTAGGTCAAGAGACTGATACATCCTGATATATCCTGATACATCCAAACTGGTTCAACCCTCCTAAAACCCTCTTCATTCCACCTCTACCCAAGCATTTCCTCCATCTCACTTTTCCCAGCATTCTACCCACCAAGTGACAAAAGACTCAGAATTAAATGTTCCTTTTTTCCCATAAATATATGCTCTTCACTACCCCCTTATATTTCTAATCTCCTAAACTCATTTAATTATGTCCAGAGTAATTAAACTTGCTATCAGGGGGCATCTGGAAGGAAAGTTAATACATTTTAATTTGACTTATACAATGAATATTCGATCCCACATACAGCGTGGGGGGAGGTGCTTGTACACACACATTCTTGCATAATATGTTCATGGGGATTCTGGGTTGCAGGAGGTTCTCAGGGTGGGAGCTGGGAGTATTCACCCAGACAAGCTAGGAGACCATGAACACCATGTGGACAAGGCCTTGGGGTGAAAAGGGATTAGTGGGGAGTATTAAAAACCAGGCAGGGTGGGGCTTCCAGAATCTCAAACACCCTTCTGACAAAACAAAGTCTCTGAGATTTAAACCAAAGATCTTCCTCACCAAGAATTGAGAATTTGTGTTTCCTTTAAAAGCAGGAGATATTGTTTGTTTGTTTGTTTGTTTGTTTAAAAAAAAAGGTGGGGGGACACCTGAGTGGCTCAGGGGGTTAAGCCTCTGCCTTCTGGTTCAGGTCATGGTCTCAGGGTCCTGGGATCGAGCCCCACATCGGGGTCTCTGCTCAGCAGGGAGCCTGCCTCCTTCTCTCTCTGCCTGCCTGCCTCTCTGCCTACTTGTGGTTTTTCTCTCTCTGTCAAATAAATAAATAAATTCTTAAAAAAAAAAAAAAAAGGTGTGCTTGTACTGAGCCTCCCTTTCAAACTGAATTTTTAATGAGAACTTTTTCCTGAACTAGCCTGTCAGGGAAAGGTGAGCACAAGCAAAGGTCTGACATTACCTTCTTCAGAAGGACTAGGGTACATGCCTGCCATAGGTACACACATGCCAGGCTATGCTTGCACCCTCTGTAAACCAAGAGGAATAAGTCTGCATGATTTAGAAAGAATTTTGAGGCTGGAGGTACCAGGTCCTGCTCAACACTTAACAGGCTGTGTGACATTGAGCAAGTCCCTTCCCTACTGGCTCCCTGTGGCCAGCTAGCCTCAATTTTGTCATCTGTGAAGTGCAGGGTTGAACAGGAAGCTTGCCAAAGTTCCTCTAGCCAGGATACCCTGATTCTATCTCTTCTTACTTCAGACCTCCCCAAGGAAATGTGCCTCCTGGTGAGAAGGGGTTATAGGCCAAGATCTGCTGGCAGTAGAGTTCCCCAGCAAGGGACATTAATCCACAAGAGGACAGTTAGCATAACTGGAATTTAATCAAATAAATGGCTAAAACTTAATTGTTAAGTGGGAGCTTGCCTATGCCATCTGACAGATGGCACACTCCCTAATCCTACAGCTTACTGCACTGCTGGACGCCATCTGAGGGGCAGGGTGGGACCAAAGCCATTCCTGCTCACCTCCCAGTTGGCCCCAGACCACTCATACTCACGCACTGGTGAGGCCACTTGTCACCAGAAGGCCCCCTTATGCTAACAAGCAACCAAGATAAAACGTGTAACTATTTGAAGGGGCAAAAGATCCCTCGTGGGAAAGACTCATGGTAAGAGAACATACCTCCCTGGAAACAGATGTCCTGATCCTATAACACAAATTGCAGTATCACATCCCCAAAATACAAGCCCTCCCATAAATCATTCAGGGGAGCCTGTTTCGTTTTCCTGTTCTGATGAAAGTGACCTGTGTGTGGGGCTCAAGGCCAAAAGTGCCGCCACACTCGAGCAACCCCACACTTCCCCACAGCTTACTGTAAAGGTGCTGACCAAAACCACCACAGCCGGAACCGCTTCCCCTGCTGCCCTTTAGAAGTTGGCATTCCCCAGGGGTTGGTCCACAGTTAAGCCCCTGCCCCACCCTCCTCCTGTGCCAGCCTGGCCAAGCCCAAAGGCTCATCCACACAAGGTTCCTTTCTCCTCACTTTCCCGGATCATCCGCACACATTGGAAGCTAGGTCTCATCTTTACATTTCCATACTCTTCCTTTGGACCCTCATATTTGGGCATTCTCTCTTACTCTACCTGACATTGCTTGTTTCATGCCAACATGTTTTCTCTCTCCCTATGGTATTTTCCATAATCAGTTTTACTGAGGTGTGATTTACATAAATAAAGCTCACCAATTTTCAGTGTGCAATTCAGTGAGTTCTGACAAATGTATACAGTCACGTAACCACCACCACAATCAAGTCTAGCGCATAGGCATTGTCTCCTTCGTTCTTTGGCAGTAAACCCCTTATGCAGGCCCCCTGACTGTTGGCATCCTGTGATCTGTTTTTTATCATGATTGTTTTGTCTTTTCTAGAATTTCCCTTAAATGGAATCATTCAGCATGCACTCCTGTGTCTAGCCAGTCTTGTGTGTACTCTTGTGTCTTTCCTCAGCAGAATGTCTTTGGGATTCATCCCTTTCCTCCAGATATCGGTACTTCCACACTTTTTATTACTGAGTAGTATTCCACTGCATGGCTAGTCACAATTTGTTTGCCCATTCACTGGCTGATAGATATTCCAGTTGTTTCCATTTTTCACCATTACAAATAATGCTGCCATGAACATTTAAGTACAAGTCTCTGTGTGAACATACGTTCTCATTTCTCAAGTCGGCAGAGAAATTGCTGGGTCACATAGTCAGCATGTCTTTAACTGGGAAAGAAACAGCCTAGCTCTTTTCCAGGGTGAGTGTGCTATTTTGCATTCCCACGAATGAGAGTTCTGGTTGCTCCACCAGTGTTTGTTTCTTCTGTCTTTTTAATTTTAATCATTTTATTGTATATATAGTAGTGTCCCCTTATGGTTTTAATTTGCATTTCTCTAATGACTATTAATGTTAAGTATCTTTCCAGGTGCTTATTTGCCATTTGTGTATCTCCTATGGTGAAATGTCTATTGTACAAATCTTTTTTTGGCCCTTTTTTATTGGGTTGTGGGTTTCCTATAGTATTATGTTATAAGAGTTCTTCAATTGGGGTACAAGTTCTTAATCGGATATATTTCTTACAAATATTTTCTCTGTCTTTATTTTGTCTTTTCATTTTGTTAAGTGTCTTTTGAAGAGCAATTTTCAATTTTGATAATGCTCAAGTTATCACTATTCAATTTTATAGTTTGTGTGTGTGTGTTAGTGTACTGTTTAAAAGTTTTTGCCTAACCCAAGATCACATAAATTTTTTCCTATGTTTTCTTTTATAACTCCTACATTTAGACCAATCCATTTCAAGTTAATTTCTATGTATAAATAAAAATTGAATTTTTTTTGTATATGGTTTCTAATTTTTGTATATGGTTTCTAATTCATTTGATGAAAAAGTTATCTTTTCCCCATTGAACTGCCTTTACCCATCTTTGCAAAAAAAAAAAAAAATCAGCTAATCATATGTGGGCATCTAGTTCTGAACTCTATTCTGTTCTATTGATCCACATGTCTATCTCTACACCAACACCATAATGTCCTGTGTATTCTAACTTTACATTAAGTCTTGAAATCAGGTAGTGTAAGCCCTCCAACTGTGTTTTCTCCTTCAAAATTGTTTTGACTATCCTAGGTATTTGCATGCTATATAGATTATAGAATCAGTTTGTCAATTTCAACAAAAAATCCTGCTGGGATTTTCATTGAAAATGCACTAAAATCTACTGATCAGTTTCTCTCCCAATTATGTTTAAAATTCCTGGTGGACAAGGAACCTATATTACATTTCCACGTGGTTCCTGAGTAATATAGTCAAATATCCATCTTTCAGTGGACATGTGACTATGGTTGGGGCAGGGAAGGCGGAGGGCAGAATGAGAGAAGGCACTGCTGAAGGAACACAGGTCAGAAATGGTGTGGAGTCAAATGCAGACATGAGGACAATGAATGGGAACTACTGGGTGGTGGCATATATCCTGGGACTAGCAGAAGAAAGTGGTGACTAGGAAGAAGTCAGTTTCTCTCATAGCCTGTGTTTCACAATCAGGGCAAGTTCCCAGATGTCCAGAACTTGGAAATTCTAGGGGGAGAAACTGGGGTTCTTAGACACTGGGATCTGGTAATCAATCACTAAGAAAGGGAATGGAAGTTTACGTTTCTGTCTGACTCCAGCTTCCCTCTAGCAAAAGTTGGAAAGGGCTTAGAGATCATCTAGTCCATGTTTTACAAGTGAACAAAATAAGAACTAGAGAGATTAAGATCACAAAGTTAAATGATGAATTAGTAGCACAACTAGGATTAGAAAACAATACTGGTTTTTATCTCCAAGGTCAGAGACCTTTCCATCATATCTCAGCCTCTTTCTTTGGCAATGTCAGCTTACAGGGCCATTTGCTTCTAGAGCTGGAGCTCTAAGAATTTGATCAGATAGTTGTTCCAAAAAGTCAGAGGGTGGTCTACATTCTCCCCACATGCTTTCTCCCTTTCTGTCCACCCATCACTAGAAACCATTTTCAAGAAACCTTAGTGGCTTCTCTTCAAATCCCCACTACAATCAAGCTCCCTTTCTCTGTCCCTTGCTTCAATCCAGGTTTGGCTTTCCCAGGTACTGTGGGAAATGAGAAGGGCACTTAGCCAGAAGTTAGGAGATTTGGTCTCTGGACCACCTGCCCCCAGCTCACTGGACAAATCACTGAACTTCTCCAAGCCATAGTTTTTCACCTCTGACAAATAAGAATAACACTTACTCTATTGGCTTAAAGACATTGTGAAGATACGGTGAAAATAGAGTGGAAGTGCCCTCCAATACTTATAAGCCGGCATATAGTAGAAGGTCCAGGGATGAAGAAAACAGGTACCGAAAGCAGGCTTTTTCTGAAGCCTTCACTGCCAGAAGGAAAAATTACAAAGGAGGTTTAGGAGCATGTCCAGCATGCATACTCTCTCCTCACAATGGAACTCATCTCTGCTTGTAGGAAAACTTGATTGGGCCCTTTCATTCCCAGTACCTATAAAAGATCTGTGTGTATGGGTGAGTGGACATTCCAACTCTCTTGCCAATTTCCCCACCTCCCTCTTTCTATCGGAAATAAAACCTGCACAGAGATATTTAAGTGCATCTTTGCTCTGATCTTAGAAGCCCCTCCTACTCCCAGGTAATTGTGCCCTCAACTTGCAGCACCCCTACTCTCCCTCCAAAGTTAGGCCAGTGTCCTGGCCCATCTCTTGAGAGGCTTCCAGTCATGCCCCTGCTTTGCCTCCTCAACAGTTATCTCCAACAATCCAAGGCTACTTAAATTCCCCTGTAAATCAGTTATGCCTCAACTAAGATGGTTCAGTAATTGAATAGAGTTCTGAGCCCTCCCAGGTACTACTACTAGGAGGGAAAGAACTGTAAGAGTCATCAGTGATCACCTCCTAGATATCAAATACTGCCCATAGTAAAAACTCCCAGATAAAGGGCCATCTCATTTCCAGAGACATGTTCCTTTTGCTTGCCTTTCTCTCCCCAGAAAGGAGATCCCCCCATTTCTGCTGAGACTAAACACTGCTCTCATAGAATAGCCTTCTTCCTGGTAATGTAAGATTCAACTCCCATTCCCAGAAGGCCCCAAATTCAGTGCTACTGCAATTGACTCCAGGCTTTGCTTATCTCTCCTGCTTGAAGCAATTTAATTACTAAATTAAGGTAATATCATTGTTTTTCTAACCACAAATGGTGTTAAAATGATCAATGTCACTAATGGGTAGCTTGATCTCCCTCCAGCCACCTCCCCCACCTACCTCCTAACCCCCCAACCCCCACCCCCAAGGAGAACCAAACTGTCTCCTCTCCTAGTGAGAGTGCCACATTTCCATGCAAATGAGTGTCCAGAGTGAATGGGGTGGGGGCGGTGCCCAGACTTTCTCCATGGCTGAGCTGCTGGAGGAGTATTTGCATAATAAAATGTGTTAACAGCTTGGAATTAATCATAGCTGCTACCCTGGATGGCCTAAAGAACTATTTTCCAGGCTCTTATCTGTGAAAACTCTGGATGGTATTTGTAGGTAATGGAGCCTCTGTATATTTTTCTAATTATCATTACATTTTTCTATTTGTCTCCAAAATGTGCCCCCATTCTAAAATATCATAAAATGTTGTAGGTTTTTTAGGATGCTTTTATTACATAAAAATTCTTACGCACTCAATAAATTACACCATACATGCCTTTATGCACAAGATTATGTTGGAAGAAAATGCCTAAAGATTTATATGATAGAATGGACAACAAAGTATAGATTTTGGAACCTAAACAACCCTGGTTTGAGTCTAACTTTGTAGATGATTTAAGGAAAGTCACACATCCTTACTGAGACTTGTTTCCTCTGCTGTAAAAAGGGGATGTGGTAGGCTGCCTTCTAAAATGGCCCCAATGCCCCGCCTTCTGGTATCCCCACCCTTGTATAATCCCCTCCCCTTGAGTGCTGGCTAGATCTAGTGGCTTGCTTCTAACAAAAAGAACATGGCAAAAGTGATGGGATGTCGGTTCCAAACTTGGGTTACAAAAGATTATGACTTTGTCTCTCTCAACTTGTTCATTGTGATAAAGCTGGCTACCATATTGTGAGCTGCCCTGTGGGGGCTCACATTGCAAGGAACCTAAGATGGCCTCCAGCCAACAACCAGTGAGGAACTGAGGTCTTCAGGCCAACAACTCAGAAGGAACTGAATCCTGTCAACAACTCGAGTGAGCTTGCTCAGCTGAACCTCAAGAAGATTGCAGGTCTGGCCTACACCTTGACTGCAACCTAGTGACAGACACTTAACCGAGCTAAGCTGCACCTAGATTTCCTGATCTATAGAAACTGTGAGGTAATAAATGTGTGTTGATATCAATGTTAAGTTTTGAGGTAATCTTTTATAATATTGCAATAGATAACCTATAAGGATATCAAAGCATATAAGCTACTTCACTGAAACACATTCTTAAGATTTAAAATAGGGTTTTAAATAGTGCAGCACCACACAGATGTATATTATCATGTGTTTTCAACCCAATAAATAACTAACTTTCCTAAATGCTTAAATTGCTTTGTTTGAACAGCCAAAAGAAGTTCTGCATCCTACAAATGTCCCCATCCATACATTTTCCAGTCATTTCATCCCTGTTGCAATTTTCACTCTGGGGCTTGGGGTTTGTTTTGTCAAGATTATGGGCAGGACCACCTCACAGAAGACAACAATGGGAAGTTAGCTGTCAGTAACAGGAAGATTGTTCCCACAAAACTATTCTTTCTTGAGGTTTGTCACAGACCAACTCCTACCACTAATAAATAATAGTGGTAAGAATCAGAATGATAACAGTTACTACCATTTATTGAGCAACCATTATGTGCACGGAACTTTGAAAACATTCTTTCACATCCTCTCCACAACACTGAAAAAAAATTCAGAGGGTTTAAGTCACTTGTTCAATACTAAGTAGTTAGGGTGCTTCAGAGCTGAGGTTAGAACACAACTCTTTTTGTCTTTGACCCTTATCTTTTATGTAGGTGTGCTTAAATAATTTTTTTTAAATAAAGGGAGAATTTGTTTTGTATCCTTTTTTTCCCCCACTCAACACTTTATCATGAGCATTTCTCCCATGTTATCAATTTTTTAACACTATTTTTAAAGGCAGCATAATATTCCATTATGGAGATTTCCTCTACCTTTATTTTTTAGTATTTAGGCTACTACCAGATGTTTTGCTTTCATAAATTATGCTGTGATAAGCATCTGTGATCATATCTGATGATTTTCATAGAATAAAGCCCTAAGAGTGGGACTTCCAGGTCAAGTTTATAAGCATTTTTAAGGCTCCTGATGCATGTTGCCAAATTGCTTTCCTGAAAGGTTGTACCAATCCATATTCCCAGGGAGATAAACACTTAACTTTGAAAGCAAAGGGAATTTTAAAATGTGAGATAAGCTGGCACCTTGTTTAAAGGAACAACTCCTTAAGTTCCCTGCAAAAGCCCTCTGAGAACCCCCATGAACCACTGGCTAAGGAAACATTGTTCTGCCTTCCTAACTGGCTGGTTAAATTCCCAATGTCCCAGATGTCATTTTATTCACAGTTATAGGAGGGGATTGGGTGGGGTAAGAGGGGAAATAGAAGCATTTGCATGATAATAAACCTGAAACTTAATAATCATGCTTTTACAAAACATGTATATGGTCCTTTCCTGAGGCCGCTTTTCCAGAAAAGGATGACCTTCTCCAAGGGGATAAGAATATTTTTCTCTGCCAGATCTTAAGCTAGAGCATTGAAATTATTTCTATACACATACACAAAGAGAAGGAGGGAGCTGAGGTACAAATATTTAGTCACCCAAAGAGAGGAAAAAAGATACCACAGTGGTGTTAATTATCTAGATGGTATTTAAGGCCAAAGGAAAATTCAGGAAGATTTATTTTTAATTGTAAAAATTCTCCACCCCAATTTGTTATGTGTGACACAGCCAAAGAACCACTGGCCCATTTTAACCTTTGAACATTTCCATTTTACTTCTACAAATTGGGAGAAAGGAAAAGAATATTCACAAAGATAAAGGGGGGAAGGATGATTATAGGAAGGAGACAGAAACGGAAGAAAAAATATTATTTCAATTCTCAGCAGTTACTTGGGTTTTCAAACCATAGTCTGGGTCTTAAGAAATGGAAATTAACTTCATATACACACTGAGTAGGGGAGGGCCTAGATAGTAGACTTTTAAAAGATCAAAAAGATTTTGGTATTCTGCCATTATTTGCAATGCCCTACGCTGATCAGGATTGGCCAACTGCTGTAGCAAACAAACCCGGTTTCAGTGGCCTAACATCATAAAGGGCTGCTTCTTGCTTATATCACAGTCTAGTGTAGGTTGCAGAGGGTGGAGGGTGGTGAAGGAGGACCTATTCCACACAGTCATTCAGGGATCCAGGGAAATGTGAATTAAACCAAGAATGTACTATTCTCATCCACTGGATTAACAAAATTAGAATTTTTACAACAAAAACATATCTGTATATAAATTGTATCATTTGAATAGATTTTAGAAATTAGAAAATGGCTGCTTGGTGTTCTATGTTCCCAGAGCAGACAGAGAAGGTAAACAAAGCTAAGAGTAAAAGACGTGTTAGATGACAAGAGAAGAATTTGGGGAAACCACTTGCATTGAAGGGGAAAAGGGATCCAAGTCCTAGAAAAAAGTTGCCATAGTTTATAAAGAGTAGCTATTGGCAACAGGATACGGGCTGTACCCAAACAGGCTTTTTAGACTCTTCTGGCCACTTTCAGAACACTCCCTCCCAGAATAAATCACCTGAATCAAGACATCGTAGATCTTGGGCATGAAACACCCATCTCTTATGGCTCCTGCTCTGTTGTAGCCATACATTTCTAACTTAGCAGCCCAATCAGAGCATCAGTTTTAGAAGAAAGGTTACTTGTTCCCAGGCCCACAATGAGAAATGGGAGGAAATGTGGAAACCAGGGCAAGACTTGGCCACGGTGTGATTAGATGACTAATAAATACTAATAATACTAATAATTACTAAGACTTCTTCTCCAGTCTGGAGCTCTTCCCACTGCAACACACAACTCCATCACCAGAAGCCCCAAGCAACCTAATTAATGGGCCCCAAGAGATTATCATGGACATCCCTCCCAAATCCTCTGAGAAATGCTCCCAATAGTCACCACCAGTGACAAAGGAAAGGATGGCAGTGGCAGCCTCCCCTTGGGGAGATTCATGTGGTGCCTGAGAGGCCATACCACACCACCATGAGCTGCCATGTCTTTCTGGGGCTCCACTTCCAGCCTCCAAACCCTCCCGACCAACATCAGGGCCCTAAACTTGCCTGTATTTCCTTCCTATCTCACCTTCTCAGCTTATACGGGGGCTAGAAAAGACCAAAAAAAGGGCAAGGAGACACATGGGATGCAGTAAGTCAGAGTCACTACAACAGCCTCACCGAGAATCTCCTTAGAGTTTTGTTGTTTTCAAAGATTTTATTTATTTATTTCTCAGAGAATGAGAGCACAAGCAGGGGGAACGGCGGGCAGAGGAAGAAGCGGGCTCCTCAGTGAGCAAGGAGCCCGACGCAGAACTCAATCCCAGGGTCCTAGGATCATTACCTGAGCAGAAGGCAGATGCTTAACCAAGTGAGTCATCCAGGCATCGATAAAGTTTTTTTTTAAAGATTTTAGCATGCGCACAGGTTGGGGAGGGGCAGAGGGAGAGGGAGAAATAGGCTCTCAGCTGAGCAGGGAACCCGATGTGATTGGGGGCTAGATCCTGGGACCCTGGGATCATGACCTGAGCCAAAGGCAGACGCTTAACTGACTGAGCCACCCAGGTACCCCAATTGGTAACTTTTGAGAAGCTGAATGAAATACACTGCTCAAGCTGATTCTACAGGTACAGCACTGCTGTTCTCAAAAACCAAACCAGCCACCAAGCAACTACTTCTTCAATCAAAGAAGCAACTACTTACAATGTCTTATTTTTAAAGGGAATGAAAAAGGTAGAAAGAGTCTGTGCAGCTGGTAGTATATACTCCTTAGGAACATGGGGCTTTTAAAATCATTACTCTTATGGCTTCTCCTATTATTATTTCAGTTTTATTACGGCTCATCTAGTAAAGGTAATTCAGGTTGGATACAGGTTTAAAAAGCACGTGGAAACTGCCATCAGGGATACTTATTTTATATTCTCACCCCTCCCAGGTCCCTCTTCTGGACTTAGAGACTGTTGTTACTCAGGCAGATGAGAGTAACACAGTGCAGGTACTCCAACCTCTCCAATATCTTAGAGATTAGAAGTCCACTTCAGGTAGATACATTTAAACCTAAAAGGCTGTGACATTGCAAAGACCCAGCTTAAGTTCCTCCTAAGACATCTTGCCAAGCCTCTACAACCCACATCATTCTCCATTCTCTGAGTTCATGTAGGTTTTAAAGTAGCACTTAATTACAAAATGTGTTCTACTGTGCTATTGTTTCATGATTCAGGTATACAGAATGCCTCATAAGAGAAATGCTCAATTAATACTTGTTCAATGAATAGGTAAATACGAGCATGGATTTTGGAGTCAAAAGACCAGATGTTACTTCTCACTAACTAGATGATCTTTAGCAAGTCACTTAACCAGTTCTAGCCTCAGTTTCTTTACCTGGAAAATGGCAGTAATAGGACACGGCTCAGAGGAATAAATAAAATGCAAATAACAGGTGATCAAGGACAGAGTGAGCCCTTTACTTTCACCAAGTACCCACTGAGTCCGCGTTCATTTATTGTCTAAACCAGTTTGTATTCCAGAGTCTTTTTTTTTTTCCAGCAGTATTCATGCCGAGACATGTCTACCATATTTTGATTAGGACAAGGTTTAGCCTATTGATTGTGAAAAAGTTTCCAAAAATCAAGACCAAGTTCTGTAGCAAAAGGACATGGGGTGGTTGTGGTATAAGTGTGTGATGATATGCCCTCTTATAGGAGAAGAAAAATTCCCCGAACTTATTATAACGAAAAATGTTGCTTGAGTCACCTGCCATGGCCCTAGTATCATTCACCATTGTTTCCTTCAAAATACCTCAAAATGTGTCCACCAGGTAGTAAGACATAGCAGGCACTCTATTTGTGTTTGTAAACTGAATTATAGCCATGATTCCAAAGTGTTAGGAATTTAACTAGCTGGAGCAGTAGGGAAATGTTTTCAAAAGTCATTTAATTCTTTGTGTCCTAAGGTATAATTCAACAAAACAGAACTCCAAAAGACCGCTAAAAACTGCAGCCAAAACAGGCCTGGGCCAAGGATTGTTAAACGGTGTCCTTTAAACCCTGCTCCATAAATATTCTCAGCCTAATGAACCCATGCCCCCAAACAGCCCCTGAACTGGTCTACTAACCGCAATACATGTTAAATTTATGATTTCTAAACAAGATAAAAGACCTGATTGGATTTATTTCCTTACCAAAAAAAAAGCATTCCATTCCTGACCAAGTGGAGACCCTGAGCTGGTTTATTTGCTACCAGCACCTACTTGTATGTCACTTAGGCAAAACCTTCTTATATAGATTCCCGGGTGTTCTGTAGAGTAGCCTTCTTTCCCTGACTGGTCTGAGCCTACTCCTCAACACAGATTGCTCATGACAGTGACTTCGCAGCCGTTCACTGATTCCTCCTATCGCTGCTCCAGGTGACTGCCTACCTGGCCACCACAGCAGCATTCTCCCAGGTTGTTCTCCGAAGTTCTCCCTTCCAGGGAGAGTCACATGGAATCACAGAGTCAGAAGTGACCTTGGAATTCATCTAGTCATTTTGCAGATGAGAAAAATAAGACCCAGAGAAGAAAATGAACATGGAGAACAGGGACTAGATAGAACCCAAGGGTCTTGATTCTGAATCTAGAGCTCAGCCCCTAGTGTCAAGTCCTGAAGACGTCGTCAGCAGCCCCTCCCCCCAGCACACATTCCAAGAAGGTCACATGGGAAGTCCAGAGCATTTGCCTTCAGTGCCTCAGCAGGACTTCCAAAATGTCTGTGTGGATAGGCTCCTAGTGGCTACCATCCTCCCACCCATCACTCTGCAGACTCCAGTCTTAGCTGACTTCCCTATATTTTGTTTTCTCAAGGTTAGACTCTTTTGTTTCTAAGTGTCTAAGTTAAAGTGAGATGAGCAATATCTGACAAACCAGCCTACCTGAGGAAAGGAGATTAATGACTCCTCCCAGATAATCTGAGAATATTAAAACAAGGGCCTTCTGAAGGCTTTGCTATCCGGACCAACGCAGCATCTTTAGAAGAAAATATCTGAATCAGGGGGTGATTGAGTAAGCCATTCCTTTAGAGGTAAGATGTGGGAACTGGCCAGGCTCAGAAACGCCCAGGGAATACAGGCTGTATGTGGATCCACATGATTTCTTGGCCTGAATGCAATTACTGAGAACCACATATCAGTATCACGAACCCAACACTCACACTCCTCCCTTCCAGGAAAGAGTCTGTCCTCAATTCCTATCACCTCACTGTGGCAGGGTTAGGACCAGCTCCAGCCTGAGCATGTTAGGACATTCAAGAGCCTACACCCACATTTATCCACTATCTCCAATACCCGCCCACCTAGCACCTAGCATGAGTCTAAACCCAGGAGAGAGCATGTCCAGAAAGGACAAGATTAAAAACCTCACAGAAAGTCTGCAGAATGAGTCATAGTGCCTGGGTCGCAAGTCTTGCCTACTCTCCTAATCAGTTCTATGGCCCCCAACAAACCACTGGACTGCCTTGTGCCTCAGTTTGCTCACTGGAGAAGTGAGGTTAATGGCAATACCTTGCTAGAATAGGGGCAAAATGAGAAAATAAAAACTGTTCAATGAAGGTAAAAATAGTTTTCAAAGGTGATACCTCATGATGTTATTAGTAATAACGCAATCACTTCCTTGTCCTCCTCCCAGACATTTACTCATATTTCTTCCGAACGCTTTCAGAGAACTCTCAGATTTACCAGATAGGTTGAAAGATTTAGCTTCCCCTCCTGTTTAAATTCCCTTGCCGTTAAGCCCAATTTGTACCAACTGACTTTTTAAAAAACAAGATTAAAAGGGAAGCTTTGACCAGGACTCAGGACTCAGAAAACCAAATCATTTGGCAAAAAATAAAAGCATCTACCTCCATCATCAGCAAATACATGCTGCATGCTTCCTGAGAGCAAGTCACAGAGTTGAAAGCCTGGAGTCCTTTGCCCTGGTCTCAGAATATAACTTCAAGTCTCTCAAGTTTTGTTTTTGAGGCCAGTTCTTGACCTGCAAGTTCTTAAAGCCCAATAGCAACCAAAGAAAACTCTTGCCCACACTCTGTTTTATCTCAGTATTCACACCTTGCATTCCAGCCTCTTTCTGTCTACAGACCTGAACCTTCAGAGTTTGACAAGCAGGGAGTTCTACAGGCAAGGGCTATGATTATACTATGTTGTTGCTTGAGGGAGAAAAGAGAGGGGAGGGAATCTTAAACAAGCAAGGACTGACCAAACAAATTAACAGGTCAGACAAGATAAGACTGTCTTCCCTGATCCAGCTCAAACACATGTATGAAAGCCAGATCTTCTACTTTTTTTAATGGGCAGAATGAACAACAAGAAACTTTTAGAATGATGATAGTAGATTTCACAAACAAATAGTAAAGAGCCCGTCCAGGGTAGAAAACATCTTACCTGTCTTTGGAATGTCCCCACACCTTGAAGAGGTTCCCCCTTCTTATACTTCCAAACTCCTCAGAAATTATTCAAAAGTGAGAATATAATGAGGGGAAGCAGCAAACTTGCAATCTGATGATTTTTCCCAGTCCTCCCCAACAGAAACCTTCCATAGTGTAAATGGCTCTGAGGGTGCAGTTCACCCAGAAAGCACTCATATCAACCACCCGCCTTAAAGTGGACATAAATATCAAGTCAGCTTCATAGCCATTTATCCTACTCTCAGACAAAACACATAAATAAGTTGGAAGTGGACACTTCTCCCACCCCAGGGAGGTGATCCTTCCTGACCCTAAACTCCAGGGACCCTGTCAGGCAGTAGAAGAAAATCAGCCCTTCTCTGGCTGCAACAGACTGGACAGTTTGTGGGTACCCCAGACTCTAGAGAGTGCCTCTGTCTCCCATAAGATTCTTTTCCCTCTCTGTGGCTTCCTCTCCCATACCAGCTGCTGTCCTTGCTCCTTTGCTTTCTCTTGCTAGTCTTGTCTCCTATTTTGTGTTTACTTTGTTGCCATTTGTTCTTATTAATTTCTTTTCTTTTTTTAAGATTTTATTCAGGGGCGCCTGGGTGGCTCAGTGGTTTAAGCCTCTGCCTTCAGCTCAGGTCATGGTCTCGGGGTCCTGGGATCGAGCCCCGCATCGGGCTCTCTGCTCGGCAGGGAGCCTGCTTTCCCCCCTCTCTGCCTGCCTCTCTGCCTACTTGTTGTCTCTGTCTGTCAAATAAATAAAATCTTAAAAAAAAAAAAAAGATTTTATTCATTCACTCACTTATTTATTTATTTGAGAGAAAGAGAGAGAGGGCACAAGCAGGGGGAGAGACAGAGGGAGAGAAAGAAGCAGGCTCCCTACTGAGCAAGGAGCACAACTCCAGACTCAATCCCAGACCCTGGGATCATGACCTGAGCTGAAGGCTTACACTTAACCAAATGAGCCACCCAGGTGCCCTTGTTCTTATTATTTTCTATTTTGGTTTTCTTTGCTTGTTCCTTTAAACAGCTTTTTTAGTTAGGGTGAAATATATATAACATAGTATTTATCGTTTTAATCATTTGTAATTATACAATTGAGTGGCATCAAATATACTCACAATACTGTATGCCCATCATAACCATGCATCTCCAGAACAATGTATCCCTTCAGCAGACCCAACACATCCCCACAGCTGGACTTCCCTTCCCTCCCCAGCCAACATCAAGGTGACCCCAATGTTATCTAAGGTAGCATCTTACAGTGCATCATCCTTGTGCCCTGACAACTTCCAATGAATCCCTATGCTTTCTATGTTATTTTTGCCTCTATTTGCAAAGATTTAAATCCCCCCCTTCAAAAAAATAGATGTTCAGAGAACTTCTTCACTATACCAACCCTGAAAACCCTAAATGATAAATGCCAAATGAAGGGCCCATGCAGTAGGCCAGAGGATGGGGTTGACCACACTTTCCAAACTTAATTCATGTTGTTAAAATGTAGACCATGACTCTGTAGCTCTAGGGAGGGACTGCAGATTGTGCATTTTTAATGGGCTCCCAGCTGACGATGCCCATACCCTGGGGTCCACTGACAGCACTTTGAGTCTGGAGGGGAGATGTCCCTTCCCTAGAGCCCCCAGGTGTGGAAGGCTTCTAAAAGGAGGACAGCTTAGGAATAGTTCTCCTGCCCGTGTAGTCCCACAAGAATGGCCACCTGGGCAGACACAGGGTACAACCTCACCATGTCACCCTGAAAGGGAAGCATAATTCACCTACCCAAGGGTGGAAGTAGTGGCAGGAAGTCCAAGTACACCCAGCAGGCTGTTTGTGCCACCCGAGGAAAGAGGAACTGACCTTTTTCTCATGGGGAAGTGTATCTTCTCTTCTCCAAACCACAGGCTCCCAAACATACTAGCTCAAGTGAAGTTCCTGCGATGACCATTGGGCGTGGGCCAGCCTCATCTGGCCCCCACCACACAGGCTATGGCCAGCCAAGAAGGGCTGCCATTCCACTGCCCTGCTGCAGGACCCCAGCCTCCCCACCCAGGAGCACAGCCCCATTTGCCTTCCCACACCAGTGCTGTGCCTCTAAGCCCGAGCCAGGGAAGAAAGCTGTGTACACTGACACTTAAATTAGATCCTTGCAATTATCTCTCAATCCTGGCTTGCCCTGTGCTTCTTTATCACTTTTTTTAATAGCTAAAGTTACTCGCCCTCGTTTTAAGTACATTGTACAAAAGGCATAGGCCAACTTCTGATATATTCCCACAAGCAAAATTAAATACCAGTAACATGTGTTTTAGTGAATTGGGTCCCTCAATTTGCATCTTATAATAAGGATGTTATCATACTGGTTTATAGCTCAGCTCTTTAGTTTTTATCTCTCTGGGGCTAGATTCCCCCTCATGAGTTCAATGTAAGTCTATGCACTAATGCAATTTTTAAAATGCTTTTCTTCTGTGTTAACAGTAACACCCTTATGAGTGAAAAGATTTTACTCCCCAAAGTGTACAGAATGTTTGCTTTCACTGGAGGATGGGGTGGGATATTAGCCCTTAGTAATATCCGTGGCTGCTCTTAAGTGAAAGGAGTTGAGTCAGTAATCCAGTCTGCCACTGCAAAAAAAGCCTTTTTCACCTCTTTGCACTGAGACATAATCTCTGGTGTGTTCATTCCCTTACATTTAGATTAATTATAAAACATTGTCACCAGAATATTAAAGTAATGTTTAATACACAGAAGGGAATAAGGTATTCTGGAAAATGCATAATTTCCCTATGATGATTTTGCCAGTTGCATGCAATATGATCTTTTGATTGCCAGCTATAGAAATATTGTGACTAAGCTTTCACTAGCTTTTTATTTTTGCAACCATCCTGTCATAGCACTTTGAAAACTGTAAGCTTGGCCCATCAAAAAAAAAAAAAAAAAAAAATCCAAGGGTGCCCATGCTAAAGAGTTCTCTCAGCTTGGTTCCAAGAGAGGGTGGCAGGAGGAGAAAGTGTGCAGTGTACAATAGCACCTTCCACTTCACCAGTCCTGGAGATGGAGAAAGGACTGACCCTACCTTCTACACAAATCCACCAAAGGCACACACACGCATGCACACACACATGCGCACACACACATACACACACACTCCATGTCCCTTGACTAGGGAAGGTGTCAACATTCCTAAATGGAAATCCCAAGTCCTCTTGCTCGCTTCAGATTTTCCAAGCTCTACTGCAGCCACACACCCAAGAGGAATGGTCTAAATCAACATAGAACAGTGGCAAATGGAATGTTCCTTGCTGGCAGGGGCTGAAATGGGACCAACAAGCCTCAGAGGACCACTCCTGGGGATTGGTTACCTCAGCCATCTCCCTCTAGGTCACTGGGCTCAGTCCTTGGCTGTGTTGGTTAACAACCAAGTGTCGTTACCAGCGGAGGGCTCTTGTCCTTCGAGGTCTCACTCCAGGTCTCTGCAGGTGGAACTTTTCCACTTCAATAATAATTTTTTTAAATAATAATAATAATAGCAGTAGAAGGGGTACTCCAGCCCCCTCTCCTTCCCATGAGCACTCACTGGCAAGGTGGTGGTCCCATCCCTCTGTCACATTACCAAGAATGCTGGTAGAATTCTTCGAGCTTTTAAAAACTGGAATTAATTTTTAAATATGTGTTCTATTTATCCATGCCACCTAACAGCAATACGCCCAACACCTGTCATCTTGTTTTCCATTCTCTTCAAGGCTTCCTATGCCGCTCTGGCCCCCACCCTCTGCTCTTCAAAAATATACTGGATCTATATATGAAAAGCTAAGCCCTCTCACCCCAAAAGGCTCAGAGTCTGGAGGCTTAATTACCTCTCCATTTGAAACACAGAGGCCCCTTGGGTCAGAATTAAATGTGATTTCCAGTAGGAGAGGGGATAGGTTTACTCCATTTCTGCCCATCCCACATCTGTTCTGTAGACACAATGACTCCTTAGGGCAGGAGAGGATAAATGAACCTTCTCTAGTCCAGTTTTGTAGCCTTTACCTTTAACTCCTAGAGAAGAAGAGTGGGGGTCAAAGTAAGTACAGTTTCTGAAGATAAGATTCTAGAAACCAGGGGGTTGCTGAATATCAAAGATCAAAGCCTAATAATGTCCTTGAGATCATCACAGTCATTTGGGATGAGGAAGGTTTTCCTGGCTGGTTGTGTGCATACTGGCAGCATACACAAGACATGAATATGCATATGTTATAAACAGGTGTATACATACAAAATTAGAAGTGTAACTGTGCATATACACACCCTTCCTGTACATACACCATACTTCTGACTCATGGGAAAAATGAAAAGAATAATTACATAAAACTATTACATTAAGCACTTGCATTACAACTACTACATTAAACAATTAAATATATTATATGGACACTTACATTTCCTAACCACGTATACAGTAGACCCCCTTATCCATGGAGAATATAGAACCAAGATCCCTAGTGGATGCCTAAAACCACTGTTAGTACCAAACCTTATATTTACTATGTTGTTTTCTCCCTATACATACATACCTATGGTAAAGTACAATTTACAAATTAGGCACAGTAAGACATTAACAACAGAAACTAATCATAAAATAAAATAATTATAAAAACATACAGGCATCCCTCGTTTTACTGTGCTTTGCTTTACCGCACTTCACAGACACTCATTTTTCAAAACTGGAAGGTCTTTAGTAACCCGGTGCTGAGCAAGTCTACCAGCATTTTCCAACAGCACTTGCTCACCTCATGCCTGCTTTTGGTAATCTCACAACATTCCAAACTTTTTCACTATCGTCGTATTACAACATTCCAAACTTTTTCACTATCGTTGTATTTGCAATGCTGATCTGTGACCAGTGATTACCGCCCACGCAAAGCGCAGATGAAGGCTAGCATCGTATAGCGATAAAGTTTTTTTTTTATAAAGTATTTTTTAATTAAGGTATGTACTTTTTTAGACTTCACACTACTGCACACGTAACAGACGACAGTATCGTGTGAACATAAATTTTCTATGCACGAGAAATGCATAGAATTCCTTTGAATTCCTTTGACCTGCCGTGTGGCGATATTCACTTTATCGCGGTGCTCTGGAACCAAACTGTAGGATCCCCGAGGTGTGACTGCACTGTGTTAAAATTACGTGTACGCGGTCTATCTGAAAATCTCTCAAGTACCTTACTCACCCTTCTTCTTCCTGTGAGGACAGGAGACGGTAAAATGCCGGCATGATGAGAGGACATACTGAATGACGCAGCGGAACAACACAGGGATTTGACGCAGGGGAATGACGCAGACGACGTGACGTAGCGCTGGCTGTGGACCGTCAGTGAGAAGGAGCACCCCCTTCCTGACCACTGTTGCCGATGGCCGACTGAAACCACGGAAAGCCAAACTGGAGATGAGGAGGGGCTCCTCTCTGTGACTTTCAGTGATTATCACTTTGTTGAAGTGTGAACTGAGCCCTGTGCTGATACAGAAGAGGGGGAGCTTAGCGAGAGAAGGGAGCTTTGTCTTCTGCCCCACAGACTTCAACTCACAGAGACCTTACTTTCCTCCCTGTCCCACGTCAAGGTCTATAGGGAATACTTAACTTTTTCAGTTATACTTTATTTCAGTGGGAGGGAAATATGAGCCATACCTGTCATGTCAAAGTGTTTTCACACCTCAGGGGAATGTTTCCACGTTTATTGAACTCCTTGGGCAGCTCCCAGCCACTCACTCTTGCCTGATCTTTAGCTCGTATTTGCATCCTTGACAATCCTCCTGAGAAGCGGGGCCAGCACTGGGGCTTGTAGCTATGGACAGGTCACAGGTGTGAGGAAGAAGAGGTTGGAGGGGTAACTCAAGGGTGAAATGGAGAGTTTGCAACCCCGTGTCAAAAATGAATCCCTCGTATGCCTTAAATGTCCTGATGGCACTGGACAGTCATAGACCAATCCTGCTTCCAGAAAGAACAGAATGGTAGGAAGGGAAGGTAGAAAGGGGGAAAAGAGGTGTGGTAGGATAACAGACGATATGACTGCTGTATAAAAATACAAAGTTCTCTCTCTCTCTTTTTTTTTTTTTTTTTTTTTGAAATTTAAGCTCCAAGAGAGTAAAGACCTAGCCTGCCTCAGCCTTACTGTGGTGCAGAGAACATTTCTCTGATTCTGTGTAAACATTCTTGCTTACTTTCACTCCATGCCTTCATTATGAAATTCATCTAGTGCTGTGGCCAAATGACAATAAAATTGTATTATTACAGTATCTGGCATGTATCAACAAGCATATTGCAAAGAAAAAAGCCACATAATTCAACTTTTACAAATAGTCGAGAGAATAAAAAAAAGAAAAAAAAACTTTAATCTTTCTCCCTCAAAAAAGGAAATCCTTGGAGCCCACTGAACTACTAAACTCACAGTTTTCTGTTCTTTTTCCAGTTAAGTTTATCATTGTACTTGAGACTCTGCTAAACTGTTAAATGCCTGATGAAATGAGATGTTTTCCTTTATACTATAAAAACAGTTCATCTCTAGGCAACTGACCTGTTTGGGCCTCAAGGTCTTTATCTTCAGGCTCTTCATTGTGTGGGCTTTAACAACAGTCAACACATAAGGAAGATCTTTTGTTGGTTCCATAGGCATTCTGGGATGGATCTAGACCAGGGTAAATGGGGAATTTAGCTATACCATCAAATAATGGCATCATTGTGTGCTTGTATGCAGTGAAGGTTACTACATAGCTTGACCTAAATACTATACTCATGGCAGAGTCCTCCCTCCAGGAAATTGGCAATACCCTAAAAGATCAACCTCCTATTTGGTCTCTTGGTCACCTTTGAGTTCCCTCTCAATCCATTCCATACTCTGCTATACTCTTCCTAAAACTTTTATGTGGACACGATTTTGAAAATCTATTTATTGACTATGGTACACGCCCCTTCACCTATCGTTAAAGAGCCTCTATAATGGGCTCCCAATTAATTTCTAAGTTTATCTTCCACTACATCCATAAACAAACCTTTTCCTGCCACAGTGATCTAGCCCCTGACCTCCACACACCACAGGACTGCCTTGAACTGGTTTGCCCTTGTCCTTTCTCTTTATGGTCCAAATCCTAGCCTGTCTTAGATGACCAACTGAAAGCCCAGCATCTTTGTGGGTCTCAGAGAAATCCTCTTCCTTCAGATTCCTATAGTTTATCTCTCACTTCTGAATTAATCCCATTGCACCCTTTCATTGTTAATTACCTGATTTTATGCTTCTAATTTTGCCCTCTTAATGGGACTGGTTATAATCCCCCTGAAGACAGGGCTTGGGTATTCTACTTCTTTGTAGTTGTCCACAGTGCCTAGAACACCGCCTTGTACACTGTAGGTGGGGAAAACAAACTTGGCTTATGCTGATATTCTGAAAGAGATCATAGGACTGCACATAGGGGAAGTCAAGATCTCTCTGTCATGTTTCATTTAGAAGGAATTAGCAGCAGATAATCAGTGACAGGTCAGCCCGGAGAGTGAAAATACATGGATTTAGCCCTTCTATAGGATATACACATAGGATATATAGGATATAGATAACACTTATCTTTGATCCACAGGACAAGAAGCTGTGTTTTTATTTCTACTCCCCTTCTAAATGATCTGCTGTCGTTATTTACCATAAGGACTGGACCAACTACACAAGGAAACATCAGTGTATACTTATCCCCACCATTTGAAAAATAACTTTTAAATATATCCTACTGATAAGGTATAAAGAATAACATTCCCATTCATTTGGGAGTGCTGAAGCCCCTGGCCTGTTGTCTACTTTGGCAAAGTGAATTATATATTAGCATTTAAAAAGGCCCACTGTTCTCACCATGTCAGCTTAACTAGTTATTCAGTAGGATTCTAATTAATTTAATTCTCCACTGGTGGCAATTTCTGATGGGCAGTAACTGTGCCCTTTACCTCTATGCCTCCTTTCCTCAGCACTTAGCCCAGTAGGTTGCATATAGCAAGGAACTAATAAATATTTGTTGATTGAACAAACGAATGAGCCTTACTGTAGATGGAGAAGATGCATGAGTGAATTCTCAGATATGCCACACAAAATCAAACTGGTCCTCCCAGTGCCAAGGACAGAAATGCAAGCACTGTGGAAATACTGACACCAACCTTACTTAGTAGTTGACAAGACCAGAACCCTGAAGGCAATGCTTTCTAATCAGTTTAATTAGCCCTGAACTATTGTCGCTGTTTATCATAGGGGACCCTCCACCATGGCATCACATATGATGACAAAATTTTAGAATGAGACAGAACCTGGAAGTCAATACATAGAGGTTAAGAGGGAGGACTCTGGAATTATATCATGGCAGTGAGACTGGGCATGTCACATAGCCTCTTTCGGCTTTGGTAAAATGGAAATAATGATAGCAGCTACCCCACAAGATGGTTATGAAGAAGAAATAAGAATGTGCATGGAAGCGGTGCCTGGGTGACTCAGTTGGTTAAGCGACTGCCTTCGGCTGGGGGATCATGATCCTGGAGTCCTGGGATCAAGTCCTGCATCGGGCTCCCTGCCCTGCAGGAAGACTGCTTCTCCCTCTGACCCTCCCCCTTCTCTCTCTCTCTCTCATTCTCTCTCTCTCTCTCTCAAATAAATAAATAAAATCTTAAAAAAAAAAAAAGAATGCGCATGGAAAACTCATCACTATGCCCAGAGCATAGTAAATTCTGAATAAGTATTGGCTAATATTATTGTTTTTATTTTAACCTATATTTTGCTCTTTATCAAGCTCCAGGCAGTTGGCCAGCTGAGAAGGGTTCAGTGCTCAACAGAGATCACATTTTGGACCTCTCCTGGCCCTTGATCTTCAGGCAACAGATAAGTGGTGCTTTGCAACTTTCAGGGAGGTGCACAAGGCCCTCCAGTGCTACCCACCAGCAGTGCAAGGAGTAGAGAGGGACCTCCAACCTTCAGGTGTACCTGAGTGATAAAAGGCACCTTGAGCACTGCAAAGGTGAGCATTTTTGAAATATGACATCTTTAGATCCCAAACAAAAATCACTGCAGCTTTTTTTTCCTGTGCCATAAAGTTATAAAGAAAACGGGCTTACTAACTAAAATCAAAGAAAAGCCCAGCTTTAAGATGGACCCCAACCCCACTTGCCTATAGTCAAGACTGGATGTCAACACCCTTGGCCTTATACAGAGTTGGGACCTTATGGGTGGCTCATGGAACTGAGACTGTTGTGCGCTGCTGGGTCATAGGAGGCAGAAAGCAGGGTATGCCCTTCCTTTTTTAGAAGGAGGAATGGGCATCCTATAAGGTCGAGTGCAGAGAGAGGGGACACCAGGTGGGTGAGCATGGCAATGATAAAGCCAAGATCAGAGATGCTCAGAGATTGACACCATTCGTCGGCCTGGACCATAACGCCCAGGAGTCCATCCGCAGTGCATCACCCTGTCAGAGGGAAAAGAAAATGTACTCTCAGAACCCGAAAAATAAAAAGGAATTCCACAAATAAGGCATAGTGGCTACAGGCAAATCCACACAAAGGAGACCGCTTTAAAGGGAAATCTCTTGTGTTCAGAGTTCTGAGCTTTGAGTGAATTTCTGAGGAGGAGGATTTGCATTTTGGTTTTTCCCCTTTGCGAGGTGAGGCAAGCAACAGGTGACTAGGAACCAGGGCCGTGAGCAGCTCTGCAAACCTCAGAGCCCATAGAAAGGTAATCCCCGGTTCCTCTCAGCAGGCTTTCTCTGTGTTGAGGAGAGAGGAAAAGTCAGCGGAGAGAGGAGCAGAAGGGACAGTGATGTCAGCTGAAGTTGCTTGTCGGCAGTGCCCTTTCAGGAAATTCAGGGGACTATCCTGGGGCGGGACGGGGGTGGGGTGGGGTGTAGAATCAGGCAAATTACTTCCTCTCAGACCCCTTCTTCAACAGGGATATTTGATTCGCTGTTGCTCTCTGAGACTTCCCGCTGTCCCGCTCCTATTTCAGGGATGACTTTGCCTGAGCGAGCTCTGAACAGCTGCTGCACGGGACTGCAGCCCTGTCCGGCCTGGGCACATTCCGGGTCAAACCCTGGTCCATTCAAAGAAGCGAATGCGAATCCAAGGATGGCTGGTGAGGAAAGAAATGGCAGCAGAAGAGCTGAACACAGCAGATCTAGTAAAGGGTGAGGCGGGATGTGTCCATCTCTGAACAGAGCCAGGAACCCCTGATCGAAGGGGGGAGTGGGTAGGATCTCGTCTAGCACAGAAAAGAAAGCACGGCCTAACGGGCACGTGAAGGCGAATAACCCTCACGATGCCGAGTTGTATACCCGTTCAGTGGATCTTCCCTGCCCTTCATGGCTGTTTCTCCACCTTTGAACTCAAAATTAAATATCCTCAGTAACAAGATTCAGGTCATGCTATTGGCTATTTGGATTCTCTAACAGGATGTGATGTGGCCTTAAAATTCAAATTAAGTGGGTGTTTCTCTTAAATCCTGTCTAGAGAATGGAACAGATTGTGAAATCTATTTAAGTCATTCGAGATGAATTTGGTTTGATGAGTAGCTCTTTTTTATGCCCTTTTAACTTTAAAAGCTGTCTCGCAGCAATTCTGGGTCCCTTAGTTTATTTCTACCATCGGAGGGGTGAATTAAAGGAGGAATGCTTCCAGGTAGTGACCTAAATGTTCTCCGCCATCGGGATGCTGCTTAGAAACCCTTGAAATATGGGACATGCTCACATGCTCCCCACCAGGACTGGCACCAAAACAAGCTTTTGATTTTATTCTTAAAACCTTCCGTAATGCACACTTTTCTGCCACTCTTGCTTCTGAATTTAGTAGGTCACAAGGGAGAGATTTGCCGCTTGAATTCCTTTGCACAGGAGCTGGAGGCTTGAATTCCAATTCTGACTCAACCACTAACTGTGTGGTTTCAAGCTTGGCTCTCACTTTTTTTTTTTTTTTTCCCTCCTCCAAGCTGTGTGATCTTAGATCCTTCACTTAATCTTTGGGACTCTGCTGCCCTGATCTGTAAAATGAATGATTGCCGTGGTTCCTTTCCGCTTTAGGCTGTTCTTGGCCCAGCTTTCTAGAATCTCTAGGAAAACTGATTCTACCATATCTATAAGAGTGTTCTATAAGCCTGAGATATTTTCTGGGAGCATTCTTAAAAATATAAAGCCAGGGGAAAAGTAATGTGCTTTAACAAGAAGGTATCTTAATTACACTGAGATAGGAAGGAAAACAATTATGTTTCTGGATTTTGCTGGAAGTGTGAAGTGCTTTGTCTTCATGTAACCCTGGGGAAGTACATACTGAGGAGTGCTGTCTCTGCTAGAGACTCAGAGGAAAGAAATAGCATTATTGCTTCCCTGTTGGCTAAGAACTCAGACAGAATGGATCCTTGAAGAAGGAAGGTGTGCTTGGAACATTTGTTGTTTCTGAACTTCCAAATGAACTTCGTATTGACTTCACAGCCAGTATGTAAATTCCTGGAATCTGTTTCCTCACACTATATCCCAGAAGGAGCCAAAGCTATATGGCATAGAAGAAGAGAAACAACAGTCAACAAAATACTTCAATTCTAACCGTCTCTACCACTACTTCCTGGAGACACTGATTTGTAAAATAAGAATTGTTGATAGAAATAAACATTAACGTAGAGGAGAAATGTGTTAATATTAATAATCACCTTCAACATTAATCTCAGCTATTCCTCAAAAACAGGGGAATCGTGTCAGTGCACACAAAACTTGAAAGATGTTCTTCATCTTTTGCAAGGCTTGAATCTAATACAAAAGTTGTTGCAAACTCCAAGCAAAAATGCCCAGGAAACATTCTGCCAAGGTTTGGGGCACTCAGTTGGATGTAAGTAGAATCCAAGTTTGCTCTCCTTGCCTAAGTTTTTCTTTAAACTACCACAAGTTTTTGCAGGAGCTACTGAGTCTCTGCCATCACAGACTCAGAAGTCTAACCAGACCTTTTTGTTTAGTGTGACAATCTAGACAGACCACAAAATTAATGTTCATAGACCAGGCTTGGGAGGGTAAGAACAATGTCCCATGTCTGGTCCCCACCCTCCCAAGCATCTGAGACCATGTCCTCTAATCCATGCTCAGTACGTGCTGGGCAACCAATTAATCTCTCTACACTTTGAAGTTTCACTCTCAGGAGAGGGCACACTGAAGACCCCGGTCAGATTTGTCAGTCCCTTCTTCGGCTTCTACCATTCACGGATAACCACGACCTTGACATATCACACAGGGAGATATGTCATCAATCATCAATCCTGTGTGGGTTTTCAAAAGTTCTAGCCCTACCACAACACCATCATTTCATAATGAATTTCATAAATGAACTTTTATTCTCTTTCAGCTGAAAAAGATATGGGGGAAAGAGAGGTCTTTTCTTTTTCTAATGAGGTACTTTTTTTTTTCTTCCAAAACGGGGAGGAAGAAAAGATATTCTTCACCCATGCCCTCTCTCCTCCCCCACCCCCTCAAAAAACAAAAATCCCACTTTTAGAGATAGCCATGTATTTATAATGGATCCAATTATTATAATTACCCAATAATTTATAATTATCCATTTACTTTCTAACTCTGGGAAGAAAAAAGAGGTAGAGGCAGAAATGTAGACCAGAAATGGAAGTGTAGTGAACACTGAGTGCAGTTACCAAGGCCGACGTTGTTCAAAAAAAATCTTGATTATTTGTTCTGTCTCAGTCCAAAGGGTTTCCCTTTGGAAATGGTGTCACTTTTTCAAAGTATCAGCAAGGAGCTTAGCACTTTCAGGGGAGGATGCTGTCACAGAATCCCTATTGGTCTCAGGTTTCAACAACACAAAAGCAGAGCATGGGGCAGGGAGAGAGTTTCTCTAGGAAATAACTCATGTCTGGAAGACCCATCCCACCTAGGTGAGAGGAACTTAACTCATCAAGGCCACCTAGTCAATCAGGGTTGTTTATCTGTCATGGAAAAGACACGGGAAAGATGGCAAGGAAGGACCCTTGCTCCAAGCTCCTCCTGCAGTGCCCAGAGCTGTTGGTAGGAAGGGACAACTTTGTGTGACCTGACATTTGGACATCCTTGACTGTGTGTGTGTGTGTGTGCCATACATGTGTGCATTTATGAACATTTATGACTTGTGTGCTAACACGGGGAGATAGTCTCTTTGATCAGTTATAGAGTTCAGTGAAATCAGCTCTGGACTAGACACCAGAACACCTGGCTTCCCTCCCCTCCCCTCCCCCCTCATCGTCCTGGCCTCCAGCAAGCCCTCAACCCTGGCAAGCCTCAGTCTCCTCACCCACAAAGTGTAAGTTGTGAGATCTGTCCCGACGAGGATCAGATGAAATAATGTTCATGAAAGCACTGCATGAAGTAGAAGGCAGTACACTACTATAAGAAGTCATTATTTATGATGAATAAGCAGGAAAGAATCCAGATGCCAATTATTTTGCCATCTTCTCACTAGGCTAGGTAATCTAGCCAGAGGGTGGTGAGTGGGTAAGATTTTCCCCACTTACATTCACAGCCAATATGTAAATCTATAATACACAGGTGTCTGAGTTCTATTATTTATAAACCTATTTTAATATGCTATATTGTTTCTAGTTCTCTTCTGGTTCTCCAGGCAATGGAAAACACACAATTGAGAAAAGTTCTTTTACAAATTAACTGGACCAGAAGGGATTTTTATCACCTGTTTGTAGACCTAACTTATTTGTGTCACTAATTTCTGAGGAATGGATGTCATGATCGTAACCATGTGTTCTGATGTGAACCTCCTTCCTCCCCCACTTCCCCCCCACACACACCCCCCCGTATAAAATCTGCCCCAAATTTCCCGATACAGTAATGTAAGTAATAAAGAAGTTTTCTGTGTGTTTGTCTGTATTAAGATATATTTACTAAAGGTTTGGGAACCTGAAATTAGAATATTTAATAAGCCACTACTGACATTTATCACCTTCTTTGGGATTTACCACTAACCCAGTGACGTTATCTTTCTTGAGCTAAATTAAAAGACAAATTCAAATCCTGCATGGTAGCCACCAAAAGCATATATTTGAAAAACAGAATTCAGCGTGCCATATTATGCATTATTTAATGGTATGCAAATTATAAGTCAGACAGTTAGGAAAACCACACTTCAGCATTAATAAACAGCAACACTACTACTACATTAATTATGATATTGCTATGATTTATTCCCAAGTTTTGCATTTTGATTCTCCTTGAAAATTTATGCCATCTGATAAGCAGTAACCTCTTTCCCCTCCTACACCTCCTACCCATTCCTCAAATCTGTTCTTCCTACCCAACCAATGGATGTCTGCAGGAAACGGGTACAGAAACACAAAGTCATAAGCAGCTGCATTGTCTTATAAGCATTAATAATTAAAGAACAAGCAAACACCACCTAAAGCTCCAACATTTATTGTGTCAATGTTAAGCACACTTTTTAAAAGACAACATAGAATGTATAGAAACAAGGGGTTGGGGGACTCATGCTCATTTCCACAATACGGGTAATTAGGTTGGCTGGTTTCAAAAGGGCCAGGACGCTGCTCAGGCCAGCGATGGTCCAGGGGCCCTCTGTAATGGGACTGATTCACTGTTCCAATGTGGGTCTGTTTTTTTGTTTTTACTTTTTATTAAAAAATATAAATAAAATGGCACTGCAGGCCCGGGCAGGGAGGACTCTGCAGGACTCTGTCTTCGCACAACGGCTTCTTGGAGGCTACTGTCAGAAAACATCACAAACTAGCAGGATGACAGACCACGCAGATGTCGGCTGGGCGGCACGCGTCCACCCCGCCCCTGGGGGCTTCAAATTTTCTCAGAACTTAAGGGCTCTCGAGCTTCCATCCGAAAACTGCCACACATCTTGAGCTCTCTGGGTACTACGCCGAATGGGGGTGTGTGAAGAACCTAGAAAGAGGTTGGAGACAGAGGAGGGGAAAAAAAAAAGTACAGGTGTGACTTGGCCCAGTGATTTTCTGTTCTCTAACTAGCTTTTTAAAACTATAACTTAAATCCACCACAGGTTGAGCCACTGGCATCTTAAACATGATTTCAAACTCAGTCCCCTCCCCCACCACATCTCTGACCTCTCTGAGTGCCTTTCCCATGCCTCCCTCCCTGCCTTCCCCACCAGGGACCCAGACCCGCTACCCGCTTGTATGATAGTCCTAATAAACTCGGGACACACCTGGAAGGAAACACTTTCCCTTATGACTGAGAAAACTGAGTAGGAAACAGTCCTTTGGTTGAGGAGAACAGGGGAGGGAGGGGGGGAAGGGGACATTTCCTTAAAATAATAATAAAATTATAAAGAAACAGAAACTCAAAATTGATGTAAAAGCAGCACAACAAAAACATGAAATGTCATCAAGTTCAACGTCAAAGCAGCCAACGATTTACAAGAGGCGAACAAATCTCTGAAGAGAAAACCAGAACCCAAAATAGTTGCTCCCAAATTGCACCAAAAACTGCCTGTAGTTTCTTTCAAACATGCAGTTTTCTTTTCCTTTTTTTTTCTTTTTGGTAAGGGGGAAAGGCAATGGTGAAGGGAAGAAGGGAGTGGTTATTTTCCTCCGGGGTTCCTCCCTTGCTGTGTACATTGACTTGAAGCAGCAGAACTGGGAGTCCGGATGTGCCGAGGAAGAGGGCTACCACTGTGGCATTCCAGGGCTCGTTGCCATGGCGACCTGAAGCCTGGGCCTGGGGCCTCCTCTCCCCCGACTTGGCGCCGCAGGAGGCCCAGGGTCTGGAGCTCAGCTGCTCTCCTGAATTCCCCCCGCGCAGTGGAGACCCGGACTGAGGGGCCTCCTGTGTCCAGGTGGGCTGATACCCCCATCGAACCCCTTTGTCCGACCTGCTACCAGTACTGAAAACCCTAACAGACAAAATACAGCATGGACAGGTACCACGCTCACCATTATTGAAAAGCACAGCCCCCTACGGGTTTGGGGGTGGGGAGGGGTGGGTCCTGCGTTATAGGATTGACTTTGGGGAAATCGTTTAATTTGCCTTTTCTGCGGAATCACAAGGACCTGATATTCACTCCCTTTAAGTAGTCTTTGCCACTTTTACAGAAAGGAAAAACAGTATTTGGATCAACCACTGGAATTGTGTGTTCAGGCAAGTTTAGGTTCTTAAGTACAATGACCCACGTGAACTGAATTGGTCTCCTTTCCTGTTTGCAAGGGAGGAATTAATCGCATCCCATGACCACAGATGACACTGGGAAACAGAGAGAGAGAGAGAAACAGACCCATCCCCCTAAAGGCTGATTCACTGGCCATGTGTTTTACTAAATGAAACAGAGGGCTAATGGGATAACAAGATGACAGTAAGCAAAAGTGCACACCCAACAACCCATGTCTACTATTTGCAGCTACAGCAGCCCTGAAATAAACGTACATAATCCCAATTCTGGCTATGTGTCCTGATGTCCATTTCTCTAAACATGGGTTCATTTATTCTTAATTGGAGAAGCTGCAGGGCCTTAAGAGACACTTAGGAAAATTTGCTAAGTGCCTCATGCCTTTTTTAAAAGTTAACAGTCTTTTAAAGGACATTTTTCCAAGCAGGTTTAAAGAACACTGCCAATCCCATCCTCACACTGGCAAAATTCCCACATTTCTTTCTTTTTCTTTTTCTTTTCATTTTTTTAATGGGAAGTTGTCTGAAAAAGAAAAGAGAATGGGATGGGTACATTCTTGAACACACCAGGCCCGGGGACGATGGAGCAACAGAATCATAATGAAGAACACACGACTACAACACAGTCATAAGAAATCATGTTTGTGTGTGCGTACAGAGGGCAAAAGAGTCTTTAAAAAAAAAAAAAGAAAGAAAACGCCGTATTTCCTCCCTCACGCTCTGAGCTGAAAGTGTTCAAAGCAGGACAGGATGGGGCCTGAGGCTCCTCAACTCCTTTTCAGGAAAGCCTGAAATATCCCAGTTTACAAACTTTCAACAAACTTTTAGTGTCTGTGAATAAACCACCTCATTTCCTTATTTCTCCAAATGAAATGATATCTAACCCCCACTGCCGCTTCCTTTCAAATTCTCACTTCAAGCATTATGAACATACACAGTACGTACTTATTACATATACAGAAATGGTATTTAAATAAACAGTCCTATCACAGAATGCCCTGGGAAAAAGTCAACTACTTCACACTTCCTGCCACGGCTGGTACAAACGAAGAACCAAATGTTCTGAGCCACCTTTAAAATGTATTGGCTTCAGTCCTTTTGTAGGTCCTAAACAAAGAGAGGGTAGGAAATGGTCCCGGGATAGAGGTAATCCATGCACTGGGAAGGTTTCTGAGTTAAAATCTGTGCAAAGTAGTATTTGCGGTACTCCTGTTTATTAAGTTGTTCTCCAAAGGAAGACAAAAGGGAGCACTTAAGCATTAAGAGTTCAGGTATGTAGAGAACATTGCATCAACACATCGGGGGGGTCACATAAACTGGAGAATTCTGAAAAATGTTAACATCCTTAGTATTTCCTCATTTAAAAAAAAATCGGGAATTTATCCTCTGTTGGAAATGGTTTGTTGTTATTTTGCATTAATATTTTTAATTTTGGGGTCCCGGATACAGATGTCATTTTTAAGTTATATTCCTGTTGCCTAGGTTTTCAGACTCCTATTGTTCACTCAGCTTCAGAAATAAGATTTTATAAGAGGGCTTCACTAAGTCAGGAGACTAAGTACCCTGAAGAACATGTCTCCCAATAAATTTATTTAACTTCGGGACCATGTAAATCAAACATAATCTGTGATTTATCACCAGATGTTTGCACCCCTCCCCATTCCCCATTTGATTTAAGAAATTTGAACATACAAGTAAGTATACAGTATCCACCATTAATTCTGTCTGTCAGGATGCAAAACCCAATTATGCTAAGAGCATCATATACTGAAAAATTAAAACGAACACTATATATAAAACCTGCACAGCTGCACTCATGGCTCCTAATAAAAGAGTAATAGGGACACACAGTGGTTTTATGGACATTTATTATGGTGAAGCAGAAGTCACCACATCTAAAACTGGCATGGCCCAGGGGAATATTTCTATCCTGACTAGTATTGTGGATTCAGTTGTGAAGTAACCTAATTCAAAACATAGAAATCGCCTCTCAGTTCACTGCCAATTACCAAGTCCTGCAAGATACGTCCATCTCTATCCCAGCCCCTATTCCCAGCCCCAGACAGATCCTCTCTTACGGGATTCCTCTCTGCCTCCACTCCCTACTTCCCACCCAAACTGGCTTTAAAAAAATACACCTCCTTTCTGTGCATTTTAGAAGGATAAAACTATTCTTGCCTCAGATCAAAGGCATTACATGAAAAGGCCACCTCACAGGCACCAGGGCATAAGAACTGAGCAACAAAAATGTTACCACAAGAAGACAACAGAACAGCTTTTGTTTTGGTTTTTACAAAAAGAAGAACAATGTTGTATCCATTCATCTACATTGGGAACAGGGAGACAGGATCAGAGAAGTCTGTGCTTTAATAAAGCAAATAGATGCTGCAGGTTGCAGTATTTGTAAAACTGACAACACAGATTTCTAAGGAGAGTTTTTTTTTTTTTTGGTTGTTTGTTTTTTTAAATAAGGGACCGAACCTGCTTTCCAAAGACTATGTTTCATTTCATAAATCTGTTGGTTGGGCAGATCACTGACGGGTACTTCCCCACTCATTTGCTATCAGCCAGGAACACAATATAAAAACACCTAAAAGATCTGTCCCATCTTTGGTCCCTAGGACCTCAGAATCACAAGGCCAACACCATCCATCTTAGGAAATCAGTGGCTGATTCCACAGATTAGCCACATCTGGCTAAACTACTGTTTACTTCTCTCTCTCTCTCTCTCTCTTTTTCTCTCTGTCTTGTTAACCTGATGCTTTTGTTTCTGGATTTTTATGGGGGGGGGGAGTGAGGTTATTTTTGGTATGAAGAAAGACTCGTATGGAAATGAAAGAGCTGATTTTTTTTTAAAAAAGCTTTTTTACATTATGTTCTAAGATAGGGCAGGGAAGGGAGAATAGAAAAAGAACTTTCAGACAACAAGAACAGCAAAAAATCCAAAAGAAATAAAAGTTTAAGATGCTATTACCAGTAAATTTTTCATTTATATCTGAATGAATTATTGTTAAGAGATGAAGGGAAAGTTTTTAACATCAGACTGAAAACACTTTCCATTTCTTGAAAATTATTCTAGAACTATAAAATCTAAAAACTATTTCCATGTTTTGAGACATGTCTATTTTAATATAGTAAGCACTTTATGTTCCTTTAGGGTATAATACACGCATCAAAATGCCCATAGAAATAATCCTGAAAAAGACTGACTGGCCTTCTCTTAAAACCTGTTATTTTCTTGAAAGTAATTTACAGAGTGTGTCAAATGAGGACACAAGAAGCTTACATTGTGTACTTTAATTTTTTTTATTTTTTTCAATAAAGGGACAAAATGGGTGTATGAACAGGTTAATGCAGACAACTGCCAAAAAAACACAGACAGTGGTTTTTCCAATAGAACTTAACAAAGACCAGAAACAAATACAATAAAAAGCCAGGTTGTAATGACCTTTGGTCATCCAAATAAAAAAAAATAAAAACAAAGAAAAATAAAAGATCAAATTAAGTGCCTCTGTTTTGAACAGGGCACGTAAGCAATAATAAATAGTGACTCCCATAGTAAAAGATAAAATTTCAAGTTACGACAAACAGCTTTCATTACAGGAATAGAAAAGGCCAATAACAAAATATTCTGCATTGCCATTTACAAAAAAGTATTGACTAAAGCGGGCTTTCTCTTTAATATGCTTTGCATATGAAATTCTTTCCAATCTAAATATAAAGCACCATTTAGTTTTTGGCAATGAAAAAAACTGCAAAACATTGTTTTTGTTTTTTTTTTTTTCCTTTTTTTTTCTTTCTTTCTTTTACTGCATATGAAGGTAAGATGCTGGAATGTAGGGTGATAGAAGGAAAGGGACAAAAAGCACACTACATAACAAACCAACGTTATTAGCTTGCAGTACTGCATACAGTATGGCAGCAGGAAAAAGGAACAAAAAAGGATATGTACAACCCCTATGACAGCCATCCGTGTGACATTCTAGCAGGCTCCCCCAAACCGCCATTATATGGCTTCTCATCTGTACAATGTCACACTTTTTTGTTTGTCTCTTCTTTTTTTTTTTTTTTGAAGCATACAAATAATTTGCACTATATTATCCTGCCAAATTAAAAAAATATACTGTGGCAGCCTGTCTTTTTTTTTTTTTCCACTACCAAAAAAGGTACATTGATACCTTTTAAGAGAACAAGCAACAGTTAAAAATACAAGCTTCAATATAAATACTATAGTGCCTAACACTAGATGAACATTTAATTCAAATACCATTCTAGAAATACAGAAAAAAGACCATAAATGTGTTTTAGCATAGGAATCAACATGAGTGTGCATTTTCCTATATTTAAGTACTATATAATCTTAAACCTTTCCCCAATGTATGTTTTTTTACAACCTGAAGAGCGGTGTGTATCCAAGGCATAGAATTTCCACTACCATTTTTAAATGGATAACAAGTCTTGTAACACCACCAAGACAATGGAACCCTAAAATGCAGTTCCCCCCTAAACATAATGAAGTGTTTTTTAAAAAAATTTTTTTCTTAACATTTATATTTAAAAAAGTTTTGTACAAAAAAATCCTTGCACTGTAGAAGCGAAAGCAATCATTCATTTCTATGTTAAGTGTATTCTGTTTTCCATTCACAGCGCTTGCAATGTTGAGTCCGAGTAAGTAAGCTCATTAGTCAAGTAAATGGCTGGCAAAGGTTTTTTTTTTAGTTTTTTTTTTTTAAAATGCTCATCAATGAGACTGTGTTCAATTTTTTTTTTTCAGCATTCTTGCAACTTTTCCCTTAAGTATAGACCTGTAAACTGGGAAAATTGTACAGTGCACTTAATTGTCCTATCTGAGCAGGTTTATTTTATACTCAACCTCTGTATCTCTGATTAGAGAAAAGATACAGATATTACAGGCAGAGTCAAGTGCTATTTGAACACCAACTGGGGCAGATGCTAGCTTAATAAAAAAGAAAAAATTAAAAAAATAAAATAAAAACAATGAATCCTCTTCCATGTTAACACAAATAGCACACAGTGTATGGAAAAGAAATGAAGTACAACTTTTAGGGAGCACAGACATATATACTGCTACTCTTAAAATTCTTTCTCTTCTTTTTTAAGAATGTCACATTTAAACACAAGTCTTAAGAATTCATAGTTAATCATCATTGTATCAATATTAGCTTATACACCTGTTCTAGTTTAAAATGGCAAATAGTACCACATTGTGCTAAAAGATCACATATTTTTCTTCCTGTTACCCTCTGTCAAACCTTATCGTCAGTCTCTTGTTTTTAATATGGTCTACGAGGTCTTAAAGTTTATCGTTTGATTGTCCCTTTGACAACCAAATAGATCTGGATCTATTTCTTTTGGTGCCAGAATTTTTTTAAACAGACATTATTTAAAACAAGTTATCTTCATAAAATGAATTCCTTACTAATGCATTTAATTGTATTCCAGGGCTTTTGCACGTTGCACATTCAATCTAATCATCATTTAAAAAAAATAAAACTTTGGGCAAAACAGCCCATTTCTTTTAAGCTCTCACCAGGAGCAAAATAGCGTTTATACTGGTATAATCAGTTTTGCTTATAAGATTAAACTAAAGGGAGAATGATGATTAACTAGGACATAGTGGGTCATATTTTTAGGTAGCCATTGTTGTGAGAAATACAATATAGAATTATATGCTAGGTCCTAAGGTTTCTTACCTCACCCAATGCTGAATTAAGCTACAAGTTTATAACAAGTAGAAAGAACCATCAACGTGGTTTTCATAGATCCAAGGCACTCATATTTTAAAACCAAATGATAGGATAAACTTGCTTTGTTTTTCTGTTACTTTGTCAATTCAAGGCCTTTTTTTTTCCTCTCCAATTGATACATTTAACCCTTTAGAGACAGACATTTAGCTCATAGAGATTTCGTTTCAGTGCTGTCCATTCTGTCTGTAGAGGGTTAACCCAAAGACTGTTTTTCCTCCTCACGTTATAAAATAAAACTGTACATGATATGTATTACAGAATGTATGCAGCATGGTCTTTTTCTCTCTCTCTCTCTTTTTCTCTCAGAACGGAACTGGAAACAGCAACATGTTTGCTCAGCAACGAATCGGGGACAATTTAAAATAGCCATAACATACCATACATGCTGTCTAAGTTTAAAAAAAAAAAACATACACAACATGTAAATTATTGCACAAGAGAAAGGCTCAAAGTTTGCGTAAAATGCAATAGTATTGCCCCATACAGATCATGCATTCAAACGGTGAGAACATAAAGGAAAAAAAGAAAAAGAAAAAAGAAAAAGAAAAAAAAAACAGGTGTGCTGGTGACAAGCACTCTCATATTCTTAGCTTCCGTTACTTCTGTTTGTTTGTTTGTTTAATCACATGGGACTAGAAAAAAATCCTACGGGGGAGTGGGGCTGGAGGGCGATGGGGGAGGGGGTGGTGAAAAAAGGAAGTGTCAGGTGGGAGTGAGGGAGGGGTATTAATATACCTCTATTCAGTTTTTATATCATTATTCAACACTCGATCACTGTGCCATTTTTTCATGTGTTTCTCCAGGGTACTGTACACGCTAAAAGGCATCTTACAAATTTCACATTTGTAAACGTCCTTCCCCACCTGGCCATGCGTTTTCATGTGCCTGGTGAGCTTGCTACTCTGGGCACAGGCATAGTTGCACAGCTCGCATTTATAAGGCCTTTCGCCCGTGTGGCTTCTCCTGTGGACAGTGAGATTGCTACAGTTCTTGAAGACTTTCCCACAGTACTCACAAGTGTCGCTGCGTCTGCCCTCTTTTGAGCTGGGCCTGCCCGGGCCCGGACCACTAATATGGGGCGTGCTCCCTCCACTTCCCGTGCCGCTGCGCCCCGAGATCCCTCCGTCCAGCTCCCCGGGCGGCGTGGAGAAGCGCAAGCTCCCGTTCTCCGAGGAGTGCTCCGATGAGGAGGCGAAAGGCGATTGTCTGGAGTCTCCGAAGCTAAGGAAGGGATCTTTGAGCTGCCTGGAGGCCGCGTAGCCAGCGAGCCACTGCGAGTACACGTTCTCCGTGTTGGGCATCGCGGCCGGGGGCAAGTCGAACTCCTTCTCGAGCTTGATGCGCTTGGAGAAGGGGCTCAGCGAGCTGGGGCTGCCCAGCAGCAGCTTTTTGGACAGGCCCCCCGAGGCCGACTCGCCCGGGGAGCAGCCGCGGCCGTTAACAGTGCCATCGTCTATGCGGTCCGACTCGCCGGCCACCGAGTCTTCGTCGCAAGTGTCCCTGTGGCCCTCGGCCTCGGCCAGGTGGCCGCGCTTATGTTTCTCGCCCAGGACCTGGTGGAAGGCCTCGCTGAAGTGCTGCATGGAGCTGAGCACCATGCCCTGCATGACATCAGGCAGGGCGCGGCCCTCGTCGCCCACGCCCACCACCGCGCCCCGCGAGCTGTTCTCGTGGTGGCGCGCCGCCTCCAGGCTCAGCCCGAAGCCGTAGTCCACCCTCTCGCTCTCCGTCAGCTCCTCCTCCTCCTCTTCCTCCTCTTCTTCCTCTTCTTCGTCGTCCTCCTCTTCCTCCTCGTCCCCATTCTCCGGGATCAGGTTGGGGTCGTTCTCGCTCTTGAACTTGGCCACCACAGACTTGAGCGCGCTGCTGGCGCTGCCCACCAGGTCGCTGGTGCCGGGTTCCGGGGAGCTGGCGGTGGAGAGGCCATCGTCGGACTTGACCGTCATAGGGGACGACTTGTGCATGTGCGTCTTCATGTGGCGCTTCAGCTTGCTGGCCTGCGTGCACGCGTGGTCGCACAGGTTGCACTTGTAGGGCTTCTCGCCCGTGTGGCTGCGCCGGTGCACCACGAGGTTGCTCTGAAATTTGAACGTCTTGCCGCAGAACTCGCATGACTTGGACTTGACCGGGGGTTGGGAGGGAGGAGGGGCGGATTGCAGAGGAGGGAGGGGGGGCGTCGCCAGGAAGGGCGGCTTGCTACCTGGCTGGAATGGTTGCAGTAACCTTTGCATAGGGCTGGGCCGGCCTGGGGACAGCGGTGGGCTAGACGTGTTCCCTGCCAGCTCTCTAAGTCTCCTAGAGAAATCCATGGCGGGAGGCTCCATAGCCATTGGATTCAACCGCAGCACCCTGTCAAAGGCACTCGGGTGATGGGTGGCCAGGGCCATCTCTTCCGCCCCCAGGCGCTCTATGCGGTGGGGGTCCAAGTGATGTCTCGGTGGTGGACTAAACAGGGGGGGAGTGGGTGGAAAGCGCCCTTCGGCCAGGCCGGAAGCCTCTCTCGATACTGATCCTGGTATTCTTAGCAGGTTAAAGGGGTTATTGTCTGCAATATGAATCCCATGGAGAGGTGGCTGGGAAGGACATTCTGCACCTAGTCCTGAAGGGATACCAACCCGCGGGGTCAGGGGACTTCCGTGTTCGCTTTCTAAGTAGATTCTTAATCCATGAGTGTTCTGTGCGTGTTGCAAGAGAAACCATGCACTGGTGAATGGCTGTTTGCAAGTTGTACATGTGTAGCTGCTGGGCTCATCTTTACCTGCAAAATAATACAACACCAACATCAATGTTTCATCACAGAGGAGTGCATTAGCAATTGCTTCTTTATGTTTCACCTCCAGCCTTCCCTGCCCCCAGCCCTCAACCCGAGAGGCCTAAGCCCTCACTGACCTATTCTTCTGCGAGCCTGCATTGGTGCCAAGCACATCTGGTGACTGAGGCCCCATAAATATTTGTCCAATCAATCTTTCTGCCATTTCATTCAGTTCTAAGAATTTTAAATCCAATCTCCAAATCAGAAAAATCTGGACCAATTCAAGCTTGGGAATGAGGATCCCTACATTCTAGGGAATCTCAGCAAACATCTGAGCTTTCCAGTCCTTTGCCAGCTGTGGTTTGGGGCAAGCTACTTCATCTCCAGGACTCCGTTTCCTCATTTGTTAAAGGATGCACTTGGACACGGTGACCTAAGGGAAACTTGCCTGCTTCCTAAATCCCACCGTTCTATTCTCCCCTGGGTGGCAGGTGAACTTTCTAAAGAGGCAATCATTTCATAGAGATATCAAAAAAGAGAAGGTCAACTCATTACAATTCTCTGTGGGCCTAGAGATGCTTTTAATCTTAGCCGGAAACACACTAATTGTTGATACTGTTATAAATGAGAAGACACGCATAAAGTAATTCTGTGGAAGAGAGGCTAGCGACAGTCTCACCTCCCAGCCTGTGTGAGGATCAGTGAGTCCCAGTTCTGGTTCCACAACTCCCTACAGGGACTCCCCTTTTTATCTCAAAGGACAGTGCAAAAATCTCAAAAGAGAAATTTAATTCGGATTTAACCAACAGGCCGGATCACATCTTTAAGAATTGTCCCCCAGTCAAACAAATGCGAGTCTGGAGAAGTTAGGAGGAGTGGCCGGTGCCAACTTAAGCAGACACAGCATCCTAGTTGAAGAACAGTTAAAGCAGCCAGCACCATGACGGGCTGAGAAATGCTACACTAGCCTCCTCCTCATTATTTTGAGAGGCTAACAACGTGAACCAAATTATACAACATCCTGCGCCCTCGGCTGAGCCTCAGCTCCAGTTGAGAAAGAAACAGAAAGATACAGTTCAGCTAGTCAACTCTTTGGCCAGTAGCCAAGCCGTCTGGAGAGGGGCCCTGCTTAAGTCACATTATTTCTCTCTCACTGAAAAGAACCCGAGAGTGGTAAATGCCACTTTGGCAAAGAGGGGCCAGCTTGACTTCACAATCATTCATTTCTGGAGATAGCTAAATTTAAAAATGTATATACACCAAGGGAGTAACTAACAGTTTACCAGTCAACGACAGCATTAAAAAGGGCACAAATGTTGGTGGCCAAAGGACAAGGATGAGAAAAATAGATAACTTCCCAGGGATTCCAAAAAAGGCGTACGTAAAACACAAGCGAGGAATAAACGTGAGCCCGTCTTTTAAAAGGGGGACTAGACGAATCGCTTCAGGCCCCCAGCTAGTATGTGTCAGTAACTTTTTTTTTTTAAAGCAAAAAATCCACCATGAAGCTAAAGAGCGGGAATAAGAAAATTAATCAGTTATGATTCCTCCATTTAGCAAGTCAGAAAGAAAAGCTGGCAGGGTCTTCTCAGGAGCCCCAAACACTTGCATTCCAAAACAAGCCAGCCCTGCTCAAGCACTTGTCTGAATAATGGACTCCCTGCCCTGACCTTGTAATTTACTTTACAATGCATTTATAATCTCACTCAACATATCCCACTCCTGGGTAAATCTCTTTAACAAGATTAGATGATAAGATACCAAAATTAGGTTTCCAACATTTGCCTAATGTGGAGGGAGAAAAAAAAAAAGACAGAAAGATTTTGAAAGAAAACGCTGACATTAGTATCACATTATCTGCCTATTTTTGTTTGCCTCCTCTCTTCAAAGGGAAATAAAAAGCATCATTGAGAGTATTTTCATAATTTTTTGTTGTTGTTGAACAATGACTTGGGTCCTAAATAGGCAGGAAAAAACCGATCTGGTTCCAACTAACGTGACCCTCTGTGGCTTTCTCCTTTGCCTCCCTAGGACTCTGTGTTATTATCATACATTTGGCCTGACAATCCCAACTGGATAAGTAAAAAGGAGATTTGTCAGCTGGAACAAGTCCTTAACACTTTCATCACTCCAAATGCCTCAAAATCATATCTTAGATTATAATATTCGATTGAAACTCAGGATTGGACCCTTGATTAGCAATGCCAGTTTCGCACACACTGTGAACGGGAAGGCCACTGGTGAGTGCCGAAAGGTATCTGGCACAGCTCCAAGGATCTCACCTGCACCCTCCCCAAAAGGCTTAAAGGGGAATCCTCTGTTTAATTTTGTTGCTCTGAACTTCCTAAAATTTTGCTTTCAGAGCCAGTGATGTGCTCATGCTCCAATATGTTCACACCATACTGTTACCCTCTCTTCTCATACATCAGGTCAGAGAAGATGGCATTTCATCTTATAATGAGCATACAACATAGTTTTCACTATCGCGTTTTAGTATTCCTATCAACTAGATATTCTAGATCGTGAGGGCAGCTAGTGTAATCATAATGTCAATGAGAAGGGCTGTTACGAATGAGACTAAAGATTACCTCAAAAGAGCTGCTTTGAAACTGGTAATTATTACCAGCCCACTAATAGCAAATGATGCATTACAGTTTCACCATATAATCTGTGTTTCACTCGGCTCACACCAGTGCACCATATTATATTACGGTGCTCACAGATTCTCAATTCCTAAACTGCAGTCATCAATAAATGTGTTACTTGCCATAATTTGTGAAATTACTTTGTTCATAACATCTTTGATGGTTTAGAAAGACCAGAATTGATTTCCTGCGTGGCAAAATTAGGGCTACATTGATTTATTGACGTGTAAAATATAATAATATTCTTCATTTACTCTGACGAAAATCAACTTCTCAATTTGAGAGCCTCATTGGGCATTCACGGGGATTGTTTTGATTTAGAGCAATAAGTGGGGACCTGGCCCCCAGTGCAGGAACTCCAGGCAGCAAACGGTTAAAATCGGCTATTAGCTCACCTACCAGCTGTTATTTTATTTCATTTTACTGTATAGGAAGGAGTAACCCCATTTTTAGTTTGCCACCAATGCTAAAGAGACCTATGATCTCAGCCTCAGGATTTAGAAGAACAAGGTCTGACACCAAGGCTCTGAACCAGTCATTTCTTTGGCCCTTAGGTTTCCTATCTGTAAAATGAGCATAAAAACAGTACCTGACAGAACTGTGAGGCTCAGATGACAGATGCTTATAAAAGCCACATGTAAACTACCTGGACCAAGGTGAACGTGAGTTTTCTTTACTCCCAGCCTTGATGAGTTCCCTAGCATGATGACCGACCAGATCGCATGCCCAGAAAGGCTTCCAGAAGGCTGGAATCCAGAATCCAGGCCTCACCTCAGGCCCAGCAGAGGCCCCGGCTAGAGGGCAGCAGGTGGGGGCCACATTAGGGCCCACGACTGTGCTCCACCAGCAGGGAAGCCACAAGGTAAGGGCTAAGTGCTCTGAAAGCCAAGGAAGCAGCTGGTTAAGGCAGCTGAGTGGCCTGGGGGTCAGCTTTGCTCCAGAGCTTTCTGGAGTTCCACAACCCATCTCCACATACCTTGTCTGGTCACTCCTAAACTGGTCCTGCCAGCATGGGCACCAGCAATCTAGGCACCCTCCCTTTGCGGGAAGAGGGGGAGAAGACAAGGGCTCTGTATCAGGCTCTTAGCTTCCCACCCCTCGAATCCAACTCCCTGCCCTCAGGAGGGTCAGTGGAAAAGAGAGAGGACGAGCTGTTTCCCAGGCCATCAGCCAGCGGCCACTCAGCCCCACCCTCCTTTCCACCACCCCACTCCCCTCTTTTCCCTTCCCTCCACGGGTGGTTCTGTTCCCACGGCCCAGCCAGGCACCCCCAGCCAAACGAGGAGCGCTCTCCCCACCCAGTCAGCATGTAGGGACTCGAAACCATGAGTCCAACCCCCTAAACTCTACAGTCTGTGACCTAAGCCAGCCTTAGGCCCAGCCTGGTGTTGGGGAGGGGGTGGCAGAAGTGGTGTTTTAACCCCTCCACCGCCCAGCCCTCGGGACTGGAGGACTTGTGAAATTCACACAATGAGTCCTTGTTACCTAGGATTACCTAGGAGTTAACAAAACAAACAACTGGCTTCCAATTTGGTCTCAGGGCGCAAGCCCTGCCCTGCAGACACCATTCACGATGGTTAGGTCTAGCCTTACGTCTCCCACCGAATAACCAGGCCCCTCTCTAACTGAACACCTGCAGCATCTTATTCTTTTCTTTCCATGACACACTCCCCGTTTCCTTTCTTCTGTCCACAACAGGTTAGTTTTCACACACTTTCAAAGTAAAAATAACATTCCTTAACTAAAGATTAGATGCCGCACTTCTTTTTTTCAGGAAGCTGCTTTTTTGTGTTTGGGGTAGAATCAACCCCCACCCCCATCCGACTTTGTACCATGCATGACTCATATCATTTGTTACTCCATAGAAAAGCAAACTGAATTACCTTCTAAAACAACATCTTTTCAAACACATTTTCACCAACATACAAATCTACATTTCATAAAAATTTCCCCACCATAAAATTGGTTTGGACAAGTACGTGGATGGTGTTAGTGGTAGTGATGTGGGTGACGGTGGTCTCTTTGAATTTAAGCAACAAGGCTGTGCATTTGTCTCTAAAACTAAGAGAAAAATAAGTAGAAATTGCATATGTATGCACATATATAATGCACCATGTGGATATACAAATATACCATGCTTCAATACACACAGAAATGCACATATAACACACATGAGCACAGCTCTAAAGTAACTCTACATTGACTTCTTTTGGTTCTGGCCTCTGCTAACACGGACTCAATGGAATAAATTCCAATTCCTAAATGAGGCCATGCAAACGAATGTCCAGCAATAAAATGGGGCCGGAACACACAGATGGTATATGGTCACCAGCCGTGGAGACAGCTAAGACCCTAGGGAGGCCACCTCCCTCGCCCTCCACCCTCCCTACCTCCCCCTACCCCCAGGGATGAACTGCAGTCAGTTCTGTGTCTCCAGTGAGGAAAGGGAGGGGGGGAAGGAGGGGGTGTGGAATGGAGCGGGAGAGAGGGTACCAGTGAGTAATGGAATAATGCAGATGAGAATGCCAATCTGTTTTGAAAGTAACTCTTTTCGGTACTTAAAAAGTAAGGGTAATTTCCAGAAACTCTCAGCTTTATACACATGGACATTTGTAGAAGAAATAATGCTCAACTTACAAATACCCTGCGGGGCATATTCTGCACTCATCCCGGGCGTGGGGATTAGAGCTCCGTGTGCAGAACGAGGGGAGGACAGGCCCCTCCAGTGCAGAAGTTTATCTGTGAAAGAAACCCAAAATCAAGCACTAAAGCTACAAACAATGTGCATCGTAAACCACAGGATATCACATTTCAATTCCATTAAAATAGATTAACATCATTACAACAGCCTTGCAGATAGTTAACAGGCCCAAGGCCTGCATCAAACAAACAGCGATGAAGTTATTTTCACAATTTTGTTTTGTTTTTGATTTTGGTCTTTTTAGACAATAGAAAAGGGGTTTGTTTTAATGGGGGGGGTTGGTCTTTGGTTCCTTTGCTTCTTTGTTATAGTTTGTTTATTGTCTTACAATAAGAGACGTGTAAATAGCAAGGGGAAAATTGGTAATACTGGGGGTAGACTGCAAAAGGGAGGGGATTTATCTGCAAGGCTGGTTTACATGCATACATTTACTATCAAAGACAAGCCCAAACAAAAAACAATATGCAAGTAGGAAATAAGTGGATCTGTGAATCATTCCTTCTAGAACAGAGAGGCCCATTCTGTATTCCCTGTCCCATTGCTCCCTCTTCCCAAGCTGTGCTTAGGACAGCGCCTTCAAAGACAGGGCAATCGTGGGCATCGCGGACTTGGTTGGGCAAGAATCTAGAATAGATTCTTCTCTAGAATCGCATCAGTGGAATACCCCACATAGACACGGCTTCTTACAACACAAAGCAGTGGAGAATAAAGATTAGACTTCTGGGGTCCGAATAACTTTGGCCAAGTACACATCTTGAGGGTGAGGAATCCTACTCTTACGTGACAAGGAGAGAACCAAGCACCCAGAAAAAGTGGCCCACCTTCTCCATTCTACTGCACTTGGTCACTCTCTGGCGAGGAGAAATGACTTCTCACACTAATAAACATAAATCTAGCAGTAAATCAAGCATTTCTAGCACTGAGACTTTTGTGAGAAAAGAAATATTTGGTTTGTGTGACCGGGGGATTACATGGTTTATGTGGTAAGTTCCTAGTTTTTCCAAGTCCACCTTGAGCCAACCAAGCATGGAGAGGTCAACCTTGAGACAGAGTGTAGATCGATGGAACAGGAGATACTCAGTGTGTTCTAGAGGCTGGGAGGTTGTGATGATTGGGGGAGGAGGGAGAGAAGAAAAACAGACTTTGATGGTGAGTAAACAGAGTATGTTTTCCATTAGCTTAATATTAAGAGCACTTAAAAGTGTTGTTGTTAGACTCTAGGATAGCAGGTCTCAAGTGTAAAATACATCCTGTTCTCCTTATAGAGATTCACGCTGCCAAGAACAGCCAGGGCAGTCAGCACAAGGCTCCCTTTCATGGGGAGCCCGGTGGGTAACAATGGCGTGGTGCTCGTAGAAGATCTTATACTCTGTTGTTACCAAGCCTGCAAAGGGGGAGACTGCTCTCGGAGACCATCTCCAGAGACATATCCTCTGCTCTAACTCCAAACAAAATAAATACCACAAAATGAACCCGTGAAAAGTGCAAAGACTGGACTTAAAAAAAAAAAAGTAAGTCTTCATTTGATCGTTTATATTATAAACAGGGTATTTAGAGTAGAGGGTAAAATTCACTGCAGAATCAGTCATTGTGTTTTTCAACAAGAAGTCTGAGAACGCATCTTTGCGCTTGCTCTTGTCTTAGCCATTTCCTAAGTCTGCTCAGCGTGAGACTAAGATGGAAATCCTTTCCTTAGGAGACCCACACAACTGAGGTAGCTCTGTGACCCTGGCAGAAATGCAGCATGGGACCTGGACCCCTGCATGGGGACAGTCTGATTTCAAACTCCCTGCCACTTCCTCTGAGAAGAGCCTTGAAGTGCCTTGATAGGCCTCCAGCAAGAAACGGGAGGGCTCTTCACCTAATCTAGGTCTGACCACTCACATTTACCTTCGGTTGGCAAACCTGTCTACAGACTCGTCGGCCCTGAGCAAGCCGAGCTTCCGGGGGCTGTCCACTCTTCCACAAGGCCAGGCCATGTGGCAAAGCAAGGACTCGTCAAGGACAGTATCTGGGTATCTGGCACCACGACCCTGCTTTTGGCTTTTTGAATTGTAAGAAACCTTCAAGATCCTCAAGGTCTATGCCTTCATTTTACAGATGGGGAAACTGAGGCCTTGAGAAATTAAGAGGCTGGCCCACAGCTATGCTGACGGTTGAAGTGAAAATTGGAATCATCTCCTGACTTCCCATCCTGTTCTCTTTTCTGGGATATCCATCTAGCTCTTCCCCTGGTTCCCACCCAAGAAGTGCCAGTGTGGGGGGTTCCCTTTCTCCTGACCCGTTAAGAGAAACAATTTCTCCTAACAATGTCTTGGGAGAAAGTCCAACCCAAAGGTGCTCAGTGGGCCTTCTGAAGGTCCAAATAAACTGACTGAGCTTTAAAATTGGAAACCAACACCTGATCTGCTTCCTGAGCCTCTTAGCTTCCCACCCCCCTCCACCCCACACCCCCCCACACACACCCATCCCCAACCCAGATCTCTCTGCTTTCACCCTCTATCGCTGCTTCCCCTGCAGAATTAGCCAGCTAAAGAGAGACAAACTGTTCCTATCAGCTTAACAAGCTATTGAGAGACCCATCCTTGCATTTCTCTTCCTCCAGGAAGAGTGTCAAAACAAAGGCAGTGGGGAACCCCAGCTGACTCTGCAGCCTCTCCCACTGAACACATTCCCCTTGGTAAGTAGACAGTTCTCACTGGAACTGAAAATGCTAAATTGTTAATCGCCTCCCTAGGGTTTAACTTTTTGCAATGATTTCAACATGTTTTAGGCAAAGTCTCACAATGAATGCTTCTAAGCATCGCACTCAACAAGCAGGTCTACCTGCCTGAGCCACCCCTGGCTGAAGGCCTTTGCTCTTCATTTTCCCCAGGGAGTGGTGGGCTGGAAAGTGGGCAGTCTGGCTATGCTCCCTTTCGTTTCCTTGGTGGCACTCTCAGGGCAGTGGTTCCAGACTGGAGGCCCAGTATCAGCATTCCCTGGGAGCCCGTTGGAAATGCAAATTCTCGGGCCCACCTCAGACTCACTGAATAAACACCTGGGGGTGGGGGCCGGGCGGCAATCTATGTTGAACAACTCCTCCAGGTGATATGTGGGCACAGTTCCAGTTTAATCCTGCTGTCCTAGGATGAGGGAGGCATGGAAGCTGGAAGCATGTTCTTCTGGCAGAGAGCCAGAATGGCTACGAGACTATCGTCTCTTCTGTCTGGGACTCACCTCCTTTAGAATAGTCAAAAACAGAGCAAGCTTGGGACATAGCTAAGAATCCCTTCATGTGGAATCTCAGGGCCACCCTTCCTCAGTGACAGGACAGAGAACAGACCCAAGCTTTCCATCCAACAGGGAATGCTCTTTGCACAAGACAACATCCAGACTGGTTTATGTCTGACAGATGGTGTCCTCACCACTTCCACCAAAGCTGAAATGTTTGAGAAAGCAGCTGTGGCACACGGCAGGAACAGAGTAGGAGCTGGGCTCTGTTTCCTTGTCTGGACTCACAAATGTGATGTGTTGCCCTCTTCTGGATCAGTCTTTTCAAATGCCTGTATGCTTCTAGCAAAAGATGTGTTAACCTGTTCTGGTTCACAAAGTTCTCTAGAGACCCAGCATTTCCACTTGGGGCCTTGGAAATGCCTTATGCATTGTTAAGTTTCAATGTGTCTTTACGGCTGAATAAAAAATAATGAATCTTATTTTTCAGGTCTCATTAAAAATCTGCAGTAAATTGGGAAAGGTTTTGATTTAATGTCTTACACTGGTCACTTTACATTTCTATATACAATGGGTACCAACTTTGGATGCAGAGCTCTCTCAGCCCTGTGGGATGTCCCTGGAATTTAAGGTCCTTAAATCAAGTTCTAGGTTTCCTCAAGAGCATCTCAAAGACTCCTTTATTATTGCCATGCTGTTTGTTTCTGAAATTAATCACTGGGTATGAAACGCAGCCACACTATAGTCTCCTCATCGACAAGTAATACTGCTGATCTACAAAGGAGCCCAAACAGCTAAGTACGAAGCATCATTTACAACATGCCTGATGACTGTTCTGGTGGCCAAGCTTTATCAGGTATTAACCCCCCAGGCCTCTCTAGCGGAGTACATGGACGTAAAGATACGTGATATTTACTATAATATATACACATGTATAATGTTTCCTTTCTTGAACGTATGTTTGGTTTTTCTTTTAAAGAGATTTTATTTATTTATTTGACAGAGAAAGAGAGACGGGCACAAGCAGGCGCAGTGGCAGGCAGGAGAAGGAGAAGCAGGCTTCCCACCAAGAAGACAGCCCGATGCCGGGCTCCATCCCAGGACCCTGGGATCAAGCCGAAGGCAGAAACTTAATTGAGCCACCCAGGTATCCCTTGAACATACATTTTTAGAAAACTTCTCTATTTTTCCAACTAGGTAGGGCACAAAGGGAACAGAGTTGTCCCCATGTAGAATGGGTTACCTTGGGAAGCTATTACCTACCATTCACTACGGGTATTGAAGAAAAGAATGACATGGGGCACCTGGGCGGTTCAGTGCGTTAAGCCTCTCCCTTCGGCTCAGGAAATGATCCCAGGGTCTTGGGATTGGCTCCCTGCTCTGTGGGAAGCCTGCTTCTCCCTCTCACACTCTCCCTGCTTGTGTTTCCTCTCTCGCTGTCTCTCTCTGTCAAATAAATAAATAAAACCTTTAAAAAAAGAAAAGAAAACGAAAAGAATGACAACCCACCATGATGGGGAGGGAATCTCCATATTGGGTGATAGGCCAAAATAAAGGACCCTGACCCTCTGTTCCAGTTCCAAAATTCTCCAATCCCCTCTTCCCCCAGCCAACTTACCGACTACACTTAAAAATTCATCCTGAAAGTTTAGACGGATTGCTGAATGAACCAATCCCAGTTCTATCAATATTAGTGGATCCAAATCACAAAAATAACAGTAGGGCCGCTAGTCTGGGACAGAGGCTTCTTTAACCGGAAAGCAAATCCACTAAACGTCTTTCTAGCTCTTGACCTTCCATTTACAATAGATACCAGCTCCTCTCTGAGATTCTGTGACTTATCACAGTATTATAGAGCAAACACTAGCTATGCCGGTGTCTTGAGTCATGTCAGTCTAAACTGAAAATGTACCAGGTTTATCATCGCTAACAGACTTCTTAATTAACCTTCTGATATTGTCAAAATTGCATTCCCTTTTGTTCTAGAACTGAGCATTTTACACGAGCATTTTTTCCACCATTGCTTTTTTTACTAGCTGAGGTTTTACCAATTGTGATGTATCGTGTACAGGGGTGCCTGGGTGGCTCAGTGGATTAAAGCCTCTGCCTTCTGCTCAGGTCATGATCCCAGGATCCAGGGATCGAGCCCTGCACTGGGCTCTCTGCTTAGCAGGGAGCTTGCTTCCTCCTTTCTCTCTGCCTGCCTCTCTGCCTACTTGTGATCTCTGTCAAATAAATAAATAAAATCTTAAAAAAAAAAAAAAAAAGTGTATCCTGTACAAATGAAAGCAAGCAGGAATTCTAGAGATATCACACTTAACAGAATTTCTCTGCTGAAACTTGCTCATGATCTCTACGTTCTTTGATACTTCATCACTGACTTCATTTCATCAATTATACATGAAAAACTTTTCTTTTTTGACCAATTCTATCCTCTTAGCTGAGCCTTGACTATCTAAAAACTAACTTCACCTTTTGAGTTCTTTACCGTAGGAACTCACTGAATGAAGGGAGAGATGCCACTTTTCATGCCCCTTTATCTATAAAAATGCAAAAAATGCGAGCTACCAATCTGTCAGGCCTAAACAAAATTTCTGCAGTCTGTGTCTTTAACATAAGCAAAGCATATAATTCAAAAAAGAAAAAAAAAAGAGCTTGCTTTTCTGAAGAATAACTAAACCAAAGACATTGTGCTCCATCTTTGTGTTGAAATGCAGATTTCCCACTAAAAGGCAAATCCTTCATTTCAAAAGGTTGAATAGGATGGTACTTAAAAAAAGAATTCCAGCTGGTTAAATTTAGGGTGTTGAAAAAAGTGCACTCCAATAATATTCTTTGGCTCTGGGCCCAAAGTATTTTCACTTGATTGTGAATTAGATAAATTTTTATTACACTTCAGGCTTTTGCTTTAGAATGGTGGAACTTATCAAGGAGATTGGAAGGGCAGCTATATAAAGACAAATTGTCTTAGGATTTTTTTTTCCCCTTTGTTTAACTGTGTACCTCACTGCGCAAAATGTGTCGCCCAGGTTAATTCCATTCATTCATTCTTCTATGCATTCATTCAACAACTATTTACTGAGGGCCTGTGAGGCCCAAAGCAATGGGCCAGCATCTGCCGGTAACACAAAGAAAACCCAGACACAGTCTTCCCGAGGCAGCCTTCCACTAGTAGAGAAGATAAGGCCTGGACAGAAATCGCTCCACTCCCATGCAGAAAGTGTGTTATGAGAGAGGCACAGATAAACTGCTATGAAAATTCAAAGGAAGAGAAATTACTTCCACTTGAAAGGGAGGAGAGCGGCTTTTAGGCAGAGGTAACTTACGAACTGCACCTGGAGAGCCAGGAGGAAGGAACTTCTAGACAAAAGCAAAAGTAGGTATAGATGCTCAGAGGAGCAAAGGCCAAGGTGTGCACAGAGCAAATGGGGCCCAACAGGTAGTTACATTGAAATCAAAATATTGTACACCGATCCATTGAGTTGACGACAGAGGATCTGCTCATCTAAATAAACCCTCTGAGGACTTCTGCAAAGTCTTCAGCTTTGACAAGTTCATACTTCCAAATATCACATTTTCTTAAAAGAAGAGACACAGCCCTGCGGACGCTTGTGAAACTCTTCATGGAAGTTCGCCTGTCCTGTTTTGTCCCCACCCTCCACCTCCATTTTTCTCCCCTGATGAATGGTGGGTGGTCTGCTGAGGCAGAATTCACTGTTTCATTTCTCTGAGTCAGACAAACAAGTGTTGATAGCCACGTTCTTCTTCGCGGTATTGCCTCCCTGGCTTAAATAATCTATATCAGATGTATCATTGGCAGTTTTAAGATGGGCTTGTACTTGCGGACACATTTTCAACAAATGACTGTGCGAGAAATGTGGAGATTTTCATACCCTGCTTTGTATCTTCAATCACCGATTTGACCTTCCTTCCAAATTTCCCCCTTTCTTCTCTTCAAAGCCACGGGGAAGGCCGGGTCGCTGCACACTCCCCCACCCCCTGCTCTGAGTCCTTATTTGAGCATTTTGTTTGTCTGGGGTGAAGTGTCCATGCACATGTGCGGGCGTGCGTGCGTTTGCACATGTGCACATGTAGTTTTGCTTTTACCTGGGGTCCTTCTCAGGTTATTTGGGAGAATAGGAGAACTACTTTTAAAGATGCCCAGGCCCATGAGCTGCACTGACCCTCACTGTCCAGATTCTTCTCTTCTTGTAGGACGTCAGGGCCTCGCTCCTCTGGAGAGGCCGCTGGCATGAAGTCAGGAATCCAGAATCTTCGATCCTTACTCTGCCACTCACCAGCGGGGCATGACCTTGGTAAATCCCTTCCCCTTTCTGACCCGAAGTGTTCTTGTCCTTAAAAAGAGAAGACTGGATCCGATGGATGACTCCCTCCAGTTTCCCAGGCCAGTCGGAGTCTCTCTGAGACCAGATTTAGGAGAGGAGTTTGGGATGCAGTGAAGAGACCTGCTATGGGCCATCCTAAACACTGGCCAGGATGGCCTGTGCTCCTCATGCCCTTGCAGGGACTAGCAAGAACCTACACACTAGTGTGGTCTGGGTTCAGCTGCCAGCCTAATTCTTCGGCTCAGAAGGTAGTCCTGGTGGTGGATTTCACCTTCCTGGGACACAATCTTGCCAGGCTCACCTGTCTAAGCTTCAAGGAGGAAACCTAGGTGGGTCCAGAGCCAAAGAGACTGAAGGTCACAGAGAACCAGGAAAAAACTTTCCACAAACTCAGGCTAAATGTCAAGGGAAAAGGTCTCAGCTGTCCGTGCCAGACGGCCAGTGGCAAAGCTCGGCCTCATGCCAGAGCCTGGCACCCACAGCTCGCGAGGGCACACACAGGACTCTAGGAAAGCCAGAGTCCTCTCCAGCCACCTCAAACCAGGGCAGCAAGGCCCCAGGGTCCTGTGGTCCCTGACTTCAACCAATGTGAAGGTTTCCTGGAAAGCCATGTGTAAAGTGAGTTTCTGTAAACGGAATCGCATTTGCTAACCAACATAATTTCAGAGATGTTTCATCACCCTTCCAGGCCCATCGAAAATTGGCAGGGCTTCTAACATTTTACCTTTTAAGTGCTTCTTCCTCCACCCCCTCCCCAACCTCTCTGTCAAGTAGTTAATGATCTGTAAACAAACACTTTAAATTCAGTGGGGGAGCTCACTATTTAAAGGAACCCTGTGGTGAAACCTTTTGAAAAGTTAACAATCTTTTCTGTAATGTGAAAAATCACCCTCTAATTTATCAGTTGCCATTGATGAGATTTTGTGGGTATTGGGCTTCCTTAAGGTGGGGCTCAGTGCAATACCTCTGTGGGAGAAGGGGGCAGTGATCCAAGGAGCTGCCCTGAATTCCTTTCTGTCACCCAAACTGTCCAGCTTCCCACAAATACACTCACAGACACCACTCATGCCCCCCCTTACCCACAGGATAAATGAAGAAAAGGATGGAAAATCATGCTCCCAGACACCTGGAAAGCATTGAAAACCACACTTGAGTTTCTCCTGACTTAAGTAGCGGGAGGGAGGGAAAGGCATTTGGGCCAGGAAGATGGGTCCAATGAGACTGACCATTTGCTCAGCGAACGTTTAATTCTGATAACACCGGCCAGAGCAGAGGACTTGTCTATCAAAGCCGGCAGAACATGCAACTCCCAAATTACTCTGAAGAGGCCACCCCGAGCCTTTTTATCTGTGTCAGTTCACGGCAAACATAATTTCTGCCTCCACACCACCATTTTCATCAGTCTCAAGAAAATACCAGAATAAACTTAAAAAACCTAAGCTTGGCATTTATAAAGAGACCCTTGATGTTTTCAAGTGTTCCTGGGTGCTGTGGAGGAGGAGGTCGACAGGCTGGGGCAGTGTGATGCTGGAGAGACAAGGGAGGGCATAGGCATGGTTGACCACCCACGGAGCTGGAGAATTTTCTAGTCTTATCTTCCAGGGCTGATCTGTGCAGCCATTCAAGGGAAGGGGGCCCCAAAGGACAGGCAGCCCCAGGTAGGCTGTGTCAAGCCTCCCAGCCTGGCCCTTCTTAAGAAAGGATATCCTTCTTCTTCCCAAAGCATCCTCCTAACATTCTGGCCCTACGGTAATCCTGTGGGATGAGGGAAGGTGTTATCCTCACCTCCCCAAGGAGGAAGCAGAAGGTGCCAAAAGCATCCTGCTGCAGGTCATGAAGGCAGGGCTGGAGCTCAGAGTCCAGTCCACCTTCCTGGGGACCAAGCTTTGCCCCTCATCAGCACTCACCTCAGGAGCCCTCAAGGTGAGCCAAGGCAGGGTGTGTTGTCTAGACACAAGTCTTAATGCCATTTACAGGCAATCACTTGCCTTCCAGGGACTATAAAGTGGTGTGTGTGTGTGTGTGTGTGTGTGTACGCGCGTGCGCACGCATGTGTGCGCGCATGCTCTCTCACCTGCGCTTCAGGCAGTGGGGAAGGCATAGTCTTCAGGCCAGAGGCTCTGTGACAATTTTGGCCAAGAGATTCTTAGAACCAGAACTGGCGATTCTCCAGAATTAAAACCTATTATGTCCTATGGTTAATACAGAAGTGCTCGGAAATTATGAGAACTAATTTAAGGCTTCAAAGCTCTACAAACTAAAAAGAAAAAAAAAATGGTCTAGCAGGTCAGGTTCTGACATTTCTTCAGGAACAAAACTAGGCTGCCCTCTTGCCTGAGGTGAGATTGAATCAAGGAGGGTTCTGGTCCTGTGAGGCCAGGCCTCATCCCAAGGCAGCTAGTCCTTCTTTCAGAAACAGGCCTCTGCCCGCCCACAAGCTCCTCCAACTTCTGCTACCGTCTTCCTCAGTCCCTCAGCACCTTCCCTCCTTCTGGGCATGGAGCAGCCAAGCTCTGGCCTCAGCCCTAACCTCCCTGACAGAATCCCACAGAACAAAGGAGAGGAGGACATAGCCTATTTATCTGAGGCCTATTTTCTTGGCTTCCTAGTCATTTTCCTGGCTTTTTACCCAATTTCTAATCCTTCATTTATACCACTAACCAACCTGGAAAGAATTTCCTGAATAAAAAAGAGATGCCACATGTATCTTCTACACTCATTCAAGAGTTCCCAATCCAGCCACAGGGTGGGTGCTGCTAGCTGTTCTTGGCTTTACTAATTCTGTTGATTCAGCAAGGGTAACACCCAGAGTTATCAGACACCTCCAAGCTCTTCAAACCAAGAACGCACCATCTCAACTCCTTTCTACCCAGTGAACAGGTTCACTTGGGGGCTCAGCCAGTGGAGACCTGGCCTCCCTGGGCAAAGGGGCCACAATCCCCTGTCCCTATTCCATAAGGATCAAGGGGGGCATATAGGGGTCCAACACTACAAGGGAGACCCTGGAATCGTTTGTCTTTGGAATGTCTCTAAGACAGCTGGGGAGATGAGGTCTGAGAGGGTTCGCTTTCCCAGCTGCACTCTATTTCCTGGTGGTCCCAACCAGGAGACTGACCTAGAGCCACCAGTGTCAGGATCTCTTATGTCTACCAAGAACGGAGACACTCCACTCTCCCTAACAAGCCCCTCAGGCTGAAATCCTTTTACTTCCAGAGCCTCAACTTTCGACTGCTGGGTAGAAAGCCCCCTCTGTCATGGGCCCACAGATCTCCGCCGCCATGGTGCTCAAACCTTGTCAGGCGGTGGGGAGTGTGGACAGCAGGGCTGACGCGGTTTCAAAGAGGCCGACCAGGCAAGAACCGTCCTGTACTCCTGCCCCAGCTCTAACGCAATAAAATGTCTTTTATCAGTGTAATTCAAGGCAAAGAGTCAAGGGTCTGTCACCATTTTAAAGAGGCTTATTACATGGCCACAAAAATTTGCCTCAGGCTCAAACCTGGCATGTAAGGTATCAGCGTGGGACAGGTTCTTTTGATTTGATTTTATTTTCTTACAAAATCTGAAAATGAAACCCTTCTGTCCCTCCCTTCTACCAACCGTTTTTTGATTTATGGGGAGGAGGAAAGAAATCTGAAGTTGACAGGTTGGGACAACTCCACTCAGCTTTCTCACTCAAAAGCTGCTTTTGTTCAACCATACTTTGCATTTATGGCCTGAGGCTCTTGGCTGACACAGGCTGGCTCCTCAGTGTGAGAGGGCTGTGGACTTCCCCAGGAGGGAGGCCCCACCGAGATTACCCAGGAGGGGCCCTCCCGTACCTAGGGCTGGGGGCATGGACAGACACTCACAAAGGGCCCTGGGTAGACAATGGAGGGGATGACAAAGGCTATGTCATTCCTCCATCTTCAGCTCTGCACTGCATTTCTCCTGGGCCCAGAGTCCCCCGTGATCATCATGCATCCACCGGCACGGGTTCCTCCACTAAACTCCCAGACTTCTGAGAACCAAGACGGTATTGTCCACCTCTCATGGCCCGACACCACACTGGGCAGAGAAAAGCCTCTTAAAAAACAGTCAGAACCTGAGCACTGCTCAGTGGACTTTTCTTCATGTTAGAGAATTTCTCCACGAGCTAGCTGGACGGAGCTGCATGGAGCCAGCAGCGACCAGGGGAAACTTCCCTCCCTGAGGTCACTCCAGTAAATGATTCACTAACCAAGGAACCTCCAGGTCAGCCTTGACCCGGGAGATGATTACAGCCCCTTGAAGGTGGCTGCTGGCCCATCAGTTCACTGTACAATTTTGGCAATCTCTAATTGTATATTTACTCAATGGTTGTTATGGACAATCAGGTTAATAATTCACCTTCCAAATGCCATATAATTACACAGTTAGAAGAGTTACAATCAATGTCAGATTTTCTTACGTCTTCTAATGAACTGGCCCCAATTACCTAATCTGGGTCCCTTTCCTTTCCCTCTCTCAATTTTTTTTTTTTTTTTTTTTAGTAATCTCCCACACTTTCCTCTATTCTCATCCCCCACCTACACCCCTATCTTTCTGCCCCAAGAGAAAGAACAGTGTGAAGTTCTTCAGTTCAAATAATTCTATTTAGAACCCATGGTTTTGCTACACTAAAAGGGCTTAAAAACCAGGCTAGGAAGCTGGCCATGGAAGGTGCAGAAAAGGCTGGCAGGCTGATCTCAGCTGCCTCCCCGTCTCAGATGCAGGAGAACACCTGCAGCCGCCCACACCTCATCACCCATGAGTTGCACCATATCCTGGCGCGGCCCCACGGAGGCCTGGGAAAGAAAGAATGCAAAGGCCTGCTGCGCTCCGTGAGGCCCCAGGCTCCCCAGCCCAAGGCCTGGCAAGGGCTGCAGCATGTGAAACCATGGCTGTGGGCTTTGGAGACAGCCCCACAGATTCCCTGCCCACCCACAGGCCTAGGCCCCAACCTCTGCTTGGGACATGCTAGAGGGCAGAAAGAGAGAAACATGCACCCTTAAAGTAAAAATAGAGCAGGAATCCCAAGAACAGTGCAGACATTCAGACCCCAGGGCCTCGTTTCCATCACTCAAGAGCTAAACCAGGCCCTTCGCACCTTTGTTCTGTGGCTTTAATACAGTATACCTCACCCACCACAAGCAGATGACCTGCTTTCAAAGGCCAAAGCAAGATCTGTCCTCTCACAAAAGGGCAGTGTGGCCAGCTGACCTGGCTCACCAAGCTACACGCTGCAGGGCCTGGCAGGGAAACCCAGGCAAGGCCAGGGTCCTGGAGCACAGCCAGTGAGGGTGGAGAGGGGACCGAGGTGATAGGTCTGTCCACTGCCCACTCCTGGCCAACACTGATTGCAGCATGGACAGTGTTTCTTCTCTGTTTCAATGGGTTGTGACTTTTTAAAAGTTTTCTGGGTTTGGGGTTTTTTTTGGATGTTCCACCCCCTCCATCTTTCTCTTTCCCATAAGTGCACACAACCCAGGGCTCCAGTGTTTTTTAAAAGGTGCTTTTTTTGCCCCCACAGATGAGATTCACACCCACCTACCTTCCTTCCTTTCTTGTTTCCTTTCTTCCTTTTTTTTTTTTTTTTTAAAGTAGGCCCCACACCCAGCATAGACCTCAATGCGGGACTCGAACTCACAACTGCTAGATCAAGACCTGAGTCAAGATCAAAAGTGGACAATGAATGACGGAGCCACCCAGGCACCCCGAGATTAATTTCTTAACAGACCCCCAGTACATTTTCTGTTAGGGTGGGAGACTCTTTTGACCACCAAGGTGTGTGGACTCATAAGAGCTCAGCATGCTTGTATAGGAAGTGGACTGGGAAAAACCCTCCCAGCCAGCCCACCATGCTTGTTCTCTAACTCACAAAATCCACCTAGATACAAAGAGCATCCCTGCACCCTCCAGGCATTGTAGGAATGGGGATGGCCTAACGTCTCCCAGCGGAGGGCTTGGCTGTCGCTTTCAGACGGAACGTCCTATTCATCAGGGGCACTCCTGACACCCAGAATTAGGGTCAGACTCTTAAGGAGAAATTTCTATACATTTGGAACATTTGGGACAATTTTGTCTACAGAGCTTAGTTTGGTTGGAGTTTTTGTGTTGTTCGTTCAGGTTGTGGTCTCTTTTCCTCCATAAAAAAATAAATAAATTTGAAGCTGTATTTGTTTCCTGTTCGTGGAGCGGACAGAAGGAGGGTGTGCAGTGGAGGAGGAGTGGGGAGAAGGCTGATAGATGGAGCAGGGCCGAGAATATCCGGAATTGGAGAAAAGTGAGAAATGGAGCTTTTTCTTGGCTTCCAAAGAGTTGTAATTTCTACCGCCACTGCTTAGATCTTGGGCACCAGGCAGAGAGAGTGGGAAAAGGGGCATGTGACAACTTCGCCACAAATCAGGATTTGGCATTTAAATCCACAGGAAGCAAGAAGAATAGAGGGACTTCTTATTTATAGATTTGCAGATGAACTGAATGAGATAACCAGAATGCACTTCTCGTGTATCTGAAGGAGCAATTCCATTTTCAGACTTGGAAAGTTTCCCGTAATTGAGTATCACCCGACCCCAGCAGCACACTGCCTCCCAAGGTTAAGATCAGCTTCCTGAAAACCAGGCAGAAGGCTTCGGGTCTGGTGGTAGCTCAACCGTCGTACTTTGAAGGACAGGTTGGTACCACACTACATTTAACTGGATTCAGTTCATCTGATTATACAGTGCCTTGCTTTCTGGAATATGTAATCATCTCTTTCTGATGACATTTTAAATATCCAACTAGACAAATAATTGCAGCAATAATTGATAGCAGAGTCAAGCTGTAAGATCACTGATTGGCAGAGTCCCCACTGAAACAAATCTTTCTTTCACACATTACAGGAATGATGTTTAAATCTAACTTTTGCTGATAAATGCTCAAAATCTGATTTACTGATAAAGACACTGCAAGAAAACCTGCATGTCAGCCTGTGATTACTCTGTAAGCTGTTTGAGAAGAATCAGGCCGCGTGATTTATGTGATTTTATTTCCCATGAATAATTGCAAGGACGGTATGGGTAGTTTGGGGGGAGTCCACACAAGCCAAAGAACTACCACCCCAAATGCAGTCCTTCCCGAACCATGGCAGCCAGCCATCACGGTTCATGGCTCTCTCCTCTTCCAGTGGATATCCCAGGTAGAGAAATGGTCTTGCAAGGGGAGTACCCACAGAGGAAGGCATACAAATGAGCCATGCCTCTTGGGCCTCTGAAAGCTGCTTTAAATCAATCAGTGCCTCGGACTGGGGTTTAAATACCCTGGCCCTGTGCAAAGACCCAACTCTTTGCACAGGGCCAGGGTCAGGAGGCCTGATCTCAGATGAACACCAAGCTATCTCGGGCAAGTCCTCAGGTACAGCTGCCCCTAGTCCGTTTCTCCATCCAAGTCGAGAACCCTAATCAATTGTCATCTATAGTATGTGTTTTTTTTTTTTTCTAAAAGATTTTATTTATTTATTTGACAGATCAGAAGTAGGCAGAGAGGCAGGCAGAGAGAGGAGGAAGCAGGCTCCATGCTGAGCAGAGAGCCTGATGTGAGGCTTGATCCCAGGACCCTGGGATCATGACCTGAGCCGAAGGCAGGGGCTTTAACCCACTGAGCCACCCAGGCGCCCTATAGTATGTGTTTTGATTGTAACGGTCAAGTTGGTCTGGTTTGGGGCACCGCGTTCAACAATCCAGACCCCGCAGAATACGTGATGGTCAGAAATAACTTGCAGAAGATGCTGGTCTCTGGGGGACATCAAATGAACGAGCTGGCCTATTAGCAGACACAGATTACAGTGAGGAAAAGCCAAAACAGAGGATGTATCTGAATGCTTCCGCTAGCAACAAAGGCAAGAGTTTGGGGATGGGGTCTGAGCGCTTGGTCCAAGCACTCGCGTGAGAATTTCTTTTCATTTCCCGCCCCCCTCTTTTCTTTCCTTCTTGTTCTTTCTTTCTTCCCTTCCTTCTTTCTTTCTTCCTTTTCAGGGTAGAGGGTTGCACCCCCCCCCCGAAACTGAACCATTATAAGCACGTTCACCTCACAGCTTCTGTTAAAAATCAGAAGCTTGTTAGATGTAATGATGATCCGTGCCGTGACACTTACGGCATCTGAGGGGGCTTGTCGAACAGCTTTCCTGTAATTTAGAGCTCCCCTGTTAATTAGAAAGCCCTCAGATTTTCTGCAAATGCAGGTCACTATCGACAGCTCACGCTTTTGATGCTTTGCCTGTGACAGTTGTTGGGCTGCCCTTCCAGGAGCTGGCAGGATTGTCCAAACTCTGACAGTGTCAGAGAATTTAGTCACCATGGCCGCTTTGCAGGAAGTTACATGCAAGGTGACTGTCCCCACACAGTGTCTCCCCATAGCCAGCAAGCCTGACGAAATCTGCATTCACATTCAGCTAAAAATAGCTCAGATTTCAATCCTCTTTCCCACCTGTCTCTTTGCCTTCTCTCTTCCCCTTCTCTTTTCCACCTCTCGTCTCTCTTCCTTCCATACTCACTAGCATCTCCCTTCTGTCACCTTCCATCCCGTTACCCCCACCACACACACACACACACACACACACACACACACACACACACCAGGGTCCTCTGCTATTGAAAATGATCACATTCACAGAAAGGGAAGTAGGTTTTACAGATAAACCAGGTTGCTTTTTATTGAAATAGCAGTGATTGTGGAACAGAAACTACCTCCTCCAACCTTCTTTTAAAAAAATATTTCTTTCTTTTTTTTTTTTTTTTTTTTTTTTTTTTTTGCGCCGGTCAGCAGCTGCACCTGGTAAGGTGGAGGTCAAGTCTGTACTTCCAGCCTGGCCCACAGGTTTTTTTCTTAAGGGAAGGGGGACTTTGAAGGGGGAGGAAAAAAAGAAGAGGAAGGAAGGAAAGGTTAACAACTCAAGCAAAAATGCATATGGGGCTGAGGTTTTATGCCCTGACCACCATTCTAATGAAAGACCTCAAAATTATAGGCATTCTCACTTAGGAATAGGTTCTTATAGGATGTGTGCTGGGGTGGACAAGGGAATGGGTGATGCATCCATGATCATGTGTATGTAAATCTGTGTTTATTTCATCAAGTTCATCTAAATGTCATCATGTTTAGGCCAAAAGGAAATGCTCTGTGGCACTTGCCTAAGATTCGGTCAACAACAAGAACAGTATGTAAGTCAAATAGGCAATATAAAAACAATTTGCACACCCCCACCAAGAACAAGGGACAACCCTAGAAAAACAAGCTGTCCCTTGCTTGTCACTATTCCCACGTTGACTCCAAGTTTGATACTGGGCCCAGTTCCCTAAGAAGACCCAATTCTTCCTTGAGGTCCTGCAAACAAATGCAGGCAACTAAGGGTAATGGGAGCCTGGCCTTGCAAGTTGCTGGCTTCTGAAACGCAGTGGGATGGGATGGGGTGGGATGCCACCAGCTAGACTGATGAATTCACACAACCCCAGAATTAGCTATAAGTCACCGCGACCCGGCAGGGTGGAGCAAGGTGACCCCAGCAAGATTCCCAAGGACAACATCCTCAACAGCCGCAGTGGGCCGCTAACCCCAAAGGGGCCCATGCCTCTTCCCACATCCTGCTGCTGTCTGGCTGGCCAGCGGCTTCCAGACACCAGTCCCAGGAAAACCCTCAGTGCCATTAAAGCCAACTGACAAAACAGGATCGTGTGAGCCAGGGCAGATTCCCTATTCCATTACACACTGCCTGTGAGGAAAAAATAAAAAATCTAGACCCAGAAAACAACGTGGCAAGTGGCAAAAACCAATCAACTCATTTCAAAAGATGAACCCTTTGTCCAACGTCACCAAGCTGCCGACTATGAGGCTCCTAGGAAGCTGTCCCAGCAACCTAGAAATAAGAGACAACGCTTGCTATTCTGAGCTGAGAAGTGAAGTGCCTTCCACTCGGGACTCTCAAACGTGGTCTATAAATACCAGCACCGGCCCTTTGTGAGCCACCAGCTGAGCTCAACCCAGAGAAGGCAAGTGTTTCCCTAAGGTCACACAGCAATTCCAGGCCTTCCAGACAAACACCCTCGCCCAACAGATGGCTTTGTCTTCTCTTGGAAATAGATATTGCTACATCTGATCCCCATTTTCAACAAGACAGGGAATGAGGCTGCACATTTTAGTATTTCCTCTACTTTCTCCAACCTCCTGATCCCCACCCCCAACCACCCACCCCCAGCAACATACAAGGTCTGTTTAGTATTTTTAGGGCTCTGTTTCCATATCTACTCAAAGTTTCTAACACTCCTGTCTGTCGGCAGGTCAACAGGATGGTACAGAGGCAAGCTGTTCTCCATTCTGAAGTGGATTTGACAAAAAGGCTGCTGAAGGTTAAGACATCCTGGGGAGGCTGGTACTGGGGCTTTCAGGGTCACTGCTCTGCAGGTGGATCTTGGCTCATTTCCAGAGAATGACTTGTGATCTGCTCTCTGCCGCACACACCAAATCAAGACACCAACAGCAGCTCTACTGGCCCACGCTGCCCCATTTCGTCTTTGGCAACCATGGCTTCTTCTCACACGATGGAAAAGATGACGTGCCAGACACGGATGGACCACCGAATGCCTGTATGTGTAGTTAAGTACCAAAGAGAGAAATCCAAGAAACCTCTACTCACTCTACACACACACACACACACACTTTAAGAAATAATTTCTAAAGACCAACCCGTCTTCAATTCATCTAGCCTGAAAAGCCTTGAAATTGCCGCTTTCTACAAATCACCAGCCCTATGGTGGCCTGAGGGCCTCAGGCTTTGAAATCAGTAACGCACAGAAGTTGGTGGGGGCGGGGTGGGGCGGCACGACGGATTAGGTGGCAGATGATGATCAGACAAATGGAGGTTCGACCCCAACAACAGGATTAGGACTGAAATTTCTTTCAGGAAGAACCTGACACCATTAGACAGTTGACCAAGGCATCACGGGGTGACAGCCAAGCCGCTGGTAGTCATGGACCCACCGCGTCCCTTGATGGGATGTTTCCACTCCATGGCCCGGGATGCCCCTCACAGGCCACCCGGCACTGAGCCCATCTCTGAAACCTGGCCACCGCTCTGCTCGCTGCTCACTCCCCCTTTCACGGGTCCGCCCTTTTCTCTGCTAATAGCAATGGAATCAGAACAAATTCATATCTAATTTTGAGATTCTAGTCTATCAGTATCAAAAAGACTCAGGACACTCAAAGCCAGGGCAGACACCCATTCTCTAAATCTAACTTCTCTATTCAGACATTGCACATTTCCATGAGCATTGAGTCTCCCAGCCTCGCATCCGCTATTTGCCATGGGGCCTCTGCAGCGGCAGCAGGGGGAACACCAGCGCTACACCTCTAAGTGTGTGAAGGTCTAACCTTTTACCCATGTAATGATCTACTTAATATAATATTTTGTCTTTAATCAGAGAAAGAGTAAGATAATTTGATATCCCATAAAACTCCCTAACCTATATTTTGCAAGTCAATTAGCCAGTCCTTTTCGCGTAATGTCACCACATCCCAGGCTGCACCTCTAGCCAGGCTTTGGGGTGTCCATGGCCCACATGCCATACACCGAGAGCACAAGGAAAAAACTCTGGAGGGAGGCCGTGCAGTGGGCAGTTACCATTTCGTCATCTGCATGGAGATTGGGAAATCATCTCCTCAAATGGAGATTATCTTCCCTTGGGAGCCTTCTGGAGAGCTATAAATAATAGAACATACTAATCAACATTGTATATTAAAAAACGAATACAGAATCAGATCAAGGAAAGACTAAGTTATACAGTTATAAAATGCAAAGCCAAAAAATAAAAAGCAAAAAACCGAAGAGGCATGAGAAAGAAGTGTTAGCTGGTCCCCCTTAAATTTAGCCCTCTTCTCTGGCAGCCAGGCTAGCCTGAATAAGGGTGCTTGGGTAACCATTTCTCACTCCCTTATTTATGAGCCATGGAGTGCAAAAAGCAAGAGGCTTAATTTCAATGCAGCCATCTCCCCATCAACTAGTCTACCTACAGAAGCTGCGGAAAGGTGAAGACTGGAAATTTATGAACGTTTTATGCAAAATCTGGATACTAATCTGGTCTAAATATATAAGGAAGAACATGAACACGTGGAACAAACCCAAAATACAAAGGTTCCCAACTCCAGCTGTCCTATAACAACTGCTTCTACACGTCTTACGACTCAGTTTCCCCTCTCTTAAAATGGAGTCTCCTCACCAAGTCTGGGGAAACAGCATGAGAAATAACTGGATTTTAAATTCTTAGAGAGAGCCCTCTCTTTGCTCTTACTTTTGACCTGGTTTTGAAAACACAATAATAATACTTATGAGGAGCTCTCATTATGCAGAAACATGAATATTATCCTGGAAGAGTGTGTCTCATTAGCTGTTAAAAGAGAATGTTTCTTTCTTTCCTTCTAGGAACATGACGAGCGAATCTGGCTATTTCGTCAAAGCTTGTAAAAGACACCTGAGTCATCATTTTAACTGAGCAATTTCTCCAAGAATTCAGCCTATGGGATGGGAAAGAGCCATCTCTGCGGTGTGTTGGGGAATGCCACTGTGCTCTCTCTGATTCCTCTCCTCTGTCCTTGGCAATCCAGTTACGATCTGACAGCATTTAAAGATGACAGTACTTGGGGTAATAGGACAATGCCATAACAGGATTACAGCAAATGTGAAAGGAAGGACACACGTAGGTACTGTCATTTAGGTAATGTCATCTATGATCAGTTTTTGTTTCATTTTTTGCTGACACAGAAGTCAGTATCACTTATACAATTCATTGTAAACCCTGTTAGGGCTGTAAATAGTTTGCTCTCCCAATGAAAGGAAACACCGTTTATACTACAAGGGGATACGGTAAAACTTCCTAGCTTTGGTTGATGTGATAATAATTAAAAAAAAAAAAATTCAAACCAATAGCCAAAGATTCAAAAACAGCCTGAAGTCACTACCACCCAAAATGAATTTATCTTCAAAGAAAGAAGAAAAAATTGCTGGTTAAAAATTATTGGTTAAAAAACAATAGATGGCCACAAAGTTTCTGAAGGGTGTCTCAGACCCCAATAACACTGTTGCTTTAGAGAGTTTGGGGAAGATAAAGTGGAAACACCTCACTAAATTCACATTGGGGGAGCGGTCAGCACTAGTCAACCTGCCAGTAGGGTCCTTGCCAGTCACTTACACTATTTCTCATTCCATTTCCTTTATGTAATTTCGCCCACAGCACATCCAAATCCACATAATACCAGCCTTTGGAAGTCAGTTCTACTCTACTTTCCAATTAATTTCTGCCACTGTGAGTTTTTCCCCAAAGCCACCAATTCTCCTAGAAGCTGTTATTCCTTTGCAGTGAACACACAGCTGCCCTGTACGCCATTAATATGGCTTCCTTGTTGTCCAGGACAAGGAGCCATGCCACATGCCAAGTGACCAACCACAAACAAAACATGCTTGCTTGACTAACACTTGTCTCAAAAGAAAATCCTGCCTGCAGGAAGAAGTACCGTGAAGGCAGCTGAAGAGATGTTCTGATCATTTCAAATCCGAACAGAGGTGAGTTCTCCTGAATTTTCTGGGCTCGCTAGGGTCTCTGCTTTGTTTGACTTTCTGTGCTTCCCTGGCTAATCTCCTGAGCCCACAGACCTTCTTTCCTTTCCAAATGCCTATCTACCACCTCTTTTCTCAACTTTCCTTTTACCCCACCCAAAAAAGTTCTTTAAATTCAGGCTAGCTTACCGACGCCCCAAGTAGGAAGATGCTATTAAAGAGAGTTCAGAAGGATAGGGATTTTGATGCCTCCCTTGTCTCCTCACATCTGAATGATAAATGCCATCATGGATAACTTCCATGCCTGAACAATTCCGCAACATGGATGGTCTGGAGGAGAGGGACAAGAGAACAATGTGGAAGCTAATGGGCTTTTGCTTCCAAACTCCATTCCTGTCAACTCTTCAACCATAATGTGGGCGAAATGAAAATTTTCCAAGACCTAAATGATTCTATACATTGAGAACAGACCCATTTGCTAGTATCTCACAATGTTTGGTTCCACCTTGTTTGTGAAAGGAAACCCTACCGTCAACTAGGTGAGAATTTATATATTGACAAAAGAGAACTCAGCATGCAGGACATTATAGAGAACATTCCAACAACCTACCCACCCCAACCCAGGGCAGACTCCTCCATTTACATCTAGGAGAATGCTGCCTTCATCCTCTGCTCAGAACCATTCAACAACCTCCCACGGTCAGCAGGATATGGTCTAGCTCCTTAAGCCACCATTCAGAGCTCCATAATCCAGCCTCACACTTCTATTCTAGGCGTAGTTTCCTCTCTGCGCCAGTGAAAAAACTCTGCGCAAGTACAAAATCCTTTCCATTCTCATTTCCTTTATGGCTTTTCTTCTTCCTCCCTGACTTTGTGGAATCCATCCAATGTTTCAAGGCCCAGCTAAAGGTCTACGAGTCATCTTAGCATAAGAATCAATCTCTTCCTTCTCCAGCCTCATTGTCTGCACCAACCTGAACTCATATCCAGTCCTCACATCCCTGGTTAGCTCTCCATGCCTCTCCTTAATTCCATGTCTCCTCAAAGCCTTCTTAAGTGCAGGGACCCTGTCCTCTACTTATTTTAATTTCATTTCAAAGTACCTTGCACGGCATGTGATATATGATAAACATATATCCTAAGAATTCAATAAATAATGCTTAAATAACTGATTTACCTTCTAAAAGGGAAGTTCTTTTTTCCAACTATCATTTCTGTGCATAATGGTAACTTTAACCATCACTGTACCCACAAACAGTTCCCTTCCGATATCTGTTTGAACTTCCAGATAAAAAAGGCAAGTGGCAGCAACACGTTATGCTACACAAAGATTAGAGTTAATATCCACCCTCTTTAAACAGCCACCCCACACCCTGCAGAAGAGCAGAAATGAAGTACATATGCTGACCAGAGCGTTTACCAGGCCAATTGAGTCTGGTTGGCAGAGGTACCAAAAAATAACATCTTTTCAATGTGAAAACCAACTTGAAGGTTGTGCAACTCTCTGGTCTTTTTTTTTTTTTTTTTTTTTTTTTTAAGTAAATTCTACCCCCCAAAATGGGGCTCAAACTTATGACCTGGAGATCAGTAGGTTTATGTGGTCTACTGACTAAGCTAGCCAGGCACCCCAATCTCTAGCTGTATTTTAACCATGGTCATCGGCAGAGAAGCAAGGTTCTCAGCAGGAACACACCCTGCATGCAAAAAGCTAAGTTCCAAAAACATAGTTTTAATATGATTTTTAAATCCAGCATCACTAAAAAGGACTTCATTTTTTATGCCAGAGAGCAGCAAACATGGACATTCTTGGCCCCCTTTAGCTCCTGGGTATGGTAAAGGGGAGCCTAGCAAAAACTAAGGTAGCAGCTAATGTAACTATTATTTGAAATGTGGCTCTTAATTCTCCAGGCCGGGCAGAATGTTCATATCCAAGTGCCCTGCACATCCCCACTCCACCCTGATAACCAAGACCCGGAGTCATGCCATGTGGCCAGGTGGGACCCAACACTACTCATGCATGGAGGTGTTCTGTGTTAATGACCCAAATCTAGGCAGCCTTAGCATCAAGCTGGATTCAGAAAATACACCCCAAACAAGTGTGCGAATAAATGAGTAAAGTTCAGGGGTGCCAGGGTGGCTCAGTGGGTTAAGCCTCTGCCTTTGGCTCAGGTCATGATCTCAGGGTCCTCGGATCGAGCCCCGCATGCGGCTCTCTGCTTAGCAGGGAGCCTGCTTCCTCCTCTCTCTCTGCCTGCCTCTCTACCTACTAGTGATCTCTGTCTGTCAAATAAATAAATAAAATCTTAAAAAAAAAAGTGAGTAAAGTTCAGATTTCACATTTATGCTGACTACCTTGGAAACTCTGCATGAGAGACAAACTTGGAGAGAAAGATGAATATTAAAAACATATAAAAACTCTCACTTTATAGGAATTCACCAGACAATTATACAGTTGGGATCTCCACCCAAGGAGAAGATACTATCAATGAATAAGACTGACTCAGGCACCCTCTCCCCTTTTTATTTATTAAAGACCAATGGAATTCTAGGTAACAAACACCATCCCTTTACTTTCTCTTTCCCTGATACATTCACAAGTGCTTACCCATTTCTCACATGAGTACACATGCTCCACTTGTGGTGGATGACACCATCTCAGCCTGCCTCTTTCTCTCTCCCAGTCATACCCAACTTCTATGAAATCTCCTCAGAATCCAAAGAACATTCTGAGTTCTAGAAAAAGTACTTTGGTGCCCCACTCAGAGACGGCTGGAGTCTTGAGAAGACACAAACAGTTAAAGGCTTAGAGATAGACAGACAGCCTTCCATGCTGGTCCAACTCAAGTGATTGGTTTTATTTTTTATCTTTATTGAGGTATAATTTACATACAATAAAAGTCGCTCATTTTAAGTGTACAGAGTTTAATGAATTTTGCCCATTGTATACAGTTGTCTCACCTCCACCAAAATCAAGATAGAGAACATTTCCATGACTCTGAAAAGTTTTTCCATACCCCTCTCTGCAGTCAATCCTCTCCCCTAATTCTCTGACCCCTTTAAATCATTGATCTACTTATCACTATAGTTTTGATTTTTCTAGAATTTCATATAAATGGAATGGAATCAAACCACATGCCACCTTTTTTTTTTTTTTTTTTTTTTTTAAAGTAGGCTCCATGCCCAATGTGGGGTTTAAACTCAGGACCCTAAGATCAAGATTGTATGCTCTACTGGCTGAGCCAGCCAGGCACCCCAGCATGTCACCTTTTGTGTTTAATTTCTTGCACTGAGCAGAATGATGCAGAGACTCCATGTTTTTGAAATTATTAATAGTATTACTATTTCGTTCTTATACTGAGTATTCCCTTGTATGGCTGTACTACAATTTATCCATTCACCTCCTGATGGACATTTGGGCTGTTACCACCTTTTGACTATTAAAAACAATGCCATCATGAACATTTATGTATGTGTTTGTATGAATGCATGTCTTTATTTCTCCTAGGTAAATACTGAGGGCCACTCAAGTTTTGAGAAGAGAGAAAAGGTTTTGAATTTAAGAGTCCAGGGAGCCCCCATTTTGTCACCCTTCAGTTGCCCCCCCACACCCCATTCCCCTGAGTGTTCAGCTCTGAAGTCTGTATTCCAACCATCTGTTGGGTTTAATTACCAAATGTTACCTTATTCCAAGCAGAAACCTCTCCACTACCCTAAGGAAGTGAGAGAAAGAAACCTCAAAACCCTTTTATAATGGGCATTCGGAGGCCCCGAAATGTGGTATGGAGTGGCCTAAGAGCCCCTCACTAGGTCAGAGAAAGAGGTGGTTGACCTCCCCCATTAGCTATATAGTTGAACAGCAGCCAAGTGTTCTAGAGATGACTTCTACCTTGCCAAAAGGCCTTGGAAAGAAAGACAACCTCAAGGCCTCTCTCGGACAACAGCTCAGGGGGAAACAGCTGCTGCCCAGCGCTATGGACAGCAGAGAGCCAGGGGAGGAAATGAAGATTCACCCTCTTTGCCCCTCCCCCACTCTCCTCAGCTGTGACAGGGCAGGGCTGGGGGACAATGGGTGAGCAGGAAGCAGAAGGATCCATCAAGGATCTCGAGTCTCACAATGGGAGCCATAATGGCCCAAGGCAGCGGCAGAAGCAGATTAAGGGAAGACATCGGGGAATGGGGGAGAAGTGGACAAGAGGGGCAGCCATCATAAATAGACAGTAACTCAAAAAGAAGCTGAAGAAAACAGAACAAAGACTGTTACTGGCAATAAACTGAGAAAGAGAAAATGAAGCCCCATGAGTGACACATACCTACATTACTTAAGACACCTGTGCAAATCCTTACTCCTGGGGCAACAGATCCATTAGCTAAATAGACTGAGGAAGTGTGAGGTGGAGGGATGGTGGTGCTGACAGAATGCTATGGGATAGTGGAAGACATGGGACCAGGAGCTGGGAGTCCTGGCTCCTCATCTGTGCATAGCCACTACTTGGCCAGGTGACCATGCCTGGCCTTGTCACCTCTCTGGAAACCTAGTCACCCCACTGTAAACAAGAAGGTTGGAAAAAACGATCACTGATTCCTTAATGCCTTATCGATTTCATGCTGTATTCGCAAAGATGAGAATGTAGGGAGAGGACAGTGAAAATGGCCATAGCCGAAATGAAATATCGAAAGGGAGGAGGAAGTGTTCATTCCAACAACCTAACCTCCATTGATTAGCAAAGCCAGACTTGGGAAGATAGATGCTGGATCTGTGATGACAAATAATTCCCGGCTTTTGGTGTTGCACCACCACACTGCATTTCTTCAGCTAGAATAAAAAATGCACTCATCTGAAAAATGGGAATAATAATAGTATCTGCTTCACAGAGTTTCTAGGGAAATCAAATGAATTAATATTTGGAAAGTACTTACAACAGAGTAAGTGCTCTGTGAAATAAAACACATACCTCCTAGTATTTATTAGTTACACCTCAGCAGAAATGAGGTCATCAGCCCCTTTCCCAAGAGTAATAGAAAGGGAGGAGGGAGAGAACAGAGGAAACAATGTGAGGCTGGGGGCGGGGGGGATTTGTCATTTGGGAACTCAGAGTAGCTGGAACCTGATAGGTGCCTATATATGCAAGTTGGATTGACAGACAGACGAAAAATGAATGGATAGTGACCAGGTGGGGAGAATGTAGATGGAGGGGGTGGGTCATAACCTCTTTTACTGTTTTAGGAGGGATGATCTAGTCCACATGGCAATGCATGCAAATAATTTTATTCCCATTGAGAAATAAAATCTAACTTTCCATTAACAAGAGAGTCTTCTGAAAGAGGCCCCCTGAGCAAACAGCCACAAACCAGGAAATCTACCAATTCTCTTCCACCCCACCCTTCCCCCCCACCCCAATTGGAAGCCAAACCCTTCCTTGGGGCCTTTGATAAAAGCAACTGTTAGCTTGCACCTGACCAATTCTTACAGTTGTGTGGACCCTGGGGCGCTCTAAGGGGGGGATGCCATATCTCTTTTCTGGCCAGTGTTGGGTCTATTCTGCACCAGCATCAGCTACCTATTCTTACTTCTGCACCTGGAGTGCACCAGCTATGTATCTCTTCTCAGCCATGTCCCTCCAGATAACTGCCAAGTCCTGCCTAGCTTCCTCTCTTCTCACAGCAGTGGCTCATCCATTAGTACCTCAAAGTAGAGCCCCGAGACGTGAGTCCGGGTTGGCCAGTGGAAGCAGCCGTGTTGTCTTCCAGGTTGGGGAGCAGACATTACGTGTCTGATGTCGCCCCTGTGGTTTGAAAGTTTGGGTCTTACCTGCAAGGAAAAATGTTCCAAAAGGACTTCCCACTGGCACGGAGACATAAAAGATGCCTGACAAACTCCAAGTCCCTTCATGCTCAGGAACAGGCAATTCACTGCTCTTCTCCCACCCCCCAACCCGAACCCCCAGCCACTGTGGGAGCCCTGCCCATGTCACGCTGTACGTGGTACTACCCATTTCTCTGACAGTCTCCACAGTACAAGGACATTTTCGTTCTTCTTTGAATATTTTTTTAAACACCTAAGAAACATGCTACAGAGCTGGGAAAGACTGGCCGAAAAGGCCGGAACAAACTAGAGAAGGAGGCCAGAGCCACCCTCATACATGAAAACTTAATAGACGATGAAGGCTTTTAGGACAACAGGAGGAGGGATGAATGGAAAGTATGCATCTGCGAGGAAACAGATGGGGTACATGCACTTGCTCATGAAATCCCAGAATACTAGGACCACGGAGGGCCCCCGGAAGCCAGGAGAACAGATTATGAACTGTACAGTATAAGTCCAATAAAAACATTTAGAGAACGCCTTGCCTGGCAAGGCGGAGCAAGCTGCCACAGACGGTAGAAAGGCCAAGAGCCGACCATCCCAAAGCGGTTATCCTAAAGAGGCAAGCAGCTAGCCCTGTGACGCAGGTGTCCAGGCCACAAACAGGGGCTCTTGGAAACCACTTCCCAGGCAGACAGAGTTGGTGCTGACCATCTGATGATGGGTCTGTTGTCCTCTGCTGTGCTCCACACATGCGGCCAAAGCAAGCTCAGAGTAGCAGCAGGCAGGAGAGCAGGGAGAAAGAGGGCAGCCAGCTTCCACTTTGCCACTGGTTTAAGACACAGATTTGAGCCGGCTACCTCTTCTGGAAGGGCCTGCTGAGTACCTTTCTCCTCTCGTGTACAACCCTCTCTCCTCACCACCTTCTCCCTCCCATCATCCATCGGGGTCTTGGGCCATTTTGGAGTGTCAACTCCAAATTAAGTTCCAGGACAGTCAACCCTCTGCATTCCATCGTGAGCTCTCGCCATGCTCCCAGGAGGAGTCTTAGGCCAACTACTTCCTCAAACTCCCCTCACCATATGCAATAGCAGGAGTCCTGAAAAGCACTATTAAAACCTGAATTTTTGTAAAGCATGGTCCGTTTTCTGATCAACAATGGTACGAGGTGAATAAACACTGCTTAGCATTCATGATTTCTGCCTTCATGACCGTGTCTTCACAGTTACTTCACCAGAGGTCTCTGCTTCCAAAGGCACTGTAAGTTCTGCAAGGGAAGGAAGCATGCCCCCTACTTCTCTCCCAACATTGAGTCCACACAGTGCTTAGCAGACACCGTTGGTCAGCAGATTCTAATTCTCTTTAATTAACATCTCTGCGTTGGAGCTGGGAGTCTATTTCCTTGTAGTCTTTTTCTTTCTCTACCAAAGTCCTTCCATGGAGTAGTTAATGACCTGTAAACACTCACTCGGCTACAGAAACATTCCACTGCGAAGAATACCACTGTGGATCCTTTTGTAAAGTGAAAAAAAAATCTTTGGTGAAACAAAGTGTCACCTTTTTCCTGCTCTATGTGATACATTCAGATTTTTCACAGTATGTATAACTAGTATTCAAGGATAGAGAAGCCATAGTCAAGTCACATCCTAGACACTAGCCCTCCATTTATTAAGTCAGGGGAATAGCGGAAAGTGTTGACATCTCGACTCAAACACCAGCTCGAGTTGAACTGGAATGTTCCAAGGAAACAAATTCATGGCCTCCCCAATCAGGAGTCAGCTAGAGCCTTGGTCAGTTACACCTACCTCCTTGGCATGGGAATGATAATGGCCATGGCAGTGATGATGATGATGACGACGACAGCTTCCACTGAAGGGCACTTTGCAATTTATGGAGCACTTTAACAAACTTCACTTCCTTTGAAGGACTTCCAGGCCAGCCTTCTTCTCCCCCTTTCCATGTGCTACCACCTCTGTACACATTTCCCCCAGAGGACTCCGTGGCCTCCTTTGTCCCATTTTTCCCTTTGCCAATGACCAGAGAATTGCTCAAAATGGTCTGTGCACAATCCTAAATGAAGCCACTTCCTCGGCTGAGGGCCATCATGAGAACCCACAAAGGTCTGGGTGTTGAAGCTACCAGGCACAAAACGGACAGGCCCAAGGAGGTGAGGGACCGGAATCCACAAGGCAGCGCTAAGAGAGCTGGGTCTGGTTCTTTGGAAAAAGACACTGTCCTGAGAAAGGCGGGAGGTGAGTCAGAAGTCCCTGAAGGAGGGGGGAATTGGGTCAGATTCTAAGCAAGAAGGGCCCCTGGTAGATGGGTGTGTGGTTCTTGAAGGGGACACCACAGCCCTGAGTGCAGAGGTGGCGAGTGGAGATAATGCCCACAGCGATAACCAGCAGGGCCCTGGCAGAAGAGAGCTTGGACACTGCGGGCTGGGCACAGCCTCGGGGACAGCTTACAGGCCATGTGGCAGTGTGCTCCAAGGAGATCTCCTCCTATGGTGACCCCTATCAGGGCCGACCAAGCACACAGATGCACACTCGGGCTGGGCTGGACACAGGGGTCCCTGCAAGGTTGCAGGGTGCGCACTGAGGACGTGGGGAAGGATAGCCTCCAAGCACTGCACCATCCTGATACCAAGAAGGCACCACGAAGCACTGGGGTACCCTCTACCCCCTTCCCTTCCTAGAACTGGCCTGGAACATTCATAACAGCCCCCTCTGGCACCTGCCTTTGTCTTCAAATTCTGGCAGCAAATAGGCTTAGTGTGCTGAAGAGAAATCAGCAGGGGTGATGTGACCTACCCATCTATTCACCTATGTGTGTGAGCAGGAAAGAGAGGGAAACAGGCCGATGGAGGCCAGAAGCCAGTGGGGCTGCAGAGGTCATCTCTTGGCCTGAGGCTGTCCCGGACCCGCCCTATTGTTGGCCAGGCTGCCGACTCTCTGAAGGGCCCGGAGACTTTGTTGCTAAGGGAAGCCTCTCGAATTTATGTGCGAATACATATGTACCTTACATGCAGATCTGAATCAGCAATAAACCTCGATCAAACTCAGATGATTGTCCAACTCATGCAGAAATGACCTTTCTTTACTAGAACAGGAAGCAGGTAGCGTGAGGGGTGTGAGGCACGGGCAGTCTATCTTCCCCATTTTCCCTTCCTCTGATTCTCTCCAAAAATGGGCATTGAAAGGGAAGAACGCTACAACAACAAACCCATTTACCTTCACCTTTTCTGGGAGATGACCCTGGGGCCTGTCCCCTAGACTCGGTTTCCCAGGGCTGCCATCATCCTCTCCCACCTGCTGGGCCAAGCCAGTGAGCTGGAGAACAGCGTGTGTGGCCACAGAGGCTGGGGGAGCAGGGGGAGCTCGGGCCAGACGCCACTCTGGGCAACGTCGGGGGACAGTGCCCTCCAGTGCTGAGGCTGAAGTCAGAAGACGGCCAGGTCTGTGCCTTCCAGAACAATATACACTTTGGGGAAGACACACATTCTGTAACACCTCTGAGAGAAAGTCAAGCAGAACACTTCTTCCCAGGGGACAGGAAAGTTAATTATCCCCATTTTACAGATAAGGAGCCTGAGGCTCCACAGAGTGGATCAGCTTGTTTCAGGGCACCTAGCCAGCAGGGGAACGAACCCAGACACACCTGGCTTTCAGGCCCAAACTCCTTCAACATGAGGCCTTCTGAAGACTAACCAGCCTGACCTACTCACCAGCCCCAGGTATGGGTGTCAGTGAGCCACAGGGACCACAAGATCCCCAAGACAAAAGCATGGACCACAGTGAGGAAAAGTGCCCCCGCCTTCCAACGGGGTAGCTCTGAGGCCGCGCCTAGGCCCCACGGGGTGGCAGGGAAGGGGGCCTGCCTCAGGTCTCCCTCTCTCTCCTCCTCTTCCCAAGCCCTAACCTTCAAGACTCCAAGACCCTGTGTTTGTCGCCCACACAGGGCTCCAGCAGCTGGCCAGCCTCCAGGAGGACGGAGACTCTGAGAGAGCAGGCGCCAACCTGACTCCTCCCAGGGCAGGCCAGTCCGGGCCAGCCCTCCAGCCAGGGCACTCACCCCACTGCCAGGCAGTTTGCTCTGCAGCTGGCTTTTGTCTCTCTCTGGTCTGCTGCGGCTCCCCTTGCTCCTTCTCCTCCTTTCGGTCCTCTGCCCAGGCCTGCCTGAGGCTGCTTGCCAGAGCGATGGCATGTCAGGGCTATGCCCAGGGCGCTGAGGGTTGGGACTCCCACAGTCCCACTTCTCTGCCCAGGATGGAAAACACAGAGGCCCGGAGAGCTCTGGGGGTATGCCTGAGGTGGCAGAGGGGCTAGTGCTGGAGACAGGACCCTGAGAGGAAGACTCCCCAAGCCCAGCCAGGGCGGGGAGGAGGAGGGGGGACAGGTGAGGCCCCCTGGGACCAGTTTCTTCAGGCAGAGTGCCTCTGACTTCTTGCCTGTGAACCGCACCCCTGTGGGCTGACAGACATGCCTTCAGAGCAGGGTGGGGGAGCGGCCACAGCCGGGCCAGGGCAATAAGCCCTGGCGGGAAGGCACACTGGAGCAGGCAGCCTACTGTCTCTGTGGCTGGGAAACAAGGAAGGGGAAGCCCTGTGAATGATGGGGGAAGAGTGGGAAGGACGAAGGGTACCCCATTCCTCCCCACCCCTCGGGACCAAGTCCAGAGCCTGGCCGGTGGCTGTCACCTTGAGAGGCAACACTTGGGAGCAGTCGAGGTATAAGGCTGCCAGGCCGGGAACATCAGCCTGGAGTTCAGAATAGGGTGCATGGGTTCAAGCTCTGGTGGGTCAGCAGGGTGAGCACTCAGCATCCCTAGAACTAGGTAGATGGACTCCAGAATCTTCATCTCCAACCCCTTCCCGGCTGTGCAACCCAGAGCAACTCTTTAAGGTCCCTGAGCCTCAGTCTATCCATCCGTAAAATGTGCCTGACAATACTGTGTAGCCAGCCTCCAGGGGCTACTGCCTATTTTCACCATAAACACCTTTCTAGCAAACATTTTCACCCCCATAACTAATTGGCCGTAAGGCAAGTTTGCCACTTTAAGAGATAAAATCACAAAAAATTTTAAAAAAGGGAACATTCGTTGAGAAGGACATAACAAAACATGAAAAATGAATAACAAAATTAAAGACTTTATTGCAAAATACAAAATATTCGAATACATTCCAAATGTATAGTGTTGATGATTCATGGTAATATGGTGCAAATAACTGATTTTATTTTGTGGATTGTAGCTAAACATTTGTCTTCGAAGTCTTTCATTCATAGTATTATACATATTTTTGCTTGTTGATTCATCTCGTTCACCATCCCACTTCTTCTCTTGCTAAATTTTCTTCCGTCATTAAGAGAGGCATCTGTTTCCAAATACTAGGATGTTTATCTGTAACTGGGCTTTGTACTGCATTGTGAAAGCCTTCTACACTGCTATTCGTTCTTGGCATATTGTCCCTTGTCAGTTGATAGTTGTTCCAAAGTTCTATGGGAAACGTGGGTTCAAAACTCTACACCACCATAGAGACCATTATGAGAGCTGAGATTTGTAGCATATAAAAATGGGAGGACTGCCTCAATGATGAAATGAAACCAAACTGTCAACCAGTTTTTTGGTTTTTGTTTGTTTGTTTGTTTGTTTGTTTTTTACCTTTTATGGCAAAACTACCTTAGGGCCAATTAGTTCTGCAGCAAATATGCTTGCAGCAAAGAGGTCTATGGTGAAGACGTTTACGGTGAAATGACCTAGGAAAAAAATAAGTGTCTGGAGCTCAGGAGCTGTTGGAGCTTGGTAACCTAGCAGAGTGGGCTCACAAGGACTTCTTCCTCTCTCCTTCTTTCATGGGGAAAACCTACGCTGCTTGGCCCAATCACGGTTGACTGCATCAATGACGATGGTCTCCGAACACCACACGAGCCCCTCCCCAACAAGACGCCATTGGCGCATCATCCAAAACAAGACCCATTTTTGGAAAAACGTCAGTTAAGTATCCAGTTTTGCACCTATTTACATCATTGTTCTGGAAATTCTTCCATCATTCTGCTCCATATTCAATGGCAGCCAACTTCATTCATTTGCTCCACACATGTGTTGTTAATGGCAGGGAGAAGAAAACGAAATTAGCCTCAGTCCTTGCCCTCAAGGAGCTCACAGTCTAGCAGCTCTAACCCTCACTGATCTATAAACAGATGTCTAAGGGTCCCAGGGAGCCATGGATACTTCAGGGAAATGGTCGCTTTGCTAATAGAATTAGCCACTTCCACGTTCTCTCTCAGGTGCTCACCTGAAGCGATAAAGACCTTCCAAAATGCTATATCGTCTCCTTAATTACAGTTATGGGCTCCTCTCACATGAAAATTTAAGCAAGGGGAGCTGGAAGACACACTCTGAGAAGTTATGCCGGCCTCTCTGTGTTCCAGAAGGGCCTCTTCTGGTTATTTTACCAATGAGTGATGGGGTAATGTCCCACTCTTTTCTACAAAACCTGTGTCGCACGAGGTGAGATCCCAGGCTAACAGGGTTTCAGGGAGGGAAGGCCAGATCAAAAATAAGCCTCGCTCACAGAGAAGCTTTACCACCGGCAGTCCTGGAAAACTGACAGCTTTGCATGTTGTAACAACACAACCCAAGATGATCAGAATCGTATAAATATTTGTACAGATACTTATCAGAGCAACAATCAGGTATCAGGTCCCACCGAGTGAGCTGATGTGCTTACAGTTTATTGTCCCAATTTGTGAAAGTTGGTGCGACCAAGCGCCACAGAGCAAATCTGCTGAGGTCCAGAGTCAGGGAGTAGGTAAATAGTGGAAGTGCCTTGGCTTCCCTCTCTGGCTCTCTTCTACGGACTGTGAGCAAACGGAAAAATAAACCATCGGAAAAAGTCTCAGCCTAATAAAATGACAGAATAACTTCTTGGTGGAATTCAGAAGGGTAGCTCATTGGGTTCTTGCTAGCAAGTATTTGCACTTTGCCATCACACGCTTTGTACACACGACTCCCAGATCTCAGGTATTGCTCCAGAATTGTCCCCAGGCAGCTTCCTCCCCTTATCCTCCTCCTACATCAAAAAGTGGGGTTCACATCCAATCCCATGCTTTCTTGTGTTAAAATACGCACTCAAGAAAGACCAATTAAAAAAAATTTAGCTCTCGGGGCGCCTGGGTGGCTCAGTGGGTTAAAGCCTCTGCCTTCGGCTCAGGTCATGATCCCAGAGTCCTGGGATCAAGCCCCACATCGGGCTCTCTGCTCAGCGGGGAGCCTGCTTCCTCCTCTCTCTCTCTCTGCCTGCCTCTCTGCCTACTTGTGATCTCTGTCTGTCAAATAAATAACTAAATAAAATCTTTAAAAAAAAAAATTTAGCTCTCATCATGGTAATAGAGTAGAGCAGAAAAAGCACTCAGCTGCTAACCAAAAGACATAAATTCTCATCCTGTCACTAGGAAGCCAGGTGACCAAGAGGAGGCACTTAATCTCTAAGAGAGTCAAGTTTCTCATGGGTAAAATGAGATGGGGTGTGAGGGGGACGGCGTGAGCAAGACATGAGAGAACACTGGTCCATCCGGGGCTCCCAGGACAGTGAGGCTTGTTGCTTACTCTCTTCCAACACCCACCTGTCTTGAAGGGCCCAGGGCTGCTACTTGCTTGGAGTAAAACCAATATGTCTGTCACGTTAATATGCATGGAATGTGTTTAAAAAAGGATCAAAGCTAGTCATGAAGGTATCTGTGGGGAAGGAAGCAGCCCCAGATCCACTCATAACATTTGCCTCGGGGGTGGGAGCAGGGATGGGGGCTGCATCCGCCACACTGGGTCACCCCCAGGCCCAGAAGGGAGGGGCTGCATTACCCCAATCATATTGGCCCCATTCTGGAGCCTCAGCAGTCTCCAAGCAGGTAGAAGGACAGACTGAGGTCTGACCAGGAAAACCGAGAGAGACAACGGGGGCAGCTACAAAGGAACCCCAGTTCTCCAGGGATTGACTTCTTACTAAAATCCCCATGCTGCCACCCACTTTGGCCTGGACAGCCAGCTGAGGCCCCAGACTTCTCCCTGGGAGAGTGCCACCCCTTGCTTCCTTTGAGTGCCATGACAACTTCCCCTGTACCTTCTCCTCTATCTGTTCTCAGGACAGGGCAGAAGCCTTCTACCTACGGTTTAGATTCCCCATGCACAGCCCAAGGCTGGAAAGGCCTGTGTGCCATCCAAGCTCCTACCCCAGTGGCTGTTTCGGGGTTTACGGCGGTTTTCCACACCCAGCATTTCCGATCCAGCTCTGAAAGACTCTGTTAAACACCCTGATGGCTCTGCCAGAGAAACGTGACATTTTGGAAGGACTCATTTATCCTGTCCAGAAGATCTAGGGGACAAGATACAAACCCAGCACCCATTGAGAGCACCCACAGCATTCTGGAGCTTTTGTCAGAGTTTAATTCTCTAAAAAGTTTTTAAAATGCAACAATAATTTGCATTCATCTAAGCCTTCTGAGAAGTGATTATCAACTGTTCACTATTTAAAAAAAAAAAAAAAAAAGCAGGTGGAGGAGGAGGAGGAGGAAAGAAGTAAAAGACCTGAGTGAAAGGCCCAACAAGACAGAAACCCCACACTCGTCACTGCCTGCTGGAAGCATTCATGGCTTTAGGTGGCACATTCCAAGAACTCTGAAAAGCATCCTTCAGCCTACACCACCCCTGGACCACAGGGGTCTGGTCTCCTTTTCCATTCACACTAGCTCTTACATAAAACAGAGATGCCCACTGAGCCTTCACACAAGCCAACAGGGCCTAGGGCTCACACTAGCAGCTTCCCCAACGCCACACACAGCTGCCCACTGGCAGGGTGCAGGGGTGATGATGAAGGCACACAGCCTTCCAGAGGCTTGTCTGGCCCACCCTGCCCTTTCTAAGTTGCCTCAGGGCTTCATCCAGCCCAGCCACCCACTGCAAAGAGAGAAGAGGCCACCAATCCGGAGACCAGGATATTACACGAACTTGAGCCTTCCACCCTGCCAGACTGCTTCCCCCAAGAGGAAGGTATAATGAAACAAACAAGCCAACCTCTAACTACTTGCAGTTTTTGTATTTACACGAATGTTCTCCTTGCAATGGGAGCTCGGCATCCCTGAACCCAAGAAAAGTCAAGTCAAATAAGACCAAATGGGCGGAAAAAATCCAGCTCCGTGTCCAGCTCCCCCAAACCCTCCTTTTCTGAGCCTTCCCTCGGCATTGCAGGGAATCGGGTGTAAGCCCAAGAAACAGCGGCTGCTCTTTACCAGGAACTGTACCTGGGGTATTCACTGAGAAGCTTCTCCAGCTTAACACTCCCCTGGTGCTTAGAGGTTACGGGAATTAACTCATGGAAGTATCCAGAAAGACTGAATGTCAGGCACATTTCTGCCTCTGCAGACCTTCGAAGATCATCCTAATTCCCCTCACCTGGCTCCCCTACCAGGAAGCACTCCCACCGGCCTGTCCCTGCTCCCAACTGTTCAAACAGACCTTCCACCAAAAAGCAGCCTTCTGCAAGCCCCAACTGTCTGTCCTGTGGGTGGGCTGTGGACCCGATGGAGGGCCAGGAGGGAGGAGTCCTGGGTCCAAACCCTAAGTCTATCCCTAGCTGTGTAAGACCAGACATGCCCTTTAACCTCTTTGGGCTTCATATGCCACCTCTTCTGCCTCTTCACAAGTTAACTCATGAGGTAAGGCTCAAATCTGACAATGCTCATCAAAGGGCTTATTCAAGAACCTTATAAACATACTGTGATTTTATTGCCATTCTCATTATTAAGAGCACAGTAGATATTTGAAAGGGATGGGTCCAATTTTTCATAAACCAAAAAAGCGAGAGGGTTGGACAGAAAGAAGGGAACAGGTACCAAGAAATTGCTTCAAGGTCGTCCCTTGGAACCCCATTCTTCCAGAATCTTCCAAATCCCTACTGCAGTAATAACAGCCCCAAAAGAACATACCACTTTGTCAGGACTTGTAGGTGAAATGTGTTGGAGCAGCTGTCAACTTGGGGAAAATCACTCATCAGGTAGTCAACCGAGTGGGGCTGTTTTCAGCTGGACAAACACTGCATCTGCAACCAGGAATGAGTGCTTTCCCATCCTTCCCTTGGGGGCCAAACCAACCCTCCTTCACCTTCTTGTCCCAACCAGCAGGACTCCTTCCCCTCGAACGCACAGCTGCCCACCCTTCCTTCCAGCTCCCCCAGCTCTCTTTCAGTGGACTGAGACCCCCTGGCTAAAGCAAGAGTATTTTGAAATCACAAGCCCTCCCAGCCACCCCCACCTCCGAGAGGCAAGGGACCCAAGGTGGCCACTCAGTGCTGAGGAGGGTAAGCCTCCAGCTGGGTCTTGAATTTTAGATGAAGTCATTCATGGCTGACTCCCAAGGGGAAGGGCCAACTACAGATATGGCCAGGAACAAATCCACCTGAGGGAGGGGGGGACAGTATGCCCCAGAAAAATGGTGGGCCGAAAACTCCGCATCCGGAGAACACCCAGCAGCTACAGCAGACCCACCTGATTTCCCTGCCAGACGCTGCGAGGGAGGCACGGTGGCATTTGGTAAATAACCCACATAGGGTGCTGCAGGGGACGGGACACCACGCTAGGCTCCGCAGCCCGATGAAACCAGATGGCATCAGAAGACAATGAATGACTCATAGGCAAAGAATCTGCTGTTAGTACACCTAAAAATCCCTTTTTGCGAGCAATCACTTGACACCCACCACACTAAATCACAGAGAGGTGGGAAGGAGCGCCCGGGCCCCAAATAACTTGTCACATTACCCAAATGCCAGCTTTCCCACTTCATCCAGGGGCGTAGAGGGAAGGTGGCTGACTGGGGGCCTGGGGCTCCAGCCCCCTCCCAGAACTCCCTCTGCATCAGAGAAAGCCACCTTCACAGGCAACAGCTGTGGGCTGATGTACCACATCTTACGCCCCAGGGCTCTCCTTGCCAGGGGCTTCCACCCTGGTCGGGGAAAACGTCCTGGAACCCTGACACAGCCTTCCTCGGATTCCAGACAGAGCTGGCTTGGAGAGCCACAGAGATGACCCAAGTGTTCCAAGCCTTGACCATCCAAAGTGACAAAGGCCTCACTGGACTGCATCTTGTCTCCTTGCGCTCAGCAAGCCAGCCCAAGTGGGCAGGCTGCCACCCAGAAAAGTGCCACCCTAACACCTTTGTGTATCTCTGCTCAGAGGCCTAATGATAAAGACAAAAGGCGGTGCACAAAGGAAATGGTGGTGCCCAGCAGCCTCTGAGAGTGTGAAGGCAGCATCTACCACGGATGCTGGAGCCCCCTCATGTTTCCTTCCGAACGCCTGATCTATATCCATTTCTCTGTCAGCAACCTCAAATAATGTCTATAATGCTGAGATTTACACATGTGTACTTATAAACGTTATTTCATTATAGCCTCTGCCAAACTACCTTTCCACCTAAACATTCAATTAATGTAATTAAATTGCTACCTGATAGCATTATCTAATTTAACTCGGGATCCAAACTATTGAAAAGCATGTGCCTTTTAACACCCTGACTGGTAAGGCACGTGATGAGCAGAGCTATAAACATGTTGGCATAACCGAGTGGTTTAAAAATAAATTAGCAAACTATAAAAATAAACAGTTACATACATATGTACTCAATTATGAACTAACTCTAATTTTTGTTCTGAAATACTGTCTTTGACCTTAGTCATAAACAAGCACTATTAAAAAAACATAATATCTCAACAGACAGGAGGCCAAGGATTAAATGCTCTTCCAGTTGAGCAGAATGTAAAACAAGGCACCAAGAAAGAGGGAGGGAGGGAGGGAGGAAGGAAGGAAGGAAGGAAGGAAAAAGGAAGGGGAAAGGAGGGGAGGGGATGGGAGGAGAGAAACAGAGGGAGGTTAGGGAGGGAGGGATGGAGGGAGAGAAGGGAAGGGGGGAGGAAGGGAGGGAGGGAAGGAAGGAAGGAAGGAAGGAAGGGAAAGGAGGGAGAAAGGGAGGGAAGGGCCTATCTTGATTGAAAAGCTCAAAAAAAAGTCTACAAAACATACAAAGACTGCTGTGCTCTTGTTCCTTCTGTTTGAGCCAGAAAAGTTAAAACCTGGTGAAGTGCTTTTGCATTTTCAGATGTTTGGGAGTCTCTCAAGAAAAGAGGGCAGGCAAGGGGAAGCCTGATTTCCAAATGCAGCTGTTTCAACAGTTCTCGGTCTACATAACCGTGTCTGCCATACAGGGCTGCCTCCCCACCTGAACTAAGCTTGCTGTCCTAAGTCTGCTACTGTCTCTAAGTCCTGAGCTTTTCTAAGACATATGGCAGAAATGTGGAAATTGTCTTCCAAACAGCATAAGACAGAAAAGGGGGGTGGAAGGGGGAAGGAAGAAGCAAAATCAAGCTGTTGAAACTGTATACAGGACACGTTTTCACACTAATCCAGTGCTCCGGTAACAAAGGACAGCATAGTATGGGATAATTACTATGGATTATTATTACTGTTTCTAAAGCAAAAGAAAAAAAAATTCACAAAAGACATATTACACACGCAGATTTCTAAAGCTTTAAAATCATACGGTCTTCAGTGTTCGTTCCTATGGGGTTACGGGTAATGCCCTAACTGAGCAGGGCAGATGCAAACACAAAAAAGAAATCACAATAAACCTGAAATACTCTGATGTCATGGTGCTTACTACCCTTTTTTTCACAAACAAAAGTAGTTGAGCAACAGCTAAGTAGTTATTCATCTCAAAGAGCCAACCGAACATGCCGACTGCCCCAGGGTTGTCTACCCTTCCCCCCCCATCCAAACAACAACTACAAAAAATTACATAAATAAAAAATAGGAGGAAACTCAAACTCAGCCACACTTGTTTTCGAATGTGGCAGACAAGGCATGATGTGAAAGAGGTGCCAGAGAAAATCCTCTTGGGGGACAAAGAATTACGCCCCAGGCCATTGTCCCCGCCATAGTGAAGGGGGCCAATAGGGCAGCCCAGCCCCTAAGTCTGACATTTTCAAAAACAAGGAGGTTGCCAGCTGCTGTGAGACAAACATCCCCAAGACACATTTTTTAAAGGAATGTAGTTGTTAAGTTTATGAACAGCTAATGCGGAACTGTGCTGGGCTTTTAAACCTTTCTGAGGAGGACAGTGTTTTCCTCTGGATGGAAAGGATATGCTTGGTGGGCAAGGGATCTCAGGCACCTCAGCAAACTGGTCAAGGAGGGGTATAGCTATGAGAAGAAAGATGTCAGCAACCCATGCCAGCTTGATTCAGGAAGAGGCTGGTGCTTACACATCTGGGACCGCGGGAAAGGCTGGAGATCTTTGGATTTCCCCTAGAGCGTCTTCAACAACAGGCTGAATCTTTAAGCTGACAGCCTAGACCTTTCTGTGGGTTCTTCCTTGGGCCACCTTGGATTCCAGAATAATCTGTCCTACATGTAGCAAAGCCAGCACCATGGAAGAGATAAAGAGAAAACTAAAGCCTGCCTGTATGGATGTTAATAAACTCAAGCTCTAAATGCTGTTATTGAATAAGGTCTTTTGAGACTTGAGGGCAAAGGAGTGCCTCCTATGATAAGGAGTCTTCTGCTAGCAAAAGATGCTCACCTATGAGTCCACCACCACCAAAATAACTCAGATAAAAATGCTCACTCTTATCAAAGTCCTAACATCTCCAGCTTTTGGTCTAAAGATTCAAGCTGAAGTCAGTGCAAAAAAGCAATTTGTTTGATTCAGGCCCTTGCAAATTACCCCCAAATAATTTACTTCATCTCAGCTTTGGCTGGCTTCGGTGGAATAAGAATTCCAAGAATTATTTTACTTTTCCATTAGAGGGCTCTCCTCTCTCCTTTCAAGGAAAAACACTCTATCTGCCAGCCAGCTTCTTTCCAGGAATGGGGAAAGGGAGGCGGAGGACCTATGGAAAGGAGGACAACAGATTTCCATAAGAAATTCCAAAGCCCAGGCTGAGCAGCAGATCTGGGTACAGCAGAGCCACAGAGAAATCTTCAGAAAAGGACTCTTTACAGGTATAAGACACAGTGGCCATGGATTCCTGATAATCCTCCAGTACCTGGGGAGGGTGAGGTCCAGGGAAAGATGCAGCTCAGATACGGATTCTCAAATCCCATGGTTCACCAGCAGCCCCTCATGATTTACCTGAGCTCTGAGAAAACAAGCTGAGGGAAAGAAATGCAAGACACAAAGCACATATTTCTGAGTCAAAAGATCAAGTTGTCTTTGGTAGCTAACAAACAATAGAGAAAGAAATGGAACAAAACAGCTCCAGAAAAGCACCTTTTCTAAACAACTACAAGTTAGAGCTTGACCTAAGCCATCTCAGCTCCCAGCAGTCTACTGGAGGTCTCTCAGCTGCCCCATGAGGGTCACACTCCTTTCCCTCCCAACCCTCCCTGAGCAGGACAGGCTAACGGCCACCTGTGACCCAAAGCAGAAGAGGAAGAAGAGCCCCACAGCTTGGAACAAGCACCTCCATCCTCTCAAACACTTCCCAAGGCCTTCTTCATCCCAGGACACAGCAATTTCATCCTTCTGGTCACCAAGCCAGACATCTTAGGGTCCACCTTGACTCCTCCACCAACTCTCCCAGCCCATGCCCAATCTGTCAGTGATTCCTTTTCGTTTCACCTTCAAAACATTTCCAGAATCTAGCCTCCTCTCACATGTCCATACCCCCAGTCCGAGCTGCCATCATAGGGCCTGGATTTTGGCAACAGCCTCCTGAATACTTCTGCCTCACCTCCCCACACACAAGTCTCAAAAAGCAGCCAAAGTGACCTTCTGGAAACCTAAGTCACATGAGGTCACTCCTCCAGTGGCTTTCTCTTAGAGTCAAAGCCAGAGTCCTCACAATGGGGGACAAGGCACTGGACTCCTGTCCCTTGGACTTCAGCTCCCACCCACCTCCTTTACTCCTCCACTTGGACACCAAGGGCCCCCTGCTCCTCCTCCAACCAAAGTCTTTGCATTTGCTCTTCTTCTGGTATAGAACCCTCCTCCCCCCAGAAATCCATATGGCTGATTGTCTCATTCCTTGGAGGCTTTGCTTCCTATTTAAAGTGTGCCCACCACACATTCCCTATCCCTCGTCCCTGTCTTACTTTTCTCCAAAGCAGTCTGATCCTATTCTGATACACTATATAATTCACATGTTTATTCATTTACTGTCTGTCTCCCCAGCTAGAATGGGAGCACCACAAGGTCAGGGATTTTTGAATGCTTTGATCATTGCTATGTGCTCAACACCAAGAACAGTTCCTGGCACATGGCAAGCATTCAAAAAACGTGTTGAAAAATGAATGAGGGAACCTCTAGAATCCCAAACTGCCAGGAGGCCACTCAACGCCCTATCTATAAAACCATCAGGCAGCCAGACCTGGGGTCACTTTGGCTTTGGAGTCTCAGTTTCTGCCAAATTCCATTTTCCCCACAGGCCCCGAGGCCCAGAGGGAATAGCATTTTGCATTGTAACATAAAGGGGTTCAGCTGGTTTGGGAAAGGAAAAAGAAGCGGGGGCGCTCTTGAGAGAGGCCAATCAAGATCAAATTGGAACCTTTTCCCTAAGGCATAGGAGGAGCCTCTAGAGGGAGAAGCTAAGAGCCTGGGGAGGTGCCCACCAGCAGCAGCTCTTCAGAGCTCCTCCAGCTCAGCGATCCATGCAAACATACCCCACCACGGCCAGCCATGCGTCCAGGCACTCTGAGATGCACATACTCAGCCCCAAGGCTGTGTGGGGGCATGCGGCCAGCTTCTTTCAGAGCATCGCTCATCCCCTGTTTATGCTTTCAGACTCACCCTCCTCCCAGTAGGGATCGGCATTGGGGGCAGGGGCAGAGGGTGGGGAGGGGCAGTCTGGTAGAGGGACAAAGCACCTGAGAGCCTGAGATCAGCCAGAACAGCTAAAGTACCTTTTCCCACCCTGGTGTACATTTTGACAGGTGAATAAATGCTCCCCAGTAGGCAATAACAAGGAGAAGTCTGAATTAAAAGAACTTGCCAATTTGAAAAGTAATGCCATTCTATGTGACTCCACTCTATTCTGTTACCAATAAAACACTTAAAGATGCTATTCATGCAGACATAAAGTGCTAATGGCCACTTGTTAACATGTTTCATAATGCTAATATTTCCCTCTGATTTCCGACAGTTCTTTTTTTCTTCTTCCTTCTTTTTTTGGGGCTATTTTAAGTTAACAGAGCGCTAATCTGATTTGAAACTGAAGGCTTAAAGAGCGACTCTCTACACAACTGCACTACTAATGACAACCGTTGCTTTACATGTTGCACCGTTTCATGAAAACAATCATCACTCAGTCAACGGACTTTCCAAACCACAGATGAGCTGCAATACATTGAAAATGCAGGAGGCACAGGAGAAGCTCGTAATGTAAGACACTGGTAGGGAGGAGCGTCACTAATTCTTTCCCAAGCTTTGTGCACTTTGTTTCCATGGAGGCAAGAACAGGAGGACCGGGTAAAATGAGTGAGAATTCTTTTCTTTCAGAACAAACAAACAAATAAATAGGAATGAGGTGCTCCCTTGCTGCCCCCAACTCACCAAGCTGGCCTTCCAGTAACTGGGACAAGCATCCAAATGCCAAAGAAAGGTATGGCTCAGTGCTTAGGAGTAACTGGGCCAAAGATCCAGGAAGTCTTCCCAGGACATACAAGAGTCTCAGCTGACTCCAAAATGAGACTGTGTGTGGCGACCAGGGGCTACAACTTCATCCACACGACTCGGAAGGCTCAGAAACACCTGAAGTGGGCGCAGCAGAAGAAGTTCTATGTGCACCTTCCCTGGGGAGTTAGGTGTCCCAAGGGGAAGCGTGCTTACCTAGGATGCTCTAAAGGGGGCAATTCAGAGGCATCTAGATCCCCACACATTAAGGTTGAGTTGCTAAAGGCAGCTCCTTGACATGCTAAAAAGAGCATGACTTTGGGACTCGGAAACACCTATCTGGGTTTGTGGCTGAGGGTGGCCGGGCCAAGTCACTTGCCTTCTCTTTGCCTGTGTGCTTTAGATTTTTCTGGCTGCATGCCTGGCCATCGGGTATAAGGGATTTGTCCCTCTTCTTCCCCCTCGCCCGACACACACACTCCATGAGAGGAAACTTGTCTGGTCTTGCTCACCTCTGCACGTCTAACCCCCAGCACAGTGCTGGGCATAGAGTAAGTGTTCAATAAACACATGCTGAATAAAAACCAAAATGAGATGAGATGGCCTCTGCCCCTCCTCTCAGCTCTCATTCTCTGGTCCTGTGAAAACAAAAGGCCTGAATAACTCCATGTTGTTTATCTAATTCAAGAGGCTTCTGCAATGTAGGCATCAGGGCATCCCCGTTACTAGAGATGGGTTCAGTGCCTGGAGAGGTTCACCGTCTGGTGAAGATGGTTTATTTTCTTTCAGTTTCTCAACTATGAGTCACCTTGAAGGAGGGGTAGGAGAACAGTCAGGTTTTACTGCAACACATCTAAAGTTAAGGAGTACACTTGACCACACAGCCCACCCACATGATATCCTTTTGGATGACACAGGAGAAAGGCGTTTTACCACTTAGCCATCTCAGAGATGAACTTCGCCCAGAAACAGACACCCAGGGCACAGCTCACAAGTCGCATCTGACCACACCACCATCTCTGGTTACCCCCAAGAGAGGCAGCGTATGGACAGCCCACCGAACGGCCACCTTTTAAGAAGTTTCAGGGATAGGGAGGACCTATCCCCGCCAGCACCAAAATCCACAGGGCACAAATCCTTGGAGGGGTGGTGAATTTGTCTTTCTCATTCGCCACAACTCTTCAAAATGCTCTCCCCTGGAAGGAGGAGGACCAGAGTAAGGGACTCACATGTTAATTAGGCTTGCAGCACCCCCTATCACTCCCCAGTCCCATGTCTATGCAGTCGACACCACAAGATGTTAGAAGGTAGGACAAGGAATTTCGTGCTAGGAGTGACACTAAATGGAGCCCCTGCCCCCAGGGCCCAGTCCTCAGGGGTGCTCGAGACCCGGAGGTAAGGCAGATGCTGCTTCCATGCCCCTGTTGAGGCTATGCTGCAGAAGCCACTGGACAGGCACCCTAAGGCCAAGCACCCATAGGAGCACCTTCACCAGGGGTGGGTGCTGGCTCTGTCTCTAGCAAGAACTCCTGCTTCTTCTCTCTTGTTGAAGCTTATCTTCAAGTCCTGCCAGGACCTTCCTTGTCCTGGCCTCTCCCTTCTAGATTCCATCCCCAGCCGAGGGCTGGCAGCCTGCTCCCATCCACAACAGAACCAACTCATTCCTTGGCCAGGATGGCGGAAAAAAAAAAAAGTCTCCTGCCACAACTAACACCCCACCCCCATGATGCCAATACCTGGGAAATTTAGGAGTAACACCTAGCTCTTGAATAGAGCACAGCTGTGTCCACACTAGCAAAGGGGTCCTGTGAGCAGGAGACCCATTTTTTCAACAGGCCAGCAACTCACTGCCTTCCACAGATAAGCAACTCCATGGAAGAGAACCCTCCTGGCCTGTGTGGGGGGGGGAAGACCTGGATTCGAGTTTCACTGTCTTGAATTCTGTAAGGCCACAGTCCTAAATCTCCAAAGAAGGAATTGGAGGGGAGGCAGGAAGGCAGCCTGGCCGGAGGGAGGCAATGGAATGTGGGCTGACCTGGGCTGGGGCCAAGGCGGAGCACAAGGACCCCTGGTCACCTCAGCCGTTTCCTCCTGGACTTCGCTAAGAGCACTTCTGGCCAGCAGTGCTCCCGAAGGTTCTCAAGGGGAATGCTTTCATGCGGGACCACCTCCCCTACCATGAGACAGGTCACAGCTGCCCTGGTCACTGATCGGACAGCAGCGCTGAGCCCAGTCTGCTGAGCAACCCAGTTCTGGCCAGGCCTGGGACTTGGAGAACAAACCATCTAAACATAAACTTCAACTGGAATTTTTTTTCCTTAGGAAAGAAATCAGAGCTGTACAAATAAATCTAGTTGGTCTGGATGACTCTCTTCACAAGACTGCAAGGGAAACACACCACAAGAGTTAGTGAATTCCATGGATAAGAGAGGATTTCCCTACTCAAATATCAAGGGTCTTGCATACACATACACCAGAAAGAAAGAATCCCCATTTTAACCCCAGCCAGCATCAGCCAGAGCTATCTGAAGAAAAGCAGCACTCCCTCCCTTTTGAACACGGGCTATGCTCCCTCTGGCATGTTCTGCTCCCGGCTTCCCTCAGTCCCAGGGTATCCCTAGCTGTCTCCTCAGTGTTTGCCCAGCCCTGACGAGCCTCTCCCACACAACTTCCAGGCAGGAAGGGGCAGAGCTATAAGCAAAGAGCTCGTGGCTCGGTCAAGAGAAATGTGTCAGCCGGTGAAGGCCTCGAAGACAGCACACCCGTCCCAACCCCTCCGTATCTTTGTCCACAGGGAAAAAAAGGAAAATAAACTCACTTAGCCTCTGTGCCTTTCCCCCATACGAAGCCAAGCTCCAATGCAAAGCCTGGCCTTTCAATTTTCAATCAATCAGCCAGAACAAAGAATGAACTAAAGACCGTATATGAACCAGCATTATGTGGGGCATGAAAATACAAAATACAAAACATGATCCCTGCCTTCCAAAAGGTTCTAGTTTGGGCAGCAGGAAATACTAGCCTCCAGGAGGCAGCGCAAATACTACTGACACCCTCTCATTAATCTCAGAGCCACACTTCTTCCAAGGGGCACAAAGGGGTTGCAGCCACTTCCTGACAAGAGGCAGGACTTTGCTGGGTCCCCACTCATATGCTCCTAGTGACTTGGGGGAGAAGCCTTGAAGCCATCCAGCTCAGGGAAAGGCAAGCCAGAACTAAGCACTCAGTGCCTGTGTATGGGACCGGGCCATCTCTTTATTCCTCGAAACATAGCCGGGTGCTTTCAGGCCAGGAGAATGAGGTGGCAAACAGAGGGCCATATGGAAGCAGGGTCTGACATGGATGCAGGGCCTGCCGACAGACACCTCATGCCTCGACCTCCCAGCTTCCCTATTTGTGCTCCTGGCACGAGACCGGAGGCTTAAATTCCCAAGCCACTTGGCCTACGGTGAGGTCATACAGTGGGGATTACCAAGTTACCTCTGGGCTGGGCAGACCAGGAAGTGAGCAAGTCAGTCCGAGAAAGATCCAGTCAGGGGATGTTCTATGGGCTCTGTTGGGCCAACACCCATGGGGGGTCGTGGGCTACAAATGCCTTGCAGAGGGCAGGCGGTCCCTTTTCTCACCACTTCGTATACATCTTAACTGACTGAACGGGGGTACAAAAAACGGGAGGCAGGGCTGAAACTCTAGCCTGTGGCTATTAGCCTGCCATTACTCATGCCATGTTTGTGTGTTCTGAAATGCTTTCCCATGTCCGTAATGCTTTTCATCTCATCCTACACACTTGCGGTCACCTCTCCTCACCCCAGCACACAGAGAAGATACGCTTTTCATGTGCACTTTGGTTTTGTTTTCCCTGTTTTTCTTCAAGATTTTATTTATTTATCTTAGAGAGAGAGAGCATAAGCACGGGGAGCGGCAGGCAGAGGGAGAGGGCAAAGCAGGCTCCCCGCTCGGCAGGGAGCCCAGCATGGGGCTTGATCCCTGGACCCTGGGATGACGACCTGAGCCCTGAGCCGAAGGCAGCTGCTTAACCAACTGAGCCACCCAGGTGCTCCAGTTTTGTTTTACTATTAAACATAATGACCAACTCCTATTACTGTAACATACGTTGTGCTGGAGACTTATAAAAGACATGACTTTGCTGGCTCCCAGGTAATCTGGGCTCTGCTCTTCTAAAGCCTACGTTCTCCAGATGTCAGCAGAAAGTTATGAACAGCTCTCTTACCAGCAGTGAGGCAAGAAAGGCCACTCACTGTATTTCTCAGCCTCCATGAATAGAGTCACTGGGAGAGGAGCCAGGAGGGAGGAGGCAGTCTCAGAGATAGGATCATAACCCCCCCGACCCCTGGTGAAGCAGAGAGATGGCTGGGGGCTTAGGATAGGAGTGGAGAACTAGGTTCAGTATGAAAGATGGCTGAAGCGGGCAACCCTCTTAGAACCCCTCCCTCTTTGGGAGCTTTGTAGTATGCCTTTACTATCGCTCAATAAACTTTGCATTGCTGGAAAAAAAAAAAAAGACAGCTGAAGAAGCTCTAGAATTCCTCATGGACATGGAGCTGAACGTGAATGTCTGCTTTTTATTAAAAAAGTAAGCAAGATACCTGAGTGCAGATCCCAGGGTAAGGAATGTGGAAAAAGCCAAGTATCTCACCAGTGTGCTCTATAGTAATCAGACTGGTGTTCGAGTAAAAGATCCGGGAAGGTTAGAACCAGGAGGTTCTAAAGAGGGGCACAAAAATAATAAATGGGTTAAAAGATAATAGACTTGTGAATTCAAGTTCAGGGAACAGAGATTATTCAGGTAGGAGAAGTGGCAGGGAGCAGAGCAAAGGATTCTAAAATATGAGGGTTTCAGCTCAAAGCTAGTGATAAGAAATGTGGTCTTGGGGCACCTGGGTGGCTCAGCGGGTTGAGCCTCTGGCTTCAACTTGGATCATGATCTCAGGGTCTTGGGATCGAGTCCTGCATCGGGCTCTCTGCTCTGAAGGGAGCCTGCTTCCCCCCCTCTCTCTGCCCGCCTCTCTGCCTACTTGTGATCTCTATCCATCAAATAAATAAATAAAATCTTTAAAAAAAAAAAAAAGAGAAAGAAATGTGGTCTTCTCTGGAATGAAGATGAAATGGGTCTAAACTGAAGCATAAGAGATTTAAGGTAGACAAAAAGGAAAGATTTCCTGCTATTGAGAGATGTCTTTAAAAAGAGAACACATGTGGAGGAGGAAGAGGTTGAGCTGGTCAATTCTTGAGACCCGTCTGTCACCGAGAGGGTACAGGTTCCCCCACCACCCCAGCATCACCCCACCCATATGTTCAATGATCCGGATAAAAATGCCAAGCTGTTCCATGTGCACATGGCGCAAACCTCAGAACTACCACTCTGCATGAGCCCTATCAGGAAACATGGCAGCCAAGCCAGCACAGGACACAGCACGGGTCTTCCTCAGCAAAGCTCCAGCTCTCAGAGGCACTCCAGCCATCACACATAAAGGCATGGGGTTGCGGGGGTAGCATGAGTCTCTCAACCAAAGCACAGCAGGGCCAACCCGGGTCCTGCTGGGTGAGGAGAGGCTCTACGAGTCGGGAGAGCGAGCCAGGGTAAGGGTGTGAGGCCCAGGCTCTGGGCCAATTCTATCACCGCCTACTGAGTGGCCTTCAGGCCAATCATCGCCCCTCCTCAGCCTCAACCTTCCTCATCTGTATAATGAGAGGGTTGATAATAGGACTTCATGACTCTATGTCTGCAAAGAACATGCACCATGAATACTTACTTCCCCCTTTTATGAAGGACACTAGGCTCAAAAAACTGTACTATTGTCTCTGATTGCTCAGCTACTCTGGTCAAAAAGGAATAAGAGCCTTGCCCTCAGAGTCAATTTTAAGGAAAGGGAGACATTTCTTTAAAGCACTTAAAAAAAAAAAAAAAAAGCTAACTTCATTTAAAAAGGTAAAATGAGGTGTAGGTTTCTGTATCAAGATTCCCTCCAGCAAGGCTGGGTGGGCCTCCGGTCATCTTGTCTGGGTCCCTCCATCACACCCGCTGAGCTCCCCTACCATGTTAAGACATTGAGAGCAAGGCCCACTGCATCAGACCTCGAGATCTACATGGGAGTGATGCAGCCAAACACAAAGTGAGTCCAAATGATTTTGTTACTACTTAGTACAGATAAAACGTGTTTACTTCGTAAGTGTCTGTGTTAGAGCCGACTCAAGATGATGCCTACAAAATGACATTCCCAGTCACCTGAATTTCAATATGCTTACTCAAGTGGAGACTAGGAGGTGGGGCCAGCCAGAAGCTGCACATGGGAGGGCATCGCACATGAAAATGTCAGTTTCTCACACACGCAGACACGGGGGGACAAGGCGAGAAGCATTGCACGCAATCTGAGAATCGCCACCCACCAGGGGTGGGTGAGAGACGACACACAAACCCATCAGGGAATGCTGAGGAAAATTCAAAAGCCCACTTATCATCACCGAGTTCCTTGAAAAGTCCATCCAGAACCGGGATGTAAAAGGAGGGGCCACGGGGGGTCCTGAGGACCCAGCAGGCACTACTCAGGCAAGCTGGACAGACCATCAACATGCCGCTGCTCCATGGGCAAGAGTTAAGATGCAGTTGCTCACAGCGGCCATGGATGGGGATGCTTATCACTGACCTTCTGCCATTTGACTGGAGACCTGCAGCCACAGTACCACCAAATCAGTCTCCCCACGACCCACGACAATGGGAGAGTTGGTCCTTTGAAAGAGCTGCAGTACACATCTCTCAACCCTTGAGGAGAAAGATGAAGAGAAGTGGGATTTCTCAGTCCTGAAACTCTGATAGGTAACATCAGGCAAAGAAGTTTCCTGTCTCCCCAAGACACCAAGGGCCCCTTTCGAATACAGGCCAAAAAAAAAAAAAAAAAAAAAAAAAGGTAGGTGTAAAAGCAGAATAAGAAAGAGCCTAAGAACCATGAGAGTTTGGTATACGGCTATCAACATCTTTAAGGCATTTTGCAGCCTTCTTGATTCTATAACCTCCATACTGAGAGACATAAAACACAAGACATTACACCTGTCAGGTGCTATGCCCTGAACTATCTGCAGGCAGCTGAAAGTCAGTACATCAGACTTTTAACGACGTGAAAGTTAAAGATTAAAAACATGTTGGAACGCTTACTTTATGCGGTGCCAAAAATGTGTCTGTAACCTGTTAGGGGAGATGGGTGTGGAGCATCCGAAGAGAAGGATGACACGCCGCAGAGAGAGGGCCAGGTCCCCGCCCACCGGCCCGCTTCCCTTCCTGCCAACCTTCCTTCCTTCCTTCGGAGGGAAATTCCTCCTGAAATCAGACATGCTTTGCAACAGCAGTAGGTGAATGGCCCCAGAGAGTGAGGCTGGAGCCTCTGGAATCCTGGGCAGATTTCTGACGCCAATTCTATTCCGACCCACAAGGTCACAGCCACTGGGTTAGATGTTCATGTGGGCATGAGAACATAGTTCCAAAGAAGAGGCCACCAGGTCACTTCCTGTATTCCCTTGAATTACTCCAATGACAATAAAAACCAATGAAAGCAGAGCTACTTTTGCAGGGCCTTCCATCTGCCAATCTCTAACTTAAGACTTCATGGTTATGCCCAGTTAACTCCCTCTTGACATGGGTTATCAAAAATTTGCATCTCCCTGCTCTCCCCTCTTTCTAGCAGAAAACTCATGTCACTGGTAAGCAATGTCTGTACCTCCTTCAATTTCCTCTGCTTAACTTGTCATTTATGGCTGTACACACATAGGCACAAATGTGTATCTGATGTAGTGTGTTGCTTCTTTTTTCCAAAAATTGAAAAATTCAGAAAGCCAAAGATAACATAATATACCTTGAATGGCATGTCCTATGGGTAGAAGCCAAAACAACAACAACAACGTGCAAAATTATGCACGAGTATTAAAATTTTCCTCAAAAGTTCCCAGGCAAATGGGTGCCTCTTTAATTTTCACCCTTACAATAAACTCTTCTGCAGGTTTTGTTTATTTTGAGGAAACATTTCACTTTTTTTTTTTTCAAGACATGAGGTGTGAATGATGCAAAACAGTATTTGGATATGTAAACTGAATTATTTGCATAATGTATTTCTAATCAGTGAGTATAAATTCTGGTGTCTGAGGAACTGAAATCAAGTGCCACAGAATTTTTTAAAATCCAGATTATAAAAGCAAAGAGCACTGCCCTTTGGTGGAACATTGTACACATTTGCATTCTGTTTATAAGGAGAAGTTATCCACGCAGACTTTTCTGAAGAATTTTAAATGTGATGTTGATGTACACTGCCTTGCTGTGTACTCCACTCAACAGTGGAGGCCCAAAGGTCCTAAATTCACAGGCATGACCACAACCAAGAACCAAAGAAAGCAAAGACATTTGCCTCTAAAAGAGAAGACCTTCCCCACAAGCCCCACATTGGTGTGCCTGCTGGACCCATGGGAGTCTGAGATATAAGGCAGGACAGGGGATTAGCCAGACCTCCTGCCTATCCCACCCATCACATCATCTTGGTCACCATGCTGGAACGAGCCCGAAATCATCTACACCCTTCCGTTGGTTTCCATTGGTGTTTTCATGCACGCTTAGCCCCTTTGCAGAAAAACAGTGACATGTGTGTGCAAATAGTACAAAGATTATTCTAGCTTTGTACACTCCCTTCTGTCAACAAGCAAAATAAAACCAAGTTGGAGAAACAATTTGTCTGAAAAACACTTTTTTGGGAAGGGATGCAACCGCAGAGAAGAGATAATGGAGGTGTACCCGGTGGCCAGCCCCAGGCGATGGCACGCTCCCCATTCCCACAACGGTGGCTGGTCGGGGCCTTCGCCACCCCGGAGTCACCTGCGTGCTCAGCACCCCCATAGGTGCACAAGCGAGCACCCGTGCACAGACAGAGTTTCTTGAGGGTGCCAGGTTACATTTCAACAGCAGCTGGTCCTATTGTCTACTGCCAGCAAAGCCAAACCAGCCTAAAATTTAATTTAATCGGCTGTAAACCCAAGTGTCAGGCACTTCGACGGCAGCTAAAAGCGTCACTCTCAGATAACTGAGTGACACTTGCTAATAATAGTCTCTCCATGAAGTGAACAGGAGCGGACATTTTGTGAAACCAGAGGGACCTCGGCCTGGGAATGGCTCGGGGAGGCTGGTCTCAGCTCCCAGCAGCAGATGCACCAGAGACCAGGCCCACCGCACCTCTAACGAGACTGGCTGTACTAGGACCACCAGTGACCTCATTTTCAAGCGAAGCAGCCACATCCAGGGGCTTTTGCTAAACAGAACAGAGCCCCTTTAAAGCTCTGCCATCATTGGCCTGCACACCCATCTTCCAGAGGCTGTGCCCCAGAGCTCCCTCCACTGTGCTGTGGTCCCCCCTCTTCCTGAGAGCACGGTCAGCTTCCTCTCAGGGAAAACATCTTTCTCAAACAGCCAGAGCTCAGCGGCCACAGGAAGACCCAAGAGCCTTATCTTCCTCAACACTGCCAGGTAAATGGGCATTTCCCACCAGCTCTTGCCAACACCCACCACAAAGAAAAGAGGCACCAGTGCTGGAGCTCAACGAAACTCCACCTCCAACTCCTCTTCACATGCTGAAACAAATGTTGGCAACCTTCTTCCAGGAGAATGAAGCACACTTTACAGTGAAGACTCTAAGAGGAACCCTCCCTTACCGGTGAACTTTCCAGAGACAAGACTTGAGTTCACAAGTACTTTCTTCCCTAAAGGATACCTGCTCCCTCACTACCTCTGAGTGAAGAAACAAACATCCACTGAACAAGGCCATTCTGTTCTTGAGCAGTGAGGCAGCACCTTTATTTTTGGGAAAATCTCACATACATACAGCAGTACGGGGAATGGTATATAAATCAACTCCCAAGTACGTGTCCTCCAACTTCAACCACTAGCAACTCACAGCCAAACTTGTTTTATCTATAACCCTACTGCCAACCCTGCCCACTGGATTTTTTACATTAACTCTAGACATCCTATCATTTCATCACCAAATAGTTCAGTATGTATTTTAAAAGCTAAAGACTTCTTTTTTTTTTTAACCACAAAACCATTCTCACACCTAAAAAAATTAAAGTGACAATAATTCCTTATCATTAAGTAGAGGAGTTACTTTAGACTCAGAAATACTTCTCTGCATCGAGGTCCTGCTTTGGAGGACCCCTTCCACCAAGGTTCAAGACTATAGCTTCCAAGAAAAGCATTCGGAGAATCACGCTCTCTAAAAAGGGTCATGGACCTTGTTTTAAAGCCACCTTGCACTTCAGACCAAACTCCTCCTTGTGGTCCCTTGCCCTCTTTGGGGACAAATGCACTCCCCTGGGAGTTCTCCGTGAGAGTCCTCACCCCTCTCAACATCCCCCTATTTCCTGCATCTTCCTCATTTCCCACTCTGTGACCCATCACCGCTTTAGGCAAGCAGGTACACTGCCAATGTTCAGAACTAGTATTTATTTTTCTTCGAAGAAAGTGTTCTCCTGGACAGTTCCGCACAGAATTCATTCACAGAGCATGTCTTGGATATACAGCTGACTAGATATGTCAGTTATGTTCCAAATGGGTTTTCACAGGTCAAGGTTCTGCAGGCAAGAGCAAATACTATTTTTAGACAGGATAAGGTCACAATGCTTTTAGAGACAGTGAGGTCTACAATAAAACCTATTGATCAGCCTCTGGAACTAGTGCTCCAGAGAGACACAGAGATTGAAACAAAAATTGCCTGGCCGTTTTCTCTGTAGACTCGGTGGGTAAAAGCTTGTTGGACTTAATATCTTTCAGGATATAAAATAAGTAAGAAGTAACTGTGCACAGAGTACTGAAGTCCATTTAACCAGATGCAGAGGCGGGTCAGGAAACACTCTCACGGCAGAACTCTGCAACAAGGGTTATCGCCACCAAGATAAAGACCAGCCTTAACTCTGTGAAGGCAAAGGGTTCAGGCCACCATCCAGGAGTTCACCTTGCAACTGGTGTCTCTAAATCAGAAACTGTGCCCCTTAGTCTAGGGGTATGTGAACAACAGACCCTCAAAAACAAACAGCATGAAACAGATATTCATCAAATAGGAATTTGACGATAAGAGGTATTCGTATGGATGACTTTTTAGAACTTTTATACTACTTAATGGAAAATTGGAAGGTCTTCCCACTCTCTCTCAATCTTTCTCTCTCTACCTATATAGAGTGCATATATATATACATACATATACACACACACAACACACACACACACACATTTGTGTGATATACACACACTATATATCTGTGTATGTGTATATATGTGTATACGTGTAGTACATATGTATAAGCGTGTGTGTGTGTTACACCTTATGATGATAGTTTTGCTGTATTTGGAGGGTTTTTTTTTTTCCCCAAAGAGATATGTCTTTTACAGGTGTACCACACAAGACTCCGGTAAGAAAAATCATTCATTGCCATTGAAACTTGAGAAATCGATTGAGAAATCATACAAACACTCAGGAACCCAGGCAAATGAATCATGAAGGCACAGAAAACCACTGGAAAGTTATTTAACTAGCCTGACCATTCACGAATTTACTGAGATATTAACAACAAACCCTAAAGAATTTACTTAAGTCAAACAGAAGCTTTAAATAGAGACATTAACATAATGGACTATCACATCTTAAACTTCAGCCGGAGATCTCAAACTTTGAAGCCAATTATGTCCCCACAACTACTTCTCCATTATCAGCAGTGCTGGATTGTTTTGGAGATGTGGGACCACAGGACCTCGTGTGAAAACCTGTAGGGTATCTTCATTTATCATCTGCTCCCATCTCACAGCCCATCTCGCAAACAAAATATGCCACGGTAAACATAATCCATATATCACATTGTGACACAGCTGACCCCATTAGTGAGCCAAGACTGTCTTAGCGGTAGCACCCTATCACACATTAACAATACACCGCTGATACATTTGCACAATACAATGCCGGGTGGAGGGAGAAGAGAGCCTATCGGGCTATGAAATCCTAAACTTCGTATCTGAATACATATTTTGTTGCCTATCTCTTTGGCATGAATGCCATCGTGCTTTCTGTTCAAGTAATAACCAAAGGGGAAAGTAGTACTTCTGGGTGGCTGCCGTTCATTCAGTCTGCCCATTATCTTCCTTTGGTTTGAGTCAGGGCTCAACTTTTTCCTTTTCCCTGTTTGTTTTTTTAGCGTTTTGTTTTGTTTTGTTTTTCTGCCAGAGACAGAAGAGAAGGCAAAATTTGAAACAGCTGATTATCAGTGCCCTAATAGAGCACTCCTAATAAAAATCCCCCAAAACATTATAAATTAAAGAGGCAGTAATTTAAATAAATTGCTTTTTTATGGAAGCTACAGATCTCAAGAGTGCCTGAGATCTACAAGGAACATGTATCTCACAACTGGTTCATTTCCCCCCTCTTCTTAGCACATGGGTTAATAGAAGAAAGTTTTAAATAATCACTACCCAAAGGGTAATTCTGAGTGTTGTTTATCAGCATCCTTCTGAAAACATCATTTTATATCGAATTTCATGCCATGCCTAGATGGTATTTGCTGGACAGTGTGGAAAACAGAAACATCCGTGATAAAAGTCAATGGTAAACACCAAGTTTAGAAAATGGACTGCAAAGATCACATGTCCCAGAACAGGCCATATGCTTTTACCTACATGATGAATAAAAAAAGAACATTTTCCCTCAATTTATGCTGTCTTCAACACTAACAGAGGGAGAGTTCTTCTAAACATGTTGCATTGGATGCCTTTAACAAGCAAGAATTTGTAACTCCAAGAACTCAGCATATGTAGGCTATGTCCATACAGAGAAACCAGCTTTTGGGGGAGGAAGAAGTAAAATATCACTGAATACAGTCAGTTAATTGAATTTAAAATACCTGGTTGTTTAAATTCAACTGATTTCTTTGTCAAACGTATTTCTATTTTGACATAGCTACAGTTGCCCAAAAAAGCAAGCTTGGAAAAAATACACATTACACTCCTTAGAGTTTATATTAAAAACACACACACACACACACACACACACACAAAACAGCTTGCAACAATTAAAAGACAGAGAAATCTTGTAAGGCTGGAAACTTCTGTGAATTATCACCATTCCATTATACCATGCTTCAATTTTGCTTCCAGCAATCTGAAAGTTGCTCTTAAGCTTTCTGCGGAGGGATCATGAGCCCAAGCCTTAATCTCCACCATAGCTCCTACCTTTGAGTCAAATAAAGAAAATATTCTGTCCTCTCTTCAGGCAAGCCCCGTTCAGCAATGAGATCCCAAAAAGAGCAGAAAGGAGAGGAAGCAGGCAATCTGCCTACGGTGTTCAGGGTATGCTGGTACAGGACAGGGGCTTTGAGATGCACCAGCTCCTAACCACCCATTCCATAGACAAGGAAACTAAAGTGAAGAAAACCCAAAGTCTCACTGCTCAGAGTTAGAACCCAGGCATACTGGTTGCCGGACCAGTGTCTTCCTGCTCCCATTGAAAGTCAAAATTTGGTTCTAGAAAAATCCCCAAAGACCTCAATCTCTACCCAACACTCCCAACTCATTTTGGTCATTTTTCCACTGCCTTCGTGGAAGAGGAAACGTCTAGTTATTGGGCATTTACAAATTTTTATATTTTCTCTCTTTCTGTTTTACTTTACTGTTTGGTAATCAAAAATTGTTTATCATAATGCTGTCAAATGGACTGTCTTCCTATTACAGGCAGATAATAATCTCCTAGCAGAAAATGGTAACAGGGCTGGAAATAAGGATGACTTTCTTTCTTTTTTTTTTTTATTTTAAACACTGCAGTTTTTTCTATAACAATGATTTCACAGTCTAGGTACAAAACAGGTAGGGTTTCTCTCATCCTTAATTTCTGCAAAATCTAGATTGAGTCAAATTCAGAATCTGGTGAAAATCCCATATTTGAGGATGATGTGGTCTAGCAGAAAGCTCTGGATTGGCTCTATTTTGTTCTTTTTCCCCCCACCCCCCCCAACGATTTTTAAATAGTTTTCATTTAGGAAAAAAAAAAAAAAAAGATTTCAACTTTGGATTGTGCCGATGCCAAAGTCTCTATACATCTAATCAATCAATAAATAAGACAAACAAAGCAGCATATGTTTATCCTTTACATTTGGGAAGTATACATTAATTACTGTGGATTGTCTCCTATGCATCTCCCCGCCCCCCACCCCCGCTGCGTCGCAGACAGCAGTGCTCGAAAGGGTCCGCAAAATAAAAATGTATGGGGTAATTAAATGGATATTTATAATTAGAACTTAATAATTTGCATCAGGGACAAATGAGCTCTGATTTTAATCTGCAGCATATTTAGATTAGCCTGAAGATAGTGTAATTTGGTGGTTTTATAGGCCTCCTCTCGGATTATGAAATAATACCAAGCCTTCCAAGACGGCGCGTCCGTGTCAGGAGTGTGTTAAAGAAGAAGATGCAATGAAAATGTTTGACAACGTGAAAGCAGCCATAAATTACATGACAACTGTGTAAAAGTCATGATGAAACAAATAAAGGGCTGACCTATAATGCGTCTGATTCATTGTGACACGCACAGCTCCCTGCACTAATCTTTGCCCAGCCAACGCATTCTTAAGCGGGGAACTACTTAGCACTGGGAACGTTGTAAATTATCACTAGTCAACAGCATTGATTTTTAGTCGACATTTCAATCAGGTTGAAGTAGAAATACTACCCAGCTCATCCAACAGCCTCTTAACCAGTCCGCTGCCCCTCTGCGGGCTCCTCGGTTATGGCTTTGTTAAATTTCCATTGCTCTCACCACTCAATATTTATTATAGCGTTGCCACATCCAGGCACTTGGCCTGAAGGGTCACCGGCCTGCCTCTTGGGACATTAAATTCGTGCTTACCTTAATGAAGGCAGAACCAAAAAAGAAAAAGAAACAAAAGGCCACCATCGGAGAGCTGGCCTGATTTTCAAGAGAATGGGGAGAACACGAGAGGGGAAAAATAGGGCCTCAAAAGCAATGGTACACCTTTTACCATTTCTGCTTTTCAGTCTGGGAATAAAACTCAGAGCTTCTCTCCTGGGGTAATCGGGGAAGACTGCTATAGTCCTGAGCAGTGGGGTGGGCAGCCAGACCCAACGTGGAGAACCAGGGGAAGAGGTGAGCACAAAGGAAGCAAGGACCCAGTCCCAGGGCAGAGTGAGAACTGACGTGTAAGGCTTGGGGTTCCTCATCCACATGTATTCTCACCCCCAACTCAGAAGACCTCCTGGATCCAGGCCCATGCCTTGGTGGTGGATCTGAGCAGAACAACCTCCCTGGGTTCAAATGGAGAAGAGCACTGAAGAGTGAGCAGCGCTCCCAGCCTTGTCACCACTGAAGGCAACTCTTCAGGTCCCCCACCAGACTGCTACACACAGTAGGCGCCTCCTCGCTACCCAGTGGGCTCTGAAATTATATCAATGGTGGTCCATGGTCGCCCAGCCAATTCAAAAGGATGGGTAATAAAAAGGAAAACCCTGACATTTGGTTTTGGAATACATTATGCAATCCCTCTGCAATGAACCTCAGGTCTTGCTTCAGCAAATATTAATGGTGTCAGAGCAGCCTGCAGAGTGACTAGGGGAGGCCACCATGCACTTGAAAACTTGCCTCGGGGAAAGCCACATGTGGATCATATGGAGTTGCTGACTGCAGTTTCCATTCAAAAATTTTCTCAGGTCTCTTAATGTGCTTTCCGGACTTGCCTTACCACAGCACTTGTTCAGCCAATAATGAAAACCTCCTAGCAGATTATTACCCCCCAGCACTCCCAACATACACATATACACATACACACACCCTCATACACTCTCACACTCTCCGGCTCAGAGCCTAATTCTGATGGTGCCCGCTCTTTTTAAAGGTGTGGTTGGTGAAACGAATGAGGGAGAGACAACAGAACAGAAATGCTGCAAGCACGGTTTCACCAGCCTTTAAAAGTCCTAGCTTGGTTTCTTGGTCAGCCTACTGCTATCTCCTAACCGAGTCACGTGCAAATAGTAAAACCTCCTTCCCATTCTTCACAGGACCCTCGCCCCATTTCTGCCTTACTCTGGACAGATGGAGAAGTGACTACTTGCAAAAAAGAATTCCTCACATGGCAACTCTTTCCAACAGCTCCAAGGCTCCGCCAATATGCCCAGGACAGCCGCCCAGGAACTGGATGAGAACATTCTTCTCTTTCCCAGAAGACTAAAAAACTTGACCACAGAACCCACAGGAGGGCCAACCAGCCAGCACCAGAGCTTCCCACCCAACTGATGCCCAGCTCCACTGCAGAAAGCTGCAAACATTTTAAGGAGGTGACACGGGACCTGGAAGTCAAAGGATTAAACCCCTAATGACTGCGAACCTTCAGGAAAGTTACTTAACCCTTGGGGGACCCCAATTGCCTCCTCTACCAAATGGGGCTAACAGGACCTCCTTTCTGGGGTTGCTGTGGAATGGAGAGACAACGTGTCAGAAACACAGCATAGCAATGGCAACTCTGAGTGCATCCTGTATGACAGGTAATTTATGTACTTTCTCTCATTCACCCCTCGAACCCACCTTATGAGGGAGGTGCTTTGGGTTATCTGCCTTGCACAAAGGTTAAACGCTTTGCCCAAACTCTCCCAACCAGTCAGTGGTAAAGCAGGAATCTGAAACCAGAGTGACTGTGTCACATACACAGGCATACTCACCTGGTAACGCTGCCCATGTCTGTAGGGAGAGAGGCCAAGCCTGAGGGAGCTGCCAAGGAGCAGAAGCTCCTCCAATCACCCCACCTCACCAGATCTACAACGGCTACTCAACTGTTCCCACCCAACAGCCCCTTACCAACAGGCTTCACCCACCCTGATGCAGAAGGAGGTGCTGAGCCCCTTCGAACCCTCCCTGCCCTGCTCACCTCTCATCCCAACCTACTACCCCCACACTGTGAGGAACTACGTTGAGACCCCAGTTCTTCTGGAAGAGGAAAGTGCTAAGCCATGAGTCAGAATCATAATAACAACTGGCTTTCCTCAAGTGCTTACCGCGAACCAGACCAGGCAAGCATTCTCATGCAATGCTAATGATGTCCCCCATGGAGGGGGGGATCCTATGACTCCCCCCATGTTACAGATGAAGAAATGGAAACTCAGAGATATGGGGAAATCTGCCCAAGTTCACACAATTAGAAATGGCAGCACTTCACCATTTTATTTCATGTACGCCCAGAAGCTGAAGAAGAGGGAGAAAAGGAAATGAAAGGAGATAACCATATTTTTAAGGGCTTATTTCCCTCTCTTTCAGCCCCACTTCCCCATGTTACCACGCAGGTCACAAAAGCACGTAGGTGAATGAAAACAGCATCTAGGGGCTTGACTGAGTGTTTTGGGTTATCTGTGGGATGAGTCCAGAGGCCTCCAAATTTTCCCAGTTTCTATTTGCTACTAGATAAGGAGAAAAAGTCTATCCCCCTACTGAGGCTTCAGCCTGGGGAAGTAAGCATGATTTTATCCTATTTTATGTGGCTGTTCACAACAGTGCCTTTTCAAGTCTATGATGGAAAAAAAAAAAAAATCTTTTATTGTGTGAACTGCATTCTGGACAGGCCCCCAAACCGCTTGCAAGCCCGAGTGTCCCCTAGGTAGAATGCTATGAACCCAGCTTTTGCGCCAGCAAGCTCCTCTGGTGGGAACCAGAACATGCCTCCCGCCAGTAAGTAACAGGGAAATTCGCCACTTGTGGCAGGAGGGCAAAGACTGCACATTAAAAGAGCTAAAAATGTCAGGAAGTTATTGGGCTGATGACTCTTGCTTGCCGACACTCATAAGTGAATGCATACTGTCATAATAAACTAAAAAATACAGAAACAGACCAAAGAAGATAAGATAATTGAGAATAAAACAAGCCCAGACACATGGGTTTGCCATCAGCCCTGCACGAGGAGGAAACGCTGGGCTTCCAACCGGGGTGCTTGCTTCCCCACCCTGGGCCTTTCCTGGGCCTTGCTGGTGTATTACCCTTCCCAGCCACCAATAGCCCAGTTCACAGGTCTTTCCCGACAGGGAGTTTAACTTCAGCCATTAAAAAAAGAAGAATGCGTTGGCACCCATTTCTTACCTGCGTGCAGGCCCGCAGGCCCCACCCCGCCCGTGCTGGGCGCACGTAGGCCATAGCGCACGCGCTCACACACGCTGCTCTCCTAAACACGCCGAACCCTTCCCGTCCGGGGCCCTCGGGTTACTGGCGTTATCACAACTCTTTTTTTCCCAATGGCAAGCCAGGAAAGATGATAGAACGTGTGCGGGTAGCCAAAAGACTGGCCTCAACTGGTTCAGAGGGGGGAAAAAATTGAGCCGTGTGTCTTTTTTTTTTTCTTTCCTTTAGCCAAAGACCTGGGAGCATTTGATGTACAGTCAGCAGGTTTTTTTTGTTTTGTTTTGTTTTGTTTTGTTTTTAAGAAAGAAAGAAAGAAAAGAAAAAGAAAAAAAAAAAAAACACTGAAAAGGCTTGGCTGCACTGGGGCCCTGACATGCTCTCATCTAAAGCTTGGCCCTCGGCCAAGTTCATCTGTTAATGGACAGCCACAACCAAGGCCTGCACCTCCCCCACCTCCCCGACTCCTCTCTGTTCTCCTACCTCTTTCGAGCTCCTAAAAACTAGACATCGATTATGTCTGTGCTTTTCCCTTTCTATTCAAGATAAACAAAGTGCTTCAAGTTCAGGGCACACCCTGGGACCCTTGACAAAACAATCTATCATTCTGTCTGCTAAACCAGTCTGGCTACACCACGGCCGCGAGAGCAACGCTCCCAATGTACAATTTTCCCTTTGTGCTTCTTCCCTCTTGCCACTAACCTCTTTTCTTTACCACCTTCTCCGGAGCAGATGGACTTGACCACTTTGCTTAAGCCCCTCCTGGTAACCTCAGAAATTAAAGAAAAGATCAGAGCCCCTGGTAGCCATCCTACAGCCCAGGTTTTCCTCCTTTCCCTGTGTGGCCCCCATGTCCCTCAGACACAAACACACGATTCCCATTGGACCCACATAATCCTTTCAACCCTCTCACCACAGACACCTAGAAAATAAATTTAATGCAAGGAATGTCCCTTCTTTTGCTCCCTGCAAGATTATTTTAAGTGAGTTTTGTTTTAAATCATAGCCATTAATTTAGCCTGACTTGCAATTAAATGCAAATACACTTTTTACAACCAGTACGGAATGTATTAATTATAACTACAAATGGTCAAATGAGAGCACAGTCCCTCCTAAAAATATTAATAAAATACATAATAAATAATATTAATGAAACAAAAATAGATTCATAAGCCTTGGCCAGGGCTTTTATTATTTCACGCAAGGGGAAATCCAGCCAGTGAAACTTGCTGCACATACTTTGTGGCATGACTCTGGCCAACCACCACCACTGAACTCCAAAGACTGTGTCTGGAGGGGGGCGGGGAGGCGGTGCTCTGGTGTTGGGGGTTCTGTGCAGACTCCCCTTTGAGAGGCTGAGCGATGGCCACAGAGCACAAGGCAGAGCCCATAACATCTCATACAGCTTTCCCATGTGGTCAGGAAAAGTAACCCACAGGCAGCTTCCCCTTCCTAAGGCAGCTTGGCTCTTATTTCAGTGCCCACCCCTCCCCTCAAATAAATCCCCTAGACCCAAGGGAAATGAGCCCAGCTAAATTAAGGGCTCAGGAATCTCACCCCACCTCATCACCCTCTACTGCACCAGCACCAGAAGCCACCTTCCCCCCTTACACTCCCCCCACACCACCAGACCCCTGTTAACCTGTCTCCACATCGCACAGCCCCTTGCCTCAACCCCCACCCCCGCCTCCCCCACTCCCTACCCCCCCCTTTCCCCCCAAACCCAACACACCCACTGCACAATCGAATCTAATTAAGATCAGGAAGAAATTTGCATTTTCTTTTCACTGTACCCCCAGTAATCACAGAAGTTCTTCAAATTTTGAGAATTTTGTTCCTCTGCTAATTATTTCCCTCATTTTGCATTTCAAGGCACAAAGACAGTCTATCTCACTGGTGGTCTATTAATAGTTTGAAGTTTTGAGCATCAGAAGGTGGGGTGTTTTTTTTTTTTTTCCTTTTTAAAACGATTCTGTCATTTCCAGTTTTGTAAAAAGGTTTTTTTGTGGTTGTTGTTGTTAGTGGTGGTGAATTTAATGCTTCTTCCAAAAGATAGCTTAGCTGTGCCATTCTGTGTATTATGATTTGATCTCCCCCTATTTTACTGATTTACAGAACCTTGGTATGTGAATGGCAGAAGGAAGGAAGGAAGGAAGGAAGAAAGGAAAGAAGGAAGGAAGGAAAAGGAATGGAGGGAGGGAAGAAGGAAGGGAAGAAAGAAAAAAATTAAGAAAAGAATGAAAGAAAGAACGAAAGAAAGAAAATTCCTTGGCATATGTACATGTTTGCTGATCAAATTTCAGATCATGTGTTGTTCATTATTATGACTTTACTTGAAAAACAGTTTGCCACAGTGAGATGGATTCACTTTATATGCTTTCTACCCCTCCACTCCCTTTAAGTACTTTGAAAAACAGTACAATTTTTTTAAGGTACATTTAAAGCATGAACTGGTTTGGATTAAAACAATGTTTCAACATCCGTAAATTCCCTCAAAATACATTTTTAAAAGACTTATGCAAAGCCACACATGATTTTGAGGGACCTAATGAGACTGTCCCACCAACAAAATTTAATGGTGATTTAAGAAATTCTAATACTTTTCATTTACTTCCCGTAGAATTATTTGTGTACTTGACATTTATACAGTTTCTCCATTATATAACAATCTACTCTGGGTACACCAGATTATGCCAATCTATTAGAATGAAATTTGTACTCCATATAAGCAGAAGTTTCCAGTCGGTTTTGACTTACCATTATGTTTCAATGTAAAGTGTTATTATAGCTGAGTATAAAGCACAGCTACTCCGTGCTCACGGTTTTTAACTCTAATACTGTAATCTTTCTGGCTGCTTCTAGGGCTGTGTCAGTGTTTACATTCCTGGAAGTTAAATAAACCGACATGGCAAAACTCCTGGATAGACTGAATAATAAGGCCTGTGATGACTAAATTGTTTACTTTTTACCTTGTTAGGATCCTTTTCTTGTAAAGTTTGGAGGAGAGACAGAGAAAGAAGGAATGAAGGAGGGTGACATGAGACAGAAAGAGAGAGATTTACACACTGGCTTCCATATGTCACAAAGACCTTCCTACCCACAAGCAACGTGATTGAAGCATAGCGCATGAGTTAGTTTTGCCTGTTTCGTTTTGGTGTGTTTTCTTAAATAGCCGGTCATCTGAATACCCCTTTCTCTGTTGCCCTCCCCCCAATAAAAAGTATGAACACTTTTTTGCCCATTTTCAAATAGCAAATTATCCATTAGATTTCATCATATCTTAGTAAAGCAATTACATCAAGAAAATGATAGCGCGTGTGGAATCAATTATGCATGCAGTTGGCCGGAGACCAAAGGCTGTGAAGTCGGAGAGGGCAGAATCGCTCGACACACACAAATAAAAAGCCCCTGGATCTCACAGATGGACCCCATCAGTTCATCTTACTGCCTAAAAAGTTCATGCACTTAATAATTTATTTGTGTTCTGGATACTGTTTCCCAGCTGAATATTAACAACTTTGAACTGCAGCATGCTTTTAGCATGGTATGGATGGAAGTCATGGTAGGGCAGTGTTAGGGTCCCTTGGAGGTTAAAATTGTAGTTCTGTTTCTTACACACTGTTCATTTTCCATCACAATTTATTTTCTTTCATTAAACATTCCTTTTAATCAGAATATCAGTTTCTGTGTTCTGATTCTGCTTGTTAACCAGTGATAAACTCATAGACCAAAGATGAGCATCAATAATACAGCACGGGCCACTCAACAGCAAGGGCAAATACCAAAATCACAGGCTCTCAAAAATCGGAAGCTGTTAGTTAGCACCTTGTTTTCACAACCAGGTCACTTGTGCACCTTGAAGGAGGCACCCGGGAGCCCAGGGACCAAGATTTACTCTCGTGACTAGGGGAGGACCCAGACAGAGCCGCGGAGAGCAGAAGCCGACGAGGCCACAGGAAAACTTCCTTGAGCTCAAAGGTAACGAAGTCAGCCAAACCCAAGCCCAAGACGTGTGGGTGCTAGGCACATACTGAAAGAAGAAACCCAAAGCATTGTTGCAAAGGTCTGTCTGTACTTTGTAGCCATCTCTCTTCCAAAGAGGAAGCCTGATGTCTTAATACGCTGGAAAATTCAAGTCTCCCTGACATCAAACTGCTTAACAATGAAACTGCCCGACAACTTTCGCGGGGGAACAGGGACAGGCAGCACGTTATTTCCCCACAGATCTGGATGTGCCTCAATCATACACTTGAATTTCACAGTCATCTCCCCAAATGAGAACGACTTCCAGCCAACACTTCCACAAACTGTACTTAACATTAAAAGAAAACGGCTAAAACATATGTAATTACTCAAGGTTAGACTTCTAATTCCTCAATTCACTAAAGGAAACTTGGCAAGAAGATGCATCATTTTGCTCCTTTCTACTGGGGCATCTGAGGAGGAGAGCCACTGAGGCAGCTAATACACAAAACATGATCAAAAGTGATTAACAACAGCTTCATATGCAAATTGCATTAATGAAGGAGTGCAAAGTCATCATGTAAATTAAATATGTCAAATCTCTTGGTGAACTTTCAATCTTGAGAAGAAAAAACACTGCTTTAATTTTTTTACATCATCAATTTTGCAAGATTGAAAATCTAAGAATCTTGGTGCTATAAACAATTTTCACCTTTTTTTTCTCCTTCAGTAGGCTGACAGGCCAGCCTGATGTGCACCGAATGTACATGTTAATAGGCCAATCAAAAATGCAAAACAATTCGCAATTACTGGAAGGACCTAATGGTCATTAGAATTTACAACTAGGTAATGAACTGAAGTCTGCCCACACCATGCATATTCATAAAGCAATTTAGCCTTTGAAGATTAAAGAAGTGCTTAAAATTCAAATGAGCTTTAGCAAATTATCAGTAAGATTCATCCAAAAAGCAAAGGGTTTTTCTTCCTATGATTTCCTCATTTTTTTAATGCAAAATTGTTATATCTTCCAGACTGAGCTTAAACTAAACATTGAGCTTCTAGTGAAGCCAAAGGGGCTAAGAGACAAACAGAGGCTGCAAACATCATTACGGACTTTGTTCATAAAACTAAGCCCTTAAGAGCCAAACCTATCTCTAAACATGGTAATTTATCAAAAACAGCCCAGAGTTGCGCATAGGCAATATACTGCAGGCCTCCAACAAAACAGATTAACACGAGTCCCACCACCCTACCAAAAAGCCTTTTTCCCCTCAAGTTGAGTCTCCTGTGTAAACATCCACTGGGGTATAAAAACAGCTTTTTCATCGCCTTGGAGTGGCATTCGTTTTAGAAGTTTCTGCTTCCAAAAGGAAAAGAACAAGAAAGGAGAGGATATGAGGCAGAGGAGCGAGATCTGGTTTACTTCTGAGGAGTGAAAATCCTGTCGTTGGGTATTTATCTTCCTGGGGGTTCCCCCCATCCTACACTGGCAGCATGTAATTCAAGAGGAACAGGTCACACAGACAACAGCTGACATTCAGAAAGTCGTGGTGTCCACCCTCCCACCCCTCACCCCAGTTATTACATAGTGGGAATTTTAATTTTTATGCTTCCCAATGACAAGTATGGAGAAGAATTTATCTCACACCTCGAATGCTAACTCACACCTTACTAACCTCATGATATTTAAGAAATTCTAGTGAGAGCATTCCCAGTGAATGCCTCCTCTTCCCCCATTCCCATACACCCAACCCAGATGAAAGTCCTATCTCGGCTAGTGTACAAGTCAGACTGAGAATAACAGCTTGGAAAGGACCACGTGCCCGTGCTTACTGCTCCGCATCTGGACCCAAAAGACTCTCTGCCTGGGTGATTGTGTCAAACCCCCACTGAAAATACTCCAGGAACTTCTCTCTGCCATTCTTTACCCCTCACAGGCCTCCCCCAACCCTCCCACCTACCCTACCTCCAGCCTCAGATATTTTCCCAGAATGGATCGTCCTACCTGAAAGGCAGGTATACCAAGGAAGTGCGAAAGAGGAGACGAGAGAAGGGGGCAAAAAACCCCAGGTACTATCCCTGATCCCTTAACTCTCTTATCCCTGGGCCCTGCTCACAAATGTGCCCCATTTTAATGTTTATTAGAAAGAATCGGATGCAGAGCTGCATGTAACTCACATTCACAACCATCTGTATGAGCCACAGGTCCACAGTCCTGACCAATTCCATTTGACACTAATGTTACTCTACATGAGTAGAGTTCAATGAGGGTTGATATGGGATTTGACAGAGTAAATCAGAATTAGATTAAAAACAAAAGTTTAGAAACTGATGCTACACTGCCGAGCAAATGGGACCTGAAGGCCAAATTTCCCCTAACTGCCTTCAAGTCATTTTCCCTATTAGAGCGTTTGCCTGCCACCCCCTTGCTGGCAGCACCACAATCACATCAGAAAGGAGAATGGAATGCATACAGGAAGGCTTGAGATGTTCCTCTTTAGATTCAATACCTATACATTTAATATATAGCAATTAACTTCTGGTCAGGAGTCTGCAGGCAGCAAGCTGTCCCAAGCAGATAGGGGGGAGAGGGGGCCCAGGGCTGGGACAAGCACAAAAGACAGGTCCGACAACAATGCCTGCTGTCAGCAGCTGAATTATTTTTATACAGGAATTTTTATCTCTATTGTACAAACAAGTACGTGTCTGTGCAGACTTGTTAAGCAATCCACTTGTATGTAGAATAAGATTTTTTTTTCTTTCTTGCTACCAGTCACACAGCTCCAAGATCAGAAGAAATACATAGTCTTTGAAGCTTCTCAAATGTTTTAGTTAAAAGGACAGCAGTTGTTTTCAAAGATCCAAGAGTATCTTTATCAGAATTAAATTTTTCCTTATTGATTTTTTCCCCTTAACATAACAAAAACATAACATGAGAAGGTTACGATTTATTATTAAAAATTTTCGCAGCCTTTAAATCATTCTTCAGTAGCCAATGTTCACTTTTAAATGTAAAAGAATAGTTGTGGGGTGTGTGTGTGTGTGTGTGTGTGTGTGTGTTAATCTTAGGATAGAATGGAGTAGGAGAAACTCGTGAGATTTAAGATTTAACATTGGTTAACGTATTGTTTCAGCTGTGAACCCAAAGACTTGTGGAGGAAGGGGCTAAAAGGGGCAGTAAATGGTTCATTTCGAGCTGTTCCTTAAATGTAAATAAATGGTGAAGTCATGGTAACCCCTGAGTCAGTAAGGGGTTCAGAGTTTTGTTTTGTTGTTGTTTTTTTTAACCCAAAAAGAAACTCCATATTTAAAAATGTAAAAAGATCAAACATGGCATGTAGGGCCTTGCGCTCCATCTAAGGTAAGAATCCAAGCTACACCTTTTTTCTCTAAAAATTAACAGATGTGATTTTTTTTGCAGTTTTTTTTATGCATCATTACATACCAAGAAAGTGAATAACTGATGAATATGAATTTAAATGCCCTGATGCTTAGCATGAGACTTCCTTGTGTTTTGCAGAAAATTCAAAAAGAAAACTGAAACCAGAGGGCGGGGGACACAACAGCACCTGTGTTCTTTTTGAAAGCACCTTCACGGGCTTCACAATAATTCCATTCTTCATTTTAATGGGAGTTTTTAATCAGTGGACTCACCTGTATCTAAAACTCAGATCAAATTGTAGGTGTAATTGTTCATTGCCAATGCTCACAAGAGTGAAGATACAAACACAAATGCATTGTGAGTGACCCAAGGTCCCCAGGTATCCCCTTCATCAACAGGCCTGCTCCACAGTCCCCCTGGGAATTCCCTGGCGGGGCCGGTTCCATTCGGCAAAACAGGCCGCCAACCCTATCTGGAAAAGGGTGTGCTGGGCGCCTTCTCACCTCTTTTACAGGAAGTTTAAATCTGATAATCTCACCTTTAGTGGATATAATTTGTTTCTTAGCACTCTACGAACTTGGTATTTTATCTCTGCAGAGAGATCAAAAAGAGAAAAAAAAAAAAGGAAGGCAGAAGAAGGAGCAAGTTGCAACCCTGGGCAGCCTGCGTGCACGGGGCCTTGTCCCAGAGCGGCCACCTGGTCAGGTAAGCCTTCTAGGGGCGTTGCATCAGATCCGCTCACATCAGTCTCCAGGGTGAACCCGGAGATGAAACACTCCGGTTCCCTGTCTGTAAACTTCTCATTCGCCAGTTCTTGGCAGCTTATTTTTTCCAAGTGTTTTGTTTCAGGAAACGTGTGTATTTTCTTTTGTACGTTTTGTGGATTTACCACAACTGGTTCTGACAGCTGTTGATTCTGTTAAATGAACACATTATAAAAAATCCTCTTTAAAATCTCAAGCAACAGTGGACTGAAAAATAATGGTGAAATGTTTTAATGGAGTTCCAGCTGAGAATTGGTTAGAGAAGAGAAAAAAAAGTATAACTGAAGGGACAGAAGTCCTTTAAGTCAGCAGTAGATCTGAACCGAATGTCTGTGTGTGCGTGTGTGTGTGCGCACACGTGTGCGCGTGCGCACGCATGTGTGTATGTCTGTGTGTGTGTGTGTGTCTGTGTCTGTGTGTGTGTGTGTTTAATGGGGAGAAAGGGGTGTTGCAAATCACCACAAATATTTACACTGTATTCCCTTTGTTCAAATCACATACTTTTAACAGGAAAAGCTGGAGCTGCGGCTATTTAAAATTTTAAATATTCAAACGCCTGTAATTAACCATATGAAACAAATTATGTCGCATTTCTCCATACCACACATGCAAAAAATTCTGGTGGTGGGTTGGGAGGTGGCAGAGTTGGGGAGACAACTCCAAGAGGAGGAAAGGATGATGTTTTCATTTTGCTATAGATCAAAGGAGAACAAGAATGGAAACTGTAGCATATCGAGCATTTTTACATTGCTGTCTCTCACACTGGGCTATCTAAGTTTACACAATTCCCCAGACTAGCTGCATATTAAGCTTGCTGTGTACAGCTTTATTACGGTGCGGTGGTGGAAGGAGCATTAATATTCCGGCTCCGCATCTGACACGGCATTTACATGCGCCCATCTGAGCGGCACCTGAGTGCTCCTCCAAGGTGCAGTAACTGTGCGCCTATTGTAAAGGCAAATGAAGCTCACCTATTCCCTGCTGGGGTCAGAAGTGACCTCACCACCCCCCATGCTTCAAATCCTTCCCTTGCCAGCCTAACTCAATGCCATCGCAGAATGACGAATGAGCTCAGAAATAGACCCCAAGTTACTAACCCTGCTAAGAACAGCAAAAGCCTTTGCTGAAATGTTTTAAAAATGCATAGGGAGTGCAGCTGGCCAGTAAAAAGCAGAGAGACAGATTCCAGTGAACCCAATATGGAATACGTTACATTCTAAAACTGATTAGAAATACAGTCTGATGTTTACTGGCTTCAAATTGAGTTTGGCATCAAGCATACTGGCTTTAATAATGCTGGCATTTTTTTTTATTATTATTATTTTAAACCCGCCTTTGGTCTCTGGGAGCACATGTGGAGAGCTAAAGCATTCTTATTCGTCAGGTTACATTTCCTGGAAATTAAGTTTGTGACAGAAAACGACTCTAGTAGCAATAATATAGTTCGTGCTCAAATTAATTAGGTCATTGTTGTAAAAACTACATGGCAAATTACAAAGGTAAATTTACAGATATTGGCCAGAGCCTCTATACCCTATAAGTGAAGGGGAGAAGCAGTTTAAGGATGCTTATTTACCTGGGTAGGAGGAAAGAACAGAGGATGGAGCGATACAATGGCCAATTTTCTATTTGTCATTGCAAATAAAAGTACTGGTTATTAGCCGTTAAATTACATAGTCTGAACATATTTATGAACTTTATTAATGTTCTCCAAATTGACACATAAAATAAAAACCTGCTTGATTTGAGACAGTGTTAAAAATGGGCACTAAGTTAAAATCTTTTTCTTTTTTAATCCTTGTAAGAACAACACTGCTGACATAACCATGACCCAAATGAAATCTGAACAAGCAGAAAGGTACTAAAGATCCTTGGTGATTAAATCTGTTGCTAAAAAAGTGGCGAGGTGCCAGGCTGGGTCCAGTTGGATGCTAAGTGCTTTTTATTGCACGAAGCTAGTACTACGGTATGTAAAAACAGACTTGGGCTTGGGGTAAATTTTGTCAAATGATTCCTTTGTGCAGTAAAGGGTGCGAACAGACCAACCAAAGTACATTAAATTCACATTGAAATCTGCAATCTCGGTGCACTTCCCTAGCTTTGCTACTTTGGTTCTATTTCATGTTTTTCCCCAAAGGAAAGCCAAACTTTTCTTCCTTTCTTACTGACTAGTGTGCACAGCCACCCTTCATCTATTCTCCCTCCTTAAATACTTTCACTTAAGAAATCACGGAATTCTGAAAAATCCTTCCCTAGGATTTGCACGTTTGTCATATACTCCAACTTAGTCCTCCCACATTATCCAAACTACATTGAGGCTGCGGTGTGAAATTAATGATTTTCCAGGACTCGAAAATGTGCCATTAATATGCACCCAGCTCCCCTCTTCCCTGAGCTTAAGGTTTGCTGTCCTGACATTGCCTGCCCGTTTCTACACCCAGTTGCATTTTCCAGCCCATGGGCAGCTCCACAATTAAATGCCACATTCACAAGGAGAAAGGTGTGCAAAACAGATTTCAGATCCTTTAAAGTAAAAGGCACAACTTGCAGACGCAAGGAATGGGGTGATTTAAGAAATTACAGTACTGTTTTTTTAAGCTTTCACAGAATGAACACAGAATGGGAAGGAAACTTTCCCCCTCTGCTCCTGTTCTTGAAGTGAATACATATTTGTGTTTCCAATAAAAGGCCATTTTTACATTAACTGTCTGTAACAGCAGGAGACAGAAAAACTAACACAATCTCTACATCACATACAGGATGATCTTCATATCACGTGGCCCTATTCTCAAAACTATTATTTATAAAAGACAACTAGAAAAATGCACAATGCATCTTTTCTGTGTCACCGAAAGGGTAATGCCTGAAAAACTTTGGGACCTTTGGGATCTTCCACATTTTAGATTTTTTTTTTTTTTTCCTTTTTGGCTTTCCGAAGCAAATTTAGCAGCCATGCGGGCCACTGTGTTTAATTAAGCTTTCAAAAGTCCTCTGACAATGCCAACAATTGTAAGACACTTCTGTGGCTCAATCATGCAATCACTGTGACAGTTCTATTTACAATTTGTCTTAGAGAGAGTTTCTCTGACATTGTACTTTGACAAAACATCCAAGCTGCCAGTTCACAACCTTTCTCGGTCTTATTTACAAATACAGCTTGTATATAGGACTCCCAGACTCATGAACATGAGTCTTTGGGTAGTGGCCTCACAAACACAGGCTCCCAGTGAAAATCCCAGATATATATAAGGAAACAATATTCTCTATTCTCTGGATTCAAAAGGTAAGTAAAATGTTCACCAGCACACTGGGGTTTTTTTTGTTTTTGTTTTTGTTTTTTTATTTGCTGTTTGCTTTTTCAGCTACCATGCTAAAAATTCACTTCAGAAGTCAGTGGTTTTTATTCAGAATCACATGAATAAAGAGAAATTAAAAATAAGTAGTCATACTAGGATACTATAATTTATAGTCTCATTTACAATTACACCATGAGGTACACAAATACATCCCCAAATCCAGTCTGAGCTAGGGAAAGAATTAGAACGGGTACAAAAGGAAAAGGCAAGTTGATTTGCTAGATTCTAAAAAGCATAAGTATGTTATACTTGATTTACCTTTAAGTAACATGCTGCTGTATTTCTGTTTTGAATTAGTATTTCTCCCACCATTAGAGTAACTGTCTCACATATTTTTATCCAGTGATGAGGTATATTGCCTAAACAAATAATTTTGAAATACCCTGATATAAAGGCCTATGTTCATGATTTTAAGGAGAAAAAAATAATATTTATCAATGGCAGTAGACTTGACTACAATTTATAGCACTGGTCAGATTTTCTCCCATTCTCTTAAAAAGCTAACTTCATGAGAGCCCAATCCTAATTTGAAGATTTCTGTGCAAAATAAGCCAAAACCTCAAATCTGACACTGTGGGATTATATTTTTGGCCTTTTCTGTAACTGAACAGCAGTTTCCCATTCACTACTCTTTGATGAGTATTTCCCCCATCATAAAATAGGAGACTAGAAAACACAGCAACACCCCTATTAAAAGGCCTCACTGCCAGTCACAGGCTGCTCATACCTCATGGTGAGTATCTGACCCACAAACATATGCACTGGGCCCCCCACAATATAACCTACTCATTTCCAGTTAAACGGATACTATTGCAATGGTCTCAATGGATCACAGTCACACAATATTTTGAATATTTGAATGAAATGAAAAAGCAACCTGATTAATGGCGATGTGTTAATGCAAGTACAGGGGGGAAGTACTAGAGTCCAGCCCCTTCTATTAGCCAGGTAAAAATCATCCCTTCTAAAAGAAACACTCATCTTGGAGAGGCCTGTGTCCAGTCAAAATGCATATCACTTTACTAAGGATTTAAGGAACTCTACCTTATTCTCCTATCTGAAAGCCCCCACATTCTAAGCTTTATTTATCTTAAGAAATATCTGTCACTGTTTTATTCCTGCTTCCTGCCTATAAAATGGCACAGAGCACACTGAGCTCAAATCCAACTTACATCACTTTAATAAAGCCTTTCCTACACAGCGCTCTTAAATGACTACTTTTATGTGGTTGCCAAACATATTCTTCTAGAGATTCATCAATAGATCTCTCTCCTAATACAGAGCACTGCTTCTCCTTTCTTTTTTGTGACACAATTCAAATATCTACTGAGTGATTATTCTTATTGTTTCCTTCCTTGCCATAAAAAGAAAAGCAGACTTGGAACTCGGAAGACATGCTGGAGAGAAATGGGCTAGTAATAGTGCACAGCCGTCTTCCAATACTTCCCTTCAGAGGCACCTGAGGGCCAGGGCATCTTAATTTATGTGCAATGGTAGAATGTTAATTTCACCATAGGAAACTCTTAATTCATTACTGTGAATTATGAGAAGTTGTGATTCTACTTACTGACATCTCGCTTTGAGATGTGACCACGCTATTTATGTTCAGCCAGTTCCAGGGTGGGAACAGGTGATTAAACACAATGAAAGGAATCAAGGCTTTGTAATTATTTGTGCATGAAAGGTTTACCTCACCTGGGTTGCAGCGCCGGTGCACCCATTGAATATCTTAGCTACCTTACATTGCTTTTCATCTCAGTGAAATCATTTAGTATTAGCACTCTAAAACATATTTTAAATTTGCTTTCTTTTTTCTTTCTTTTGTGTTTGTTTTCATTCTTGTTTTTGGCAGGGTGGGGTGTTTCTCTAGGCTCTGCTATTGCATTAGATTTTAAGAAAGAAAAAAAAAAACATTCACGACAACCAGAAGTTAAAGAAAATATCTTTTCTTTCCTTATGTAGATTCACAACTATCACAGTAAAAAGCTTTCACTATAGTGCCTTTCCCCCAGCGTTTAGATTCCTCTTCTAAGTACAGAAGCACAGAATTTTGGAGCTGGTTAATCTGAGAGTGAATAACCTATTTGGGACCTTAGTAAGAAGTGTGGTTTTAATTCCTGCTTGACAGACACTGTGTTTTGTCTTTTAAACGAGCAGCTCGATATGTAAATACAATGTTACATCACGCAAGTGTTACTCCATATTTGGTGATTTAGAAAGGCTTTGGATCTCTGAAGACGACAAATCCCCTTCCGCCTGCTCTTGCTTCATTAATCATGCCTTACGTTTTCCTTCCAGTCACAAGACAGCACATGGAAATGGTCATTGCCATATCCTACTTGAGGGGGGGGCGGTGAACAGGGAGCGGGGGTATGAAATCTTAACCTACCTGTCACATAAGCTAACTGTGGCGGATTCTAGAAAAATATTTTGTAAATGCAGCTTCTCTGGAACAGATTTCTCATTTCACTAAACGAAAAGTATCTGAGGGTTATTACGGAAGCATTAAAAAAAGAAGAAGAAAAAAGAAGAAAGAAAGAAAATGCCACGTTTGATTTTAATGATCAAATTCAGAGGGGTAAAGGAGAAATAATATGACATTTAATCCCCTCTGGACCACTGACCTACTACAGTTCAACTCTGTGGTCAAACTAGGTCAGAAAGACAAGTTTCAGTGAATCAACTGATTATATGCATTATCTTTCCTAAAACTGAACAAACCTTCTGCCTTTTACGGGAGGGGGCAGGGAGAAACAGAAGAAAGGGATCCACCAACAGGCTTGGCATTTTTGTCACCACATACTCTGCATTCACTCTGTCTTGAGTGTTAAATAACTGTTGTTTCACAAAAACACGTTTTAAGGGTGACTATATAGGGTTGCTGTTTATCACTTAGAGTAGGGATTTAAGTCCCTCTGTTAGCCGCTAATTCCTTTTCCCCGTGAGCTGCTCAGAAACCCACACACCTAGCTACCTCGCTGCTAAAATTAACCAAAGGAAGGAGAGCTGTTGAAAATGTGTATGTATTTTTCCAAGAGAATTTTACATTGTGTTACAGCAGAAACAGGGAAAGTCTGGACTGGACATTTGTAAGGGTGACATGTGGTTGTGTAAACCACAAACAAAATCAAGATACATCTGTCAAAACCACATCAGAGACAAGAGAGAGCACAGAGAAGCATTTATCATTTAGCTGAGGAGGCAGGATGCAGGGAGCAGCCGTTCCTGTCAAACCAACCTTTTGAAATTTCCAACATGCCCTTAAACTTTTCGAGTAAGCATGTCTGTGCGCTTCAGCAACTGCCCTCTCTACTCTGGCCTGGCCAGTCGAAAATGGCATCTTAAAGTCAAGGTCACGGTGTCATCCCACCACGGGGCTGTGTTTAATTACAGCCCCATACGGGCTGACAGCCAATATGGATCCAAGGCTAGCCCTGAAGCTCAGTTAACTCTTTCTACCCACTTCGAAATGCCCTGCCAGCCCACCCCACTTCATGGAAGCCTTGAGAACTAACTGTACCCCTAAGGAGTTCTGACTAGGTATTCTGAATCAAAGAGGTCATCGGCCGAACTACCAAATGTCTATGTGGCCACTTTCACCTCCGACTGGTCACCATGGCTGGAGATGGACAGTGGAAACTGGGCCAGACATAGTAAGGTTCAACACTTAAAAATGAGAAGGGGAGAAAAAAAGGAAGAGAAATTCAGCATCAGTAGACCCAGATAGAGGGTATCAGGTGTGTGTAGCACCTACATCTGACTCAGTGAAGTGGAAAATATTTATTTTTTTGTGTTCTGGACGGAAGCAATAGGAATGATTATTTTAACATTACAGGGCTGTCATGGACAGTTCACATGGAGAAATACAGAAAGCACTTCACCACTCCTTAGTGCTTTGGATACAGCACCTCTGAAAATGAAAAGAAAACATGCAAACAGCTTTTCTCCTTGCTTCTCATTTACCTGCTATGTGTTCCTGTTTGGGGCAAATTCCTCTAGATGACGTTGATAAACAATCGTCATCCTCTGGCGTGACCTGGATGCCAACCTCCACGGGATTGGATGCTTTTTTCATCTCGATTGGTGAAGGGGAAGGTGGCTTATCCACAGCTTTTTCTAAGCAGAGACTGCCATTGCATTGTTTCCGTTTGTGCTCGATAAAAATAAGAATGTCCCCCAATGGGAAGTTCATCTGGCACTGCCCACACGTGAGGAGGTCATGGTCCCCTTCTGGAGCTCCCAAAGGGCCGTGGTCTGGTTCATCATCTGTAAGAATGGCTTCAAGAGGTTCGGCTGTGGTTGGAGAAACAAAAGCACAATTATTAGGCACCAGAGAAGAGAGAAAAAGGGGAAATACATTCTCAACCCCATCCCATCCCGCCACATTATATGAAGTGTTTCTAGGCTCCTTCATATAATACCCAGAAAACATGAGCACCTAAAACATATAAGGATATGAAGGTTATCAACAAGAAAGCAAATTTATCAATGAGGCAAATCATCATATACTTAAAGAAAACTCTCTGACTTGCCTAACTCCTGAGAAGACACACACACACACACACACACACACACACACACTATAAACTGTGTCTGGTTTGTGAGTTTAGAAACAATGTTGACTGTTAAATAAATCCTTAAGGCAGGGAATATAAAGAAAGCTTAAATAATAACTACCCCCCAAACTGGTAAAAACATGGACTGAAACGAAATTTGTTTCTTTTTTCGTAGAGACTAAGTTGTCCATTGTGCCAAAGAATAAAAGGGGAGGTGGATAAATACACATACCCTTTGTGTGTGAATGTATATACTCCAAAGTACACGGAGACATAACTTCATAAATTAGACAGCTACTATATCACACAGAAAATGTTCCACGTGTACACCGCCATAATAAGAAAACGACTGCATTCACCTGTGAAACGGATCTAAATAATAATCATAACACAGCACAATTCATACTGCCAAAAACCTTTCTGATCTCACTCTCAGCAGTACCACAAAATCAAAGAAATACCAAATTCACTGGCATTTCTTCTCAGACACATTAGCTAAATGGGATACTTTTGAGTACTTAAGAAAATAAGCCAATTAGTCATTTTTTCATTCGGAAGAAAGGAATGCCTAAAATATTCTAAACATGTTTGCACTTGGTGGCCTCCATCACGTAAAAATCAGAATGGTCAAGCAAACGCCACATTTCAGAACAAGGCTGAGAAGTCCTTTCTTTAGACTTGAAATACTTCACCTAATGTTGTCAAAGTTGACTAATTTTCTGAATGAGCTCCAAAACGCTTCATTATGGGACTATTTCTACACACATAATCACCAGTGGATGGTATAACAAGGTAGATATGTCTTTCATTCCTATTTCCTTTTTTTTTTAACTTTGCACCAAAATACTCCAGCATCTCATTTGAACAGCTTCTATCATTTTTTAACCTTCCAAAGGGAAAAAGAGAGTTGGTAAGTCTCTGCTCCTGAAACTATATGCTTACTCTAGCCAAAAAAAAAAAAAAAAAAAATTACAAAATAAAAAACACATCCAGGATGCTGCCAGTTAATAAAACTGAAGCAGAAAATGTACAAGTCTTAAACAGTTAATCAGTCTGACCTTCTTTAGCAAGCTGCCAATTTCACATTTAATGAACTTAAAGCCACAGAGAATCAAAAAATAGATTTTAATTTGAGTGTAGAATATTGGAACCGATTTTGATAAAGTGCAAAAATCCAGTGAACTCAGGTTAAATTTATTTCAACCCTACCCAGGCTGAATATTGAGGGGGAAGATCTGGAGTAACTCCCAGATGTGCTGGGTGAAATAATATTGAGAGAGCCCTGCCTAGCTGCACCTGTGCTCAAGTAGGACATGTCATAATTTCTAGCCTCTGGTACTCCTACTAATTTAACATAAGGTCACCACAGGAATATGAAGGTTATATTCCCACTAATAAAGACAGCAAGGTAAGCACTTATGTTTCTTTGCCCAATATACTGACCAAAAGATAAATACAGAATACACATGCACGCTTTTCAAATAAAAGGAGATAAACGGAAGTGCCTTTGCATTATGCCTCTGTCATTTTTCTCCTACATTTGCTTTCATTTTGACCAAGAGAAGAACCGAATAGGTAAGTCATCTCCAAGATCCCTGCTATTTGAATTAAAGATTTTTAAGTACACATCAACAAATGTGGCTTTTGTTGTTGTTGAGCATTAATTACAAGTGCTGAGGTTCACAGATTAAAGACTCAGAGATAATATATTTTGCTTCATTAAAGTTAGTACGACGTAGAACCTTTGCAAAAAAAAAAAAAAACATTTTTTGAACTCCACCGTTAAGATTCTTTCTTTCTTTTTTTTTTTAAATCTCCAAGGCCTGATATATTTCTGAAAGTGGAAATATTATTTAGGAGCAAAAGGAAATATTCTCCTAGGTATCAAATAGTTAAAGGTAATGCGGTGCAAACAGACTTGGTTAAAGTCTTCTAAATGTAGTGACTGAACTGATTTACAATCAAAACCAGGAAATGAAGTGGTAATTCAGAGGTTGCTGATTACACCTCCACATTTCACCTAATTAATTTTATAGGAGGCAAAGTTCTTGAAAATAACAAGATGATCAAATGTACAGATATAAAACCTGTAACCTCAACATTTTCTATGCTCTTAACGTAAATTATTGCTAATTAACAAGAATTATATCCTAATGTATGAAATATGTCTAACATCGGGCTTCTTGCAAAACATTTGGCTAGTAATGTTCAGAGAAATACCAAAAGGTGTTCTTATTATTGCTGCTATATTATTAAAAATGAGTCGAAGTGGGGCACAAAGAAAATATGAAAACACAAATCTCTTGGTGTAGTCTACTGATTTGCATTGACATCTTTTCTCAGTGGTAATCAACATTTCCTTTCTGGGCATCTGATAATTTCTCTGTATTTTAATGCAAATTCCTCTTTCCCTAAAAACATTCCTAACCTCAGCCATTTTACCCCTCCCTCAATTCAACTCCATCCTCCTTCGCCCCCACAATACCATCGTTTCTAAGCTCCGGCCTAAACCTCCCGCTACAAAGCGGGGAGTCCAGGATTGAAGTGGAAGGGAGTGGGCAAATAATCATAATTAGCTGCGAATTCTCCACTAAAGGAGAAAGAAATGGAAAATAAAATGCTTCTGCGTTGAAACAGCAAAACAGACTGGAACGTCTCAATGCCCCAGCGGCTGACTGAGATCTCCTTCCTCTGTGCAGTTGTAAAGGAATAAATTTAAAGAAGGGGAAAAAAAAAAAAAAAAAAAGCTTTAGAAGAAATGTAGGGAAGGAGCAAGAGAAACGAGGGCTGCTGGGGGAATGGGAGGGGGAAAAGGAGGTATGCCTTCAAGTTTGCTTTCCAAGTCCTTCTTTTGATTGTCTTAACAGGGTAAGGAAGCAAACCTAGTCTGAAATGCCGAGAGGAAAAGCAAAGAAACAAAAGCGAAGGCTAGGGCGACAGGCCCGGGGCAGGGGGCCCGGCGGGGGCGGGCTTTGCAGAAAGTGAAGTTGGGCGCCGGGACTCTGAGGCACAAAGCAAGCAGCTTGGTGGCTGCAGTCTCCGGCAGCGCTCACTGCAAACACGTGCAGCGGCGGCTGCCGGTCCGTGGGGCTCGGGCCAGGCCGGAGGCGACCGGCAGCCAGGGGCCCCTACTGCCGCGTCCACCGCGGTCCCGCCCGGCCTCAGCGTGAGCACTGTTCCCTGGCCCCGCCAGTTGGAGAAATGGGAAGTGAGGCTTGGGAAACTCGGCCGGTTAACCTGGTGTAGTCTCGGTATCACCACACACACACCTCAAGCGCGGGCCCTGAAATTCATTCTGTGTCCCCAGGCTCACACTTTTTACTTTGGGGGAATCTCTGCAAATGCGTTTCTCCCGCAATTCCGGGCACGAGTGTGCGCAGCGCGGCGGCGGCTGCGGTTATTCATTATTAATGATGCTGCTAGCCCGCATCATTATGATGATAACTATTACTATTGTTGTGATTTCGGGCTCCGAGGCGAGAGCTGCAGGAGACGGGGGAGCCAAGTGGCGGGCTGCAGAGCCGCTGTGCAAGCCCGCCGTAGCCGCCGTGGTCCGTGCTTTGCGCGAGGGTGTGGGGGTAGAAGTGAATCGGGAGACTAAGTGCAAACTTGCTGGAGCCCGCCCTTTGGCCTTGCCTCGAAGGCTGAGAGTGCATACTCCTTACCCCCTCCCCTACCAAAAATGCCTGCCCCCAAAGCGAAAACTGCACCCCACTCAGCGCCCGGCGCACCGGGTTGTCAGCAGCGCTCCCAGCGCTTCTCCGCAGCCCTGGCCAGAAGCATTTTTAAAGTCAAAATGAAGAACAAAGACATAAGGGGTGATGGGGGGAGAAAGGGAATTCTGCCTAACCGTCCGTTTCCCCCACCCCCACCCTCGCAAAGCTCTTCCCTCCCAGGCGGAGAAACGCAGAGCAGGGAGTGGGGGAGGCTCTGGTACAGGTTCAAGTTCGCTGAGCTTTCTTGATCTTGTTCTGCCTCCTAGCGACCGAATGGCTCAGTCAGCCCAAGAAGCGGAGGGCTGGGGGGGGAGGGGGGTCTTGAAGACCGGAATGGCTCCCGCCCCCTCTGCGCACCCAGAAACTGAGAAAGAAGCGGCCCCCGCACCCCCTCCATACTAGTCCTTTAACCCAAAGACCGCACTGAGACTAGGCGAGAGGCCGGCTAAACCCACCCAGCTTGGAGTGTTCCGAGATGGACCCGGGGTGGGTGGGGGACAGGGGAGCAGCCCGGACTGCACGCCTTAGTTCGTCCTTTGAGCCCCCAGTGCATCCTTCCGAAGAAGGGCCTGGCTTTCCCGAGTCCTGCGAACACTGCCCTTCCTTCCCGCCGGTACCTGGCCGGGCTGTAACTTCACACCGCCGCGCGCCGCGTCTGCTCCGCATCCGGCGCGGCCGGGGGATTGGGGGGCGGGGGAGAGCGACGAGGGAGGGATGCGCGGGGGTGGGGAGAGGGAGGGCCCCGCAACGTGCCGGGGCGGGGGAGCTTCCAAAGTGTGTGACAAGTTCCAGGGCCTAGTGAAAAATTCAACTCCTTATGCGCACTCCCCAACCCTTTAATAAATATAAAACTGCGTATAGGTAGTGGTTTTAAATCGCATCAAAAATTAAAATAAGGGTCACGAATGAGGAGGGGAAGGAATGTGGGCCCTCTGACGCCTTTCTTTCCCCGGCTGCCAAACTTTCCTAAGTGCCCACCGCCCGCCTTTCCGGAAGCACTCTGTTAGCCAGGACCCAGTAACCCACCCACCACCCCCATAAAGGCTCAAAAGGACCACCGCCACCACCACCACCACCACCCCTGACCAAGAATGCCCGGGTTAGAGGGCAGGAACTGAAGGGTAGGGTGCACGGAGTACGGAGATCCAGCACTCCCCAAAAACACACTCGCACATACTACTCTGCCCACCTCCCCAACCCCCACTCCCCCACCCCCCACCCCACACACACCTGGCCAGGCAGAGCTCGGGAGGCCGGGGCTAGTGGCCAGACCCGGTGGGAGCGGGGCTAAGGAAAGCACGTGGTGACCTCCCTGCGGTCCGGAGCTGCGGACAAGAACGTCGGGGGGCGGGGGAGGGGGGAGCAGACGTGCTTTTTCAGTTGCTTTGAAAAATAAAAATGCTTCGCAAAGCTGAGTTTCTCCCCAACCGATTTCGCAGTCTGGTGGGCTGGGAGGACGTCTGGGCATTGTGCTGGGGGCGAGAGTGCCTGTGGACCCGGCTGGCGCGGAGTCACCGCTCGGCCTGCCGCTGTGCTGGCTGGCAGATTGCTGGCGCGGGGTGGGCGATCCCGAGCAGGGCGGGGGCGCGGCGAGGCCCGGCGAGGCCCGGGCGAGGCCCCGCCGCCGCCGCCGCCCGCTCCCGGGCTGCCGAGCCGCGCTCGGTCCTCTGTCTGTTTGTTGGCAGGAGGCTCCCGCACACGCGGTGCTTGTAAACATTCAGACACGAGATTTTTCCCAATCAAAATCCACTTCCACTTTTTTTGAAAATCTTCCAAAAAATAGTAAGAGGAGGGAGTTCCTCGCTCCCTCTCCATGCCGACGGCGCTCTAAGTTTGCAACTAAAGGGGTTTTAGGGAAGGGGGTAATTGTATTTTCCCCCCTCTAATATAGATTGAGATTTTTGCAGGGGGGGTGGGGGAGTCAAAGAGGAGAGCGTCGCAGAAAACGGCTGGCTGAGCGTTTGGCTTCTGTTTGGGGGCAAGAAATTTTACATCCTCTTGCCTTGTTTTATTTTTGTTTTTATTTTTATCTTATTTTTCACGTCTTTTCGCCGCCACTGAGGTTCGGCGGGGAGGGGCGGGCAGCGGGAACCCAGGCGGCGGCCGCTCGAGCGCCCTCCCTCCATCTCCCGCTCGCCCCGGGCCCTTGCTCCTGCACTTCGGCGGCGGAGGCGCGGAAGGGCAAGAGCGAGGAGCCTGCACAAAAGGCAGCGGGACAAACACCCACCTCGGGACGGAACAAAAGGCGGCAGCGCCGGCCGAGACTCCCGTCCTTCCCGGTCGCCAAGCTCTCCGGGCCGCCGCGGCCCCTCTCCACACTCAGCGGACTCCAGAGCGCCGGGGGGCCCCCTCCCACAATCCCACTTTCTCACTATTGTGGAGATGACTACTTTCCTCCTGATGCACACTTGACCGTGAGCGCGCTGCTGTCCGAGGGCCAGTCTCACCTCTTTTCTCCCAGGGAATTGGTTTTTTTTTTTTTTGGCTTGGGCCCCCTCCTCCCGCCCCGTTTTCCTTCCTTCGGTGAGTGCAAGCAACCCCCCTTTTCCCCTTCAGCTCCCTCCTCTAGGTTTGCAAGAGAGTTGTTCGCATCCATAGCATTGTTCATTATTTTGCAAAACTGGAGGGGAAATCATTGCATTCCTTATCGAAAAGCGAAATAAAGCAGTAGAAAGCATGAAAGAGGAGGAGTCAAATTTTTGTAAATTAAATAAAAATTAAAAGGTGCGTGCTATCCCAAAAGTGTACGTACGGCTGTGGTTCGGGATAGGAGGAGGTTTGTTTTTTGTTTGCTTGTTTGTTTTTTCTCCCTTTAAGCTCTTTTATCCCGACTCTCGGAGGTTCATCTCTTGAAAAAATTTAAAAATGCATGCACACACCCCTCTCTCCCCCTCGCTCTTACTTCTCGTCCTGCGCGCTCTCGTGATTATTAATAATTATTATTACTATTATTGGGTTACTTACGCGAGAATTCCCGTTTGCTTAAGTGCTGGGGTTTGCCTTGCTTGCGGCGAGACATGGTGGGCTGCGGGGCGGGCGGCGGCGGCGGCGGCGGCGGCGGCGGGCGGACGACGGCTCGGTTCACATCGGGAGAGCTGGGTTAGAAAGAAGGAGACTCCAGAGAAAATATCTTCATCAGTGCCTTTTGACATCCAAAATAAATTAGAAATAATACAAAGATGGCGCAGGGAAGATGAATTGTGGGAGAGCCGTCATGGCTTTTTTTTTTTTTTAAGCAAAAAAAAAAAAAAAAAGAGAGAGAGAGAGAGAGGAGAGATAGAGGGAGAGAGAGAGAGAGAGAGATGAAAAAAATGGCAAAAGCCCCCCTGAGCTGCAAGTTCAAGTGCGGACGTGACGTCCCTGCGAACTTGAACGTCAGGAGTCTGGATGGACAGAGACACACAAAACATGGGCAGGGCGAGCAGGAGAGAAGGGGAGGAGGGAAGGGGAAGCTCACACCAATGGACACACATCAGGGGCTGGACATGAAAAAGAGACCAGGACAAGCCAATGGCCAGTGCGGGGCGGGGGAGGTGCGGGGCGGGGGGCTCCGCAGACGCCAGACGCGGCCCCCGGGGGAGGGGCGGGCGGAGGGGAGGGGGCGCTGGGGCCTCGGGCTCACCAGTGGCCGCAGCTAGCGCGGTGGCGGCAGCGTGGCCGGGAGAGAAGAAAGGGGCGGCGGGGTTGTGGGGGAGCAGGGTGGGGGAGGCGAGACAAGCGCCCTGCTCCCCCCGCCCCGGACGCGGAACCTAAAATGAAAGATTACTTAAAAAAAAAAAAAAAAGCATGCGTGTACGGCTAGTCTACAGCCTGGGTCCCGGGAAGCGCGGGCGGAGGGAAGCCAGGTAGAGTTGCTCCCGGACACCCTCCTCCGCGCGCACACCCACTTCCCCTCACCGCCGCGCGGCTGCGGCGCTCGCTCCCCGCATGCGGACGCCCGGGGCTGTAGTGAAAGCCATGAGCCTGGAGGCTGCGCTCGGGAAACTTTGCCTGAGGAGAGGATAGCAAAGAAAAATCACCCGAAGTTGAGAGCTGAGCCTCCAAGTTACTGCTCCGCAGCGGGCAAGGGGAGGCAAGAGGAAGCGCGCGGCAAAACGGAGTCCAGCCCAAGTTTGGAGGGTTGCGGGCCCGGAAAGGCAGCTCCGGGGCCTCTAGGTGCCGGGGCAGCCTGAAGAGAGGGGGCTAGGGCTAGGGAGGCGGCGCAGGCCAGAGCTGGAGGGCACCCACAAGGCCGAGCCGGGGGCGAGGCGGGGGTGGGGGGTGGGAAGCTGGGATCTGAGCGCCCTGACAAGGGTTTGGGTCTGAATGAAACTGGGAGCACGGACTCGAGGCTTCCAAGGGTCGCAAAGATAGAGACCAAGGAATAAAGAACGAGGAGCCAGACTAGGGGACACGTTCCAGCCCCCAGAGGGGAGTGCCGCGGCCCAGGGCGAGGAAGGCGCCGAGGCGTCCACCTCACGGAGCGGCTGCGGGCCAGAGGACAAAGCACCGGCAGTCCCGAGAGTTCCAGTCCCTGGGAACGGGCTCCCGGCGCCGCGGGAGGTCCTCGAGCCGGGTCCCCGGGATGGACACACCCCCTCCCACTCAAAAGCAACTGCTAAAGCACAGAGGAACGGAAAGAAAAATTTTCTTACAGGCAGGGCATAACTATTCCTGTGCTGTTACCCGGGGAAAGAAAATGGGGAATGAAGAGAGAGAGACTGGCTCTCAGGAGCAGCTGGGGAGACCACGGTGGTGGGGTGACCGCCCTGGGTCAAAGCCGCGCTGCTCAGGCGCCCAGAGCCAAGGCGCAAACCCTGGAGCCTACCGGCCCCTCCGGCCTTTCCACAGACGTTCCCGGGAAATTAAAGAAGACCTGTTGGAAATAAACTCCTGTCTCTTTAATGCACACAAGCGCTCGCGCGCGCGCACACACACACACACACACACAGACACGCGCGCGCGCGCTGCCGCTGTCAAAAAGCGGGCTTCACTCTGGCGTGGGATACTTTCAGTTTTACGTAAAATGTACAGCAACAGCACCCCCTGCGATTGGAAAGTTTATTCAGAAACGTGTCTGCAAAGTCCCCCGGCGTCTCCCGCCTCCCAGCCTCCCCGCCTGCCTGCGCCACCCTGTAGCCTCAGCCGCCGCCGCCGCCGCCGCCACCCAGACCGCGTTGCGATTCCAAATCAGGAAGGGCAGGGGAGGGGGAGAAGCAAACGGACTCAAGTCTGAAGGAGGCCCGGAGGGTGCAGGGTGGAGGCGGGTCGCTGCGGTCCGCGAGACTCCGAGCTGCAGGTGGACGTGTGTGAGTGTGTGTCTGCAGAACGAGGAGCCTTCCTTCCCTCTCCTCCAAGCGGCTCCACAACCCCTCGCGTCTTCTCTCCCCCTCCTCAGTCTTAGGGATGTCGTTTCCGTCGTTTCCCCACCTGGCTGGGGGCTTTATTGCCTTAAGATGAAGCCCCCGGCTTGCAAGCGCGCACCCACTCCCTGCCGCGCGGGTGAGCGGCTGTTTATTCTCGTGTTGTCTTAGTAAAGTTTCAAACCTATTAGAAAATGACTGGCTTGCCTGGCTCCGCGAAGCTTCGGGCCCCACTAAGGAAGGAAGAGAGGTTTTGATGCTCAACATTAAGAGAAATGTGTGCTGAACTGGGTTGCGTAAATGTGTTTTGTTGTTATTGTTTCTCTCCAGCTTTTTTGGGGGGGGGGCACTCAAATCCTGTTTAAGAAGCAGAAAGATTAACTTGCAGTAAAGCTCTGTAATGTGTGCGTTACACTATTTCCCCTTTTTCATGAGTTCTACAGAGCAGGTCGGCATCTCCCACTACTATCTTTTTTCTTCTTCTTCTTCCTGTTCTTCCTGTCCTGCCTCCTCCTCCTCCTTCTGTCCTCCTCCTTTTCTCCTCCTTCTCCTTCCTCCTCCTCCCCTTCCTCCTCCCCCCTCTACACCTCCTCCTCCGCCTCATTTTCTTCTTCTTCTCCTTCTTCTTCTTCTTCTTCTTCTTCTTCTTCTTCTTCTTCTTCTTCTTCTTCTTCTTCTTCTTCTTCTTCTTCTTCATCATCATCATCATCTTCTTCATCTTCTTTGTCTTTTTTAACTAGCTTCAGAGCAACCAAAAGAGTGTCATTGCACGGGAGGGGGTCCGCGTGGAGAAGAATGGTTGGAGGGAAGGTGAGGAGAGAGAAGAATAAAGTGCAACTGGGAGGTCTTTGAAAAATAAATAAATAAAATAAAAGCCTCTTCAGGTAACAATAGTGATTCAGATTCTTTTGGAACCGAGTTTTTCAAATTTAAGTATTTCCCCCATCCATCCATAAAAGTCCATATATAGAGAAGGTATATAACTGGGTGAATGTGTGTTGTGGAAATATATATGTATGATTTATATATAATGGTGTGTATAAAGCTTTTCAGGGTTGGCTGTAGTGTAAAAAGTAATGACTTTATTACCTCTGAAAGGTTCTGTGGTTCACATTTAACAGTCTTCTGAATTACAATTCATTACACAATTGTGTGCTCTCTAACACCGGCACCCTATCAGGGCCGCTATCTGTTGTTATTCCAATAAATAACTGGCAACATTTTATTGATTTTCTTTTTTTAAAAAAATCATAGGAAATTAAGCACTTAGTTACAAGTAGGTCTGCTATGTTATTGCACTTGTTTCAGATTCCAGGGGGTTCCTTCCGAAACCACATCTTAAAACATACATTAAAAACCCAGTTTTGCAGCTGCTTTCCCTAGGTGCCAAAGGAGAGGTAAGCAGCGACGTTTCCACCATTAACATATGTTTAATTTCACCACCATAAAATGCCCAGAGTGAAATAGGAACTGCCCTTCGCTCCCGCCCCTCCCCCAGCCTGATTTCACCCAGTCCAGAAAACCTGGGGCTGTGTATTGGCATTTGATCCCTCTTCGTCGCGGACCGCCACTGCCGGTCCCTCGTGCTTGCGGGTCAGAGTGACGCCCCCTCCTTCATTGCCGCTGGATGCTCGCTAAAGCGCTCAAAAGTGGGAGGAGGGGGAGGGTTTGTATGCGTGTTAAAGAAAGAAAAATGTGTTGTTTTAAGAGGTTTAAAAATATTACATAAGTATTGATTAATGATGCAAGTGCTTTTGTTGAGGGGTGAAAGGTCACTTTAAAAGCGCACACTTGGATACACAATAAGTATATTTACCTTCCCAAAGTGGCTTTTAGAAAGTGATAAATTATGACAACGTTAAAATTATTTTCTGGCCATTCAGTTAACTTAATTTGGAGCTGTGGAACCTTTGTTAATTACGCTCCGTGGTCTCTTTCCCAAACCTTTGGTGACGAGACTGAATGTAAACTCCAGGCCACAGACGACCCCCTCCTCTCCCCTCCTCCCCCTTTTTATCTTGCCCGCGGAGGAGACTCCCCAGGACTTCCTGCAGTATATATTCTGCCTCTGATCTCCGTACTTAATAGCCAAGTCCTGGTTTATGCTTTATAATGTGTTGACAAGTTTTCTAACAGACTTTCTGAAATAATGCACATATATTCACGTCGGTTAGAAACCCACCGTATTTTTAGAGTCGAGTAGATCTATACCCTAATGCAGAGAGAGAGTGTAAATCATAGAGGATTTCATAGTCCTTTCAGTAGTTTTCGGTATGAAGTATGAGCTGCGTGGCCTCCAGACGTAACCTTTTAGAAAAAAAGGCAGTGCTTTTATTTTATGGTGTAAAGTGCTTTTAGCTCCAGGGCTCTGAACGTGAATGTGGTCAACAAACAGCTCCAAGAGGGAGACTTAATACAGTCCCAGCCCTCGCGCGGAGGATCGCCTGGTGCGGGGGACTCGGGCGGAGCTGGAGAATGAAGGGTTAAAGGTCTGTCTCGATGGAAACTACAAGATTAAAATAAAATATTCACTGTTTGCCTTTAGGGGGAAACACCTTTATAGGATTAAAGATAAATAAATGAATGATTGAATGAATGGTTAAAAATTGTTACAATCAGTCCCACCTTACTTTGGACTTCTTTCTTTTTCCTTTTTTCTTCTCTTTCTTCTCTTTTTTTTCTTTCCTTCTTTTTCTTTCCTCTTTCCTCCTTCTCCTTCTCCCTTTCCCTCTTCTTTTTCCTCCCCTCCCTCCTCTCCCTTCTTCTCCTTCTCCTTCTACCCCTCCCCCCTTCTTCTTTTTCTTCTTTTTGGCCTAATAGCAGCTCAGAAAATAGAGAATGGGCAGTCAGCTTGATAAAAATAAAACTTGGGTTTAGATTCTATACTTGACATAGGCTTTGCATTTCGAATACTTGAGGGTGGGAGTCTAGGGTGTCTTTAGGATGAAGAAAAAATTGATTTAAAAAAAGGGGGGGTTGTGTGTGAGAAAGGGGGTGGACTTTATGTGGGTGCCCTAAAGGGAAAGGTGAAAAGAATGGGCCACAGACCCCTCTTCTTCCTAGCCTTCCTCAACCCCCATCTCTCTATAACATTTCTTCCCCCTTTCTTGCCACTGTGATCCAGAGCTGAGGACCTAAGGAGGCCCCTGGGGAGTAGTGTCTACACCTTATGCAAGGGCAGACATCCCCCAGAAAGTTCCTGGGGGAACAGTTGGTTTGGCATTTCTCTAGAGGCTCCCTGGGCCTTTAGCTGGCTGGCACGCTACTTCATCCACCTGATTGTCCTGTCCCAAAAAAAGAAAGAAAAGAAAGAAGGGAGGTAGGGAGGGAAAGAAGGAGGGAAGAAGGGAGGGAGGCAGTGAGGAAGGAAGGGAGAAAGGGGGGAAAAGAAAGAACGAGAAAGCTGAATCTGCTCTAAATAAGTCTATACTTGCCCCTAGACTGGGCTGATGTGTGCTGAGTCAATAATGTATGGGTAGGGGGAAGCAATCTCACCATTTAAGTAGGAGGCCCCTTTGAAGACAAGAGGGAGTTCTGGTTATTAACACTGCTAGGTAAAATACTTAATTTGGTTCCCTACCATTGACATTAAAGACAGGTGTTGGACAATAAAGCCAGTCCAATGTACTGCTTTAAAAACATATAAAATTAATATACAGTAGATGCTCAATAAATGGTTTTGGAGTGAATAAGTGAATAAATCCTATTACCATGTGAATGAAACCAACATGACCATTCAAATTCTACTAATTTGCCCCAGAGACCAATAAGGCTTTGATCAGGCAACCCTATTATAAGAGCTAATTTTAGCCTAAAAGTGATTCCTACCGAGGATGGTGACTTCAAAAAGATCACCCCAAATATTAGAGCAACTGAACAATTAAGAATACAGTGCAAGATAGTTCCATGATCTCCAGCAGCCTACATAATCAGATATCTTCCAAATAAACCAGTATCAAGAATCCAATATCGAAAGATTCATTTTTTTAATACTGTTTTTTGGATCTGCACAAATCTGGTTTCCCAAAGGAGAGCACTTCTAAAGGAAAAAATACAATCAGGACAACCCCCCCCCAAAAAATATAGATATAGATATAGATACAGATATATCAAACTTAATTTTCTGCACCCCTCTTTGATTCCTTTTCTTTTAACAAGGGAATAATTTTTTCAGGACATGTTTTTCACACCCAATCACAAAACAAGCCTCACCTATTTGCTTCTTTGGGCAGGGGGAGGGATAAATAAAAGGAAAAGCAACATCACACACACACACACACACACACACACACACAGACACATCTGGTCTGACATTTTGTACAGCAAGTTTCAGCCCAATGTGATTTAAAACAATGTGAGTTAAAAACCTCTTAAAATTTGGGTTTATAATGGAAACGCTGACAGACTCTTAATTATAGCAGCCCTGCCAGACACGGCTATAATGAAATAGTTGTGCTTTCATTACTATAGAGGCACTATAGTTAAGGGTCTGTCAGTGTTTCTATTATAAACCTCAAGTTTAAGAGGTTTATAACTTGGGCGATTTAAATGGCACTGGGTGGAATTTAAGTTATCAGTCCAGATGTGAAGTTGTTTTATAAAAGACAGAATAACTTAGCTGAGAAAGCTTTTGGAGAGTTCTCCCTCTCTCTCTCTCCCTCTTCCTCTTCCCCACCCCACTCCTTCCCTCTTATCCTCTTTCTTTTCCTCATAGAACATCACAGAAATGTTTTTAGTGGTTTCAGATGGTCTTATTGTCAACTTCTAGCTATATAACTTCACTGTCTAAAAGGAAATTTTATAGGCAGTTAGTCCTTTATTTGGACAAGTACTCTTTGCTATTATTATAACTTTTTATTATTTTATCATCCTAGAATATACATACATATGGACAGAGAGAGGGAGGAAGAGAGAGAAAGAGGAAGAAAGAGATGGAGAGAAACAACTAAAATTCAGACTATATATCAAGGAATGTTGCAACCTCAGATACATACACAGATTCTGTGTTACTTTCTGATAAAAAGTATAAATTTACCAAAGAGAAATAAAGCACTTTAGATCTCCTTTATCTAGTCTATCAACAATGTGATAAAAGTAAAAGAGGTGTTAACATCTTATTTCAGAAAGTTGTGTCTTCCTGGTATCAACTGATTTGCTCAGAAAGTAACAGTCAGCATTGAGCTACCCAAGGACCATGTGTACACAAACATGAGATATTTCTCTGCTTGACTTTGTTCACAGATAAATGAAGGATGTACCTTGGATTATCTAATGAGTCAGAGTTTTGCAGTATGTTCTATTAACCTGGTATACTACCAATATAATATGTAATTAATGTTTGTTAGTGAGGATGTGGCTGATTCTATCATAAGAAAAACAAGGATGGGGGCGCCTGGGTAGCTCAGTGGGTTAAAGCCTCTGCCTACGGCTCCGGTCATGATTCCAGGTCCTGGGATTGAGCCCTGCATCGGGCTCTCTGCTCAGCAGGGAGCCTGCTTCCTCCTCTCTCTCTGCCTGCTTCTCTGCCTACTTGTCATCTCTGTCTGTCAAATAAATAAATAAAATCTTAAAAAAAAAAAAAAGAAAAGAAAAACAAGGATGATGGGTGGTAATGGGCGTGATGGTGGAGGAGATGACAATGATGACCATGGGAGTGAGAGATTAGGGATGGTGGTGCTTTCTCAAGTTAATATGTCCATGAGAGGGCAGTAAGAATGAGAAGAAAGATGAAGGTAAAAAGCTCAAGCCCCGGGCGCCTGGGTGGCTCAGTGGGTTAAGCTGCTGCCTTCGGCTCAGGTCATGATCTCAGGGTTCTGGGATCAAGCCCTTCATCCGGCTCTCTGCTCAGCAGGGAGTCTGCTTCCTCCTCTCTCTCTGTCTGCCTCTCTGCCTACTTGTGATCTCTGTCACATAAATAAATAAAAATCTTAAAAAAAAAAAAAAAAGCTCAATCCCTTGCTTCTCCAATTCTTCTTGTTTGGATGAGTTCAAATGAAGTTTTCAAATGCACGTTGCCCTGTGCCCCTCCCCCACACACAACAAGGTGTGGCCATGGCTGGGTGTTGTTAGCAGGCCCTAAAGACTTCATGCAGAAGGACCCACCAAGAACTGTGGGGCCACAATGTCTGCATTCAGAAATCTTTCACTTCCAGAAGAAGAGCAGTTCATTTTCCTCTGTTCCCTCTTAAGAAAATCAGACCACCGAACCAGGCCATCAGCTATCATTAGAGCCTTGATAATTCTCACCTCATAATAGTTTTAGTTGGTCTCTTCTGGCATTAATTAGGTGACAGAAGAGAAGTAGTCATCAAGACATGTCACCTAGCTCCAGTTCCTTCTCTGCCAATTTCTTATAAACCCCGCAAATGTGTAGCCCCACAACCACTCCAGAATTATACCAACCCTTCTCAGAGATCACTGAATAGTTGGAACTGTTCTGGTCCCTTTTTCAGAAATTAAGACACCTTTTTTTCTCTAATAGTTAATCATTGGTATTTGTTTTTCCTGCCAAATTCGGCAAAAGGAACTTTTCCGGTAGAAAATGCCTATCCTTATTTCATCTTTCTTTGGCAGCCTGGTAGAGGATAAACAAATCTCTCTAGTCTCCCATTTCTGATTGTATACAATTTGCCTGTTTTCTTTCTCTTGCTCTTAGAAAAAAAATAAAAATTCTTTGCCCAAGGTCAGTTATCTAAGCCTTCAGGTTCCTATAACATGAAGAATCTCGTCCTAAGAATTGTTATTCTTTTTTTATGGAGCACCGCACCGAGACATGAGACATGGTCTGTGCTCTTGGATGGCTTTTATTTTTAAGGCACTAGGGTGCACATAACACAGGCACAAGCTATCACATAAAGTTCATGAGTCACACACGCCAAAACCATACCGATGCACACTATCATCCTTGCCTTATATAACCTTTGGCTTCACATTGCTGATTTGAATAGTTCTAAACCTTTTGCAAAGACCTGTTTGAGGGAACACCGCTCTGGTCATTTCTGACACAATTTTTTTTTTTGGTAAGATTTTATTTATTTATTTGACAGAGAGAGAGAGCACAAGTAGGCAGAGAGGCGGGTAGGGGGCGGAGCAGGCTCCCCGCCGAACAGAGAGCTTGACACAGGGCTCGATCCAAGGTCCCCGAGATCATGACCTGAGCCAAAGGCAGAGGCTTAACCCACTGAGCCTCCTAGGTGCCCCCTGACACAAGATTTTTATTTTCTAGAGAAAGAACTTGTTTTCCCAGAAATGACAATGGTAAATAACGAGGTCTGGTCATGAATATCTGTGATAATCTATTGTTTTCCATTTTTATGATGTTCTAAAATAACAAGTTATTTTTGAGAAATGAGTTTTCTGTACTACATTCGTTTTGTAGGCAATACTATAGGCTATTTCTAGCATGCATTTGTGAATGCATGTTTCACTCTTTAAAACGACACTGTTTCAATTCCCTAACACAGAGTGGGCATTTAATACATTTCTTGAATCAAGGAATGAATTCCACAAATGCATTTTCAGATGCTGCTGCAGGTGAGAAAGATACAAGTATTTTTGTGTCTGCTCATTAATAAATTAAATATGCATACAGTGGAAAATTATATTATTTCACTTTTTAAATAGTTAAGAAGTATAGGCCATTTGCACTAACTGACACATTATAAACTGCAAGCCCATTTGTGTCAGGTGGAAACAATTGCATGTCTCTCTGTGTATATTTCACATAATAACTTATGTCATAAAAACCACCGCCACTGCCTCATGGCTCACTCGGGTCCTGGGTTGTCAGTGCTTATAGGGCAGAGCCTCTGTCATTTTCATCATTTCTCTCCCTCAGCACAGAGTAGGACCTTAGGAAAAGGTCTCGTATGTGAGTAAAGACTTACAAAGTAGACCACTCAGATTTTCAGGAACTTCAAAATCCTATCTATCCTGGATTACAACGTTTTCTTTATTGCTCTCAGTTCTCATATTTTGAAATGCAATAAAATATTCAAATAGCTCAAATCCAAATGCATTATAACACAGAGTAACTCTGGGAAATTAATTCTGGAGCCCAATTCTTCACATACTACCTTCTTCCATATTGACCTGTTCTAGCTGGTTCTAGCATGGCTCATGGAGCCTTATATTGACACCTACTTGCCTACCTATTCCAGTGATTTCTGTGGTCTTGCTTAAGGAGTAAGGGAAGTGTCAGCATGTGCTCTTCACATAAGATGGAAAAAGAACCATGACATTCTCCTGAAAAGATTGAATCTTGAACTCCAAGCTTAATTAGTAGATAAAAACACAAGATTAGTGGATTTTCAAAAGAAACTCCATTTGGGACTGTAAACATGCGGTGGGGGGGGAAGCATACATATTAATTATTTGGATATTAAGCACTTAAAGGAATTTTCTGAAGATTACAGATCTTTTGTTTGTGTTGATTTAATAATTCTAGAAAATTTAAATATGCTCATTTTAAAACATGTTTTACAGGAAGTCAACTCTTCTTCATGGGAATCTACAACTTTCATTTTTTTTCTTTTATTTTAGCATAAATAAATCACACTGAAAAGCAGCTGCAAACTAAAAAGGAACTACTCCTTTAAAAAAAAATTGACATAATTTTAGTTCTACTAACATCTTTAGAATTCCAAGCTGGATTGTTTTATTGCCACTGGTCTTCACATTTAAAGGTTTCAATCTCTTTAAAGCTAATATGACAAAGAGACAAATTTTAAGCTGAGTCCAGTCTTGTGTTTTTAGCTAATTTACCCTCAGTAAGACTAACATGATATCTTGTTTGTAGAAACATTCAAAGTTAATATACTTCTGACAACGTTAAGAAGTCGCGATTCATTACTCCCAATTTTTAAATATTCTAGAAGGAAGACACTTTTCACTATGGGAGCTAAAAGGGGCAAAAGAGCCCTGATTTTTAGGTGGTATCTTTTCTTCCTTTTTTTAGGGACAAGGGATCAACCAGCAGCAAGTAAATCAATCTGAATCCTGAGGTATGTATATATGTATATATTTTTTTCAACATAATATCAAATGCCTAAACATTGTGGATACACTAGCACTGAAATAATAAGATAATGGCAGTAATTATTTTAATAAGAATTGCCCTAGCCCGAAAAACAGATATATCGCTTAATGTTGCTCTGAAAGGTAGTACTAAGTACATACACAGCTGTGGTGACTAATGTGTACTAAAAGAATCCTTCCGCTAGCATTTTGGACACTTCTGTCACCACATATTATTGATAGCACATATTAATTTTACTACATGACATTTTTATTTTGCAAAGTCTAATTGCAGGAAGAATTCTTTTCACCCCCTAGATTTCGATAGACGGGCTACAGAGAAGGCTGTATGTGGTGGAGGTCCACTATCACTAAAGAAGTTTGCTGATGATTGGGATAACAGTTCTGGGAACCCTGTTCACTGGCCTTTTAAGAGGGAAGGCAATTAAGTACAATAGACTTGTGATAAAATCAGGATGAGGTCCTGATGAAGATACATGTAAAGCAAACGACTTGGAATTCAAGTCTCCGCCCCATATTCCTGTGTTCAGGTATTGCCAGTTGAAGATTGCCCAAAGCCTTTCACTGAACTAAAGCCCCTAATCAAATATCACACAGCCTGCATCTTGGTCCTGAGGCAGAGATAACATTAGATCTTTCTGGGTGATGCTTAGTTTGGCAGAATGCTTTGCAGAGGTGAAGAGAGTAACAGAAATCTGGCATCCAGAACCAAACACGCCTGAGTGGCCCATGTACAGTTTCCACAAAGAAGGTCAAAAAGGGCTGTGAGGAAAGGTGTATCAAAAGTATCCTTGGAACTCAGAGCCAATAAAAATGAAACTATTCTCTTCTGAGACCTAATTAACTTTTATATCCAAAGCTACACTGCACATTTGTTCATTGCTTATGACTGGGACGAAAAAAATATATGTGCCATGGAACCAGGCTTTGAAATGATCTATTGGGTGGCTTTTCTGTGTCTGTAAGGAATTTTCTGTTCTTTAGAGGTATTCATTCAATGAATAAGTAAGTCTATGCTAATTTTTTTTCTCAAGATGTTAAGTATTTTCCTATATCTATTTTCAAGGAATCAGGGACTTAGTCCAATAACTTCCAAAATATTCCCTTCAAATCCTAAAACAAAACCACAACAAAAATGTTCCAGAAACAAATTTCATGCTACAGGCTTTGCAAGGATTAGTCTCCTATTAGACTCACTGTTCCTATATGATCCTTTTTCATGTTTTAAAGGAGGATATATATTTTTCTGTTACCTTTCCTGACTGTAAAGCAATCACAGGAACCTGCAGGAGGCACCATAAATATGCAAATTTCTGAGAGATAACTGTTTTCAGTGGCTATGCCTCCAAGTAGTCCGGGAAACAGGAGAGCTGAAGCTGCCTACTTCCAAGTAATTCGTATGTTGGTGGTGCCCCCTGCTGCAATCACAGGTTGTCCAAGAAAGGGAGAATAAAATGGAGAAACATTTAGATCTGGTTAATATGTGAAATAAATGCCCCACCACCCCCAGCTATACCCACGTTCAGAGTTCCTTCTGCCAGTCACAGATACATTTCAAACACTTTCCTCGGCCTAAAACTGTAAAGATTTGCTTTTATCTCAAAACCTTTAAATATGCGGGTTACGTGGGAATAGGTATTATTTTCAAAAACAAAACAAAACACACCATACCAAGATCTGCCACCACATTTTTTTAAAGACTGAAATATCTTAAGAATTTTCTAGAGGTTACCTAATGATAATAAATTCTGAATGAGAAGAATATCATCCTACTCACTAGGAGATGGGAGTAGGAAGGGAAAAGTTAACGTGTTAACGGTGTGTAGAGCTATAATTCAGTTTTAAATGGCTTTATTTATTGAAGGAAAATTTTGTGGGCCATTAGCTCATAGTGTGGACTGGACATTTTGATATTCAAAAATAAAAATGAAATAAAATAAATAAATGAAACATTGGAAAACTGACTGCCGTAGCTCTACAGTCACTGTTGCAAATTTTCATATTAAGACTGGGGGGGGGCTGGTGATAGAACAGAATAACAGGATACAATTCAGACCTGTGCCGGTCTATTGAATACATAATATGCATTTTTAAATTGCCTGAATATATATTCACATGACAGAATCTAATGGGTTTAGGAGGAGCCCTCGCTCTTGATCAAATCATAAAAACTGTTATAAACTTGTCTATCACATCAGGTCACACACACTTCTTTTAAAACTGTTTTTGTCTTGTTTAAATACTAGAGTAGGAATAGGTAAAGGAAATTAAACCTTAAAAAACCCCACAACCCTCAGTTACGTGTTAGAATCTCTAGATAGAGCCACAAAGGTAAGCCTTGATGATACAGATACTTCTACTGTTGGACACTCCCCAATATTCCCCAATGCCCCAAAGTCCCCCACCCCCAAGCTTTGCTATTTTTTTACCATCAGTTTCAGACCTGCAGGCTCTCTCCTAGTGTAAACCTCTTACAGTTGCTGTAGTGGAGTTTGAATTTCACCTTAGCTTCGCACTTCATTTTCATATTCAGATCTTCGCAGCTAGAGCACAGTAGAGGACTGAGGAAATTACCTATATAATTTTAGCAATGAGTCTGCCTTTATCTGCATCGTCCAGGAATCTTGTATCCTGTCTGTAGCGCCCTGGCCTGAGAGCCTGTGAGAAGAGAGAAGGAGAGGAACTGGTGGATATTAGTTACCAGGCAGAACGAATTAGAAATAGATCTTGATAGTAAAGATGTCCATCTTTCCCTTATTCAAAACTTAAACAAGCTCCCATTATTCTATATGATGAGGAGAATTTTTAAGCCCCTGCTCTGGACTTTATTGCTACAGAAGGTGAACTGTGAAAAAAAGAAAACCAGTGCACAAAACAGCAGTTGGGAATCGAAGCTCCTCTTTACCAGAACCCCTGCCATATATGTTCTGTCACTCACCTTCTAGACACTCAGTACAACCATTCAATCTATTGAATCAAGAGACTGTTTGATCTTATCTGCATCTGTGAGCTGACTGTCAACCTACTTAGACTGCATATTAAATCATCTATAGTAGCTGTATCAAGCTGGGATGATCTGTTAATTCTAAATTTATTAACCCTTGGAGTGCAGTCATCATGTTTAATCTAGTGTAGCCCACATTTATTTTACAAGACTAAATCCTTCTTTAAGATAGAGCTATGCTGTAGGTTAAAAACAGCTAATGTGGGTTTCATTATGATAATTGGGGGTAGAGACTGTCTGAAAAATATAGGTGTGGCTACCCTAACAGGCTACGTATGTCTGGTCCCAAGCACTCTTCCTAGGCTGGGTTTGCCTGTGAGATGAAATTTTCTCCAGAAACTGTTCTGTCTCTAAAAAGAATGCAAAAGAAAAAAGAGGGTGGGGAAGAAGTGAGAGAGGAGGAAGGCCTCTGACAGATTTCCAGTGGTCCAAAGCCAGAAAGACTGTTTTCCATGGTAGTGCCAACCGCCAATGTAATGCTTGAGGAATAAATTTCCAAAGGCACACACCTAGCAGAAGAGGCTAACAAAATTCCTTAAGTGAGTCAAACTTCTTGATCAGTAAGGACCACCTATTTCTGGATAGAACAGCCTTTTTTTTTTCCCACATAAACCCTTTCCAAAGAAGAATTTCAAGCAATTCGAAATACAAGGTAGTTCTGTTGAAAAGAAAAAAAAAAATGTTCATTTAATATGTTAATCTGGTCTTCAGACAGAAAAAAAAAAAAAAAGATATCCATCTCTTCTACTTGCCCATTACTGATGTTATCAACATATTCATAGCTTTTCTTTCAGACACAAACTGCTAGGCATGCTCCCTTTTTTGGTAACCACGTGCCTGATATCTCTCTAATGTAGCCTAATAACAATTTTAGCATTCAGATGAAGCGATTTCATTCTGTGACTGCCTTTTCTATTAGATTTGATTTTGAGAAGCCCCAGTGGGTGCCTTCGAGGCAGAGATCTATCTGTGAGGCTGCTACCGACTCAATAGCAGCCTGGGCTAACCTTGACCTTTCCCGAGACCCCGCTCCATCTGGTGCCAGCCTGCTTTCCACCGCCCCCCCCCTTTCTTGCTTCATAGTCAACATTGATCAAGGCAGAACGGAGCGCCTCCTCTCCTGGAAGGGCTGGGCAGGCTCAGGAGGACAGCACATTTCAGTATATGGAAATGATCAAGCTTCTTATGCAATCATAAATCTACATAGGAGTCTTGTGATTTGATATTTCATTCACCTCTAAAGATTTTTTTTCTCCCTCCCAACAGGGATTTATAAGCTCTGTAAGAGCTCCCGGACAACGGCTTTCCCCAACACCTGGAAATTATCAAGCTTGCTGCTTGCTGAATGATGCTAACAGCTCTAATGCTGCAAATTCATTTTTAACAACTCACTGGCTTTTATCTAGGATTTGTGTGTGTGTGTGTGTGCGTGTGTGTGTGTGTGCATGCACGCTAGGGTGCGCGTGCGCGTCTTTCCTTAAGAAAAAATCTACCAAAGCAATGGACAGTATCAAAGACACCAAAATCAAATCCGACTGGAATATCCTACATCTCCACACCCATCTCCATTATGTATTTGTAGATAGATAGTTTTTTTTTTTTCCTATTTGTGTATTCTGTCCCCTTCAACTGCTTAAGAGGGCAGAGATAAAGAGGAAAAAAGAGAAAGAGGAAAGAGAGAGAGATGGAAAGATGCCACAGAGGTAACTGGATGTAACATTTGAATTGAGCTTGAAACCTACCTCTCCCCTCCCCAGGCCACATTCTTCCTTTCCCCAAACCCACCCAAATGGTTCCTTCTCAAATCACCCACTACAGTACACAGATGCCTCCTCTGCCTCACACTCTCTTTCTTTCCTCTTCTTCTGTCTGTTTCAGGGGCTGGGTGGTAAAGAGGCTGACTGAGGGGGAGTCACGTGGGCAGCCCGTGGGCAGCGGCAGCAGCAGCTCAAAAGAAATTGACTGACTGGCCGCTTGGGCGCATTTCAATATATGGAAATGACCAGAGGCTTCTGCAATAAATCAGCACTCAACACTTTGTCATTTTTCTAGTTCTGCTTCATTTTCCTATTTTCCTCTTCTTCTCACAGAAGCCTCATTTCTTGTATTTTACCCTCCTGCGTCTCTTCTCACCTCCAACCCCCCCCCCCCCCCTCCCAATATTGGCGCATCCTCGCCAAACGCCCCCCCCTTTCTGTTCTCTGGCTCCCCTGTAATTGGAAACATCCGGTCGACGACGATTGTTTTCTTTCCCTTTAATTTTTTTTCCCCCTAACAACATCGGGCAGTGTTTGCTGCCGTGCCTCAGATTTTCTTCGACCACAGGCACCCGGGATGCGCTTACTCAATCCTCAGGACCGGGACCTCAAGCCCCTTGTGATGAAGAAAAAAGAAAGACGAGGTCCTTCTTTCACCTTTCCCCATCCCAGCGCCCGCTCCCACCCTCGAGGAGTTCCCTTAGCAAACTTAAAAGAATATCAGAAGCAACTTGTGCCGTGAAATGCCCAGGATAGCGCTAGGGGGTAGCCAGAAGAAAAGGGAGGGATGTAGTGGGAATCTAAGTGGGTTTGCAGGTTACTGCTTTTCTTTTGCAGATCCTGTGGTGCCCTCCACCTAACCCTGCCCCTATGCCTCGGGTCTTTTTTGAACTAAAGCCGCGCATCCCTGCAATCTGCAATTACTCTGGATGTTTCTCAGGAGCTCAACACAGCCTGAATTTCGTGGCGCTCACAAAAGCGAAATTAGCAAAACCCCATCAGCGCGCCGGTTTTTTGTGTTGTGTTGTTTTGTTTTTTTAAGTTCGGTGCAGATGCAACCATTACCTAGCTTCCTCCACCCCCTCTCCGGCTCCTACTTGAGATTTCTAATCTTTCAACTTGGGACTCTCTTGTCGACTGGGCAGCCTCTCTTTTTCCTTTCGCTTGGATCTGGGAACAATAGGCATGTAAAGGGTCAGTGGGCATCACCCTATAAAGCTCAGAACCTAATTAATTTTATTAAAGGAGGATCTGTTTATGCAATATGACAGCCTGGGGGAATTAACCATTTGAGGACACATACGCTGTTCAGACACCAGAGATTGCCTCTTCACATCATAAGCTAATACTTCCTGCCCCATTTGATGCTGGGCGGCACCGTGATCCGGGTCTGGTTTTTTGTTTGACCTTGTGAAGAGCTTGTCTAAACCCGGGGTTCTGCACAATTCGAGGGACGCCCAGAAAATCCATATATTCCCATTGCCAGATGACAGTTGAAGTGCCCACCCATTCACAGTTAGCTGCAGTGACGGCTCAAAAGGTCTCACTGTTGGGAATGTGGGGGGTGAACCTCTCACCGCGACCTAAAGTGGATATTTGGAAATACTCTACTTGGAAATCAAATCATATGAAATCCAATATGCCTTCTCAACAGCAAAGGAAAATGTAACCGTTTTAAGTTGTTATTTTTTATTTTTTCCTGCCACTCTGGCAATTTGAAATACATTTTTAATAACCTCCTGGAAAAAAAAAACCAATTTAATAGTTCAGACATATTGTTCCTTGACTTAATATCTTTGTGTATTCCTTAATTGCCCAAACAAAGTTTATTTCATTTACAAAGGCTAACTTTGTGTCTCCTGGGAATTCTAATGTCATAGTTGTTTTTTTTTTTTTTAATCATCACCTTGGATTTTGTTCAACAGGGATCTAGAAATGTATAGCATATGTATAGAAATAGATATGATAAAATATTCAAGAGCTCTCTGAAGGAAAATGTGCTTGAAAATAACCCCCTCTTTTATGGAATTTGTTTTGATTTAGATCTATAGATAGTAAAAAGAATGAAAGAAACTGTGAATTACACTGAATATAAGATGTTTATCACTTTAATATTACACTTCCTAGCTTCCATATTACAGGGCTTTAGAATACTCCCAAACTTTCAGATTGAAGCTCTGCCTTATACGGTCTGCGGTCTGTCTGGAAAGACCTGCCAGCACATGCCAGCTAAAAATGAGTGTCAATTAATAATAATAAAAAAGATCCCTTATTCCTACACTCATGTAATTTAACAGGTTTGCAGAGGAACATAGGATGACAACAGTTGTGAGAACATTCCAATATATGCAGTTCTAACAGCTTTCATTCTAAGACGGCAAAGCTTCCTAAAATAGAATGGCTTAACATTTCTTTTTTATATTAAAAGTCCAATCTACACTTCACATAAAATGTTTTTTTATCACAAAAATATTTGTCTCTAACAAAATGCACTTTTTGTTCTACCAAAAAAGCAAACATCTTGAAACAGATTCTCCCAGCTTTTTACAGTTCCCCATTGCAATTTTCTGTACTATTTTCAACTGCCCCCTCCCCCATATGAGATACTCCGAACACTGGAATAAAAATAATTACAATTGAAATACTGAACTGGAATGTCCTGTTTCCCAATATTGCTAACAAATTCTCTAATTCTTAAACTGCTCTCTGTTGGAACTAGGCAAATTGGGGAACTTACACTGATATGTCTAAGTGCAGTTTGTTGTTTTAAAAACATATTGTACTGATTAATAAAAATGTGAAATAATTTGAGTTACAAATTTTGAACTACAAATCGCCATCTGCTCAAATGGGGGAAAACCAAAAATTGCCGAATATATTTTCTCACCTCTTTTTTTTATGATAACATAAACAACATTCCTGAATAATTAAAAAAAGAAACTGACTACACTTAATGCATTTTTATAGTTCAACAACTGCTTGGTGAGTCCACCTTCTCAAACGTGCAATTATTTCTTTTCTTAATTACTTACATATGTTCTATCAGAAGATGCAGGTTCTAGTGCTTTTCCTGCATATTGTTCAAATCTGTTTAGCTCTATCTATTAGATTACAAGCAAGCCTCTGGGTTGATGTGGTAAAATAGACTGCAATGTTCAGGAACCCCAACTTGGTCTTAGATATTAACTACGTCAGAGACCTAAGGAAACACTCACAGTATCCTCTGAGGGTAAGGAGAAAATAAAACAAATTTCCATGAACCCAGAACCTGTAGGGAAAAGGGATAACCCATCAAATAGAGACATAGATACAAAAAAGGATGATAAGCAATTTAGCTTATTACTTATGGGAAAGAAAGTGGGTGGGGGGTAGACCTGCCATCCATGGCTACTAAAAGCAGTTGTTGATGCCTGGCAAACAGGATCCAATGGAATTTACTAGCCCACCAGCAGAAACCGTGAAAAATCATCTAGGTTGGGCCGAATTGTTGGCTTTGAAGCAAGGAAGAGGATAAGCAGGACTCACCAGGGCAAGGAGTTGAACAGGAGTTCCAACACAGAGTTGAACATACTGCTTTTAAAACCATATCCCAGGCTCACACAGAACAGATAAGCATGTTGACTTTTAATCATCCTAAGAATAAAGAATTTCAATTCTGTTCAGTTAATCATAGAATAATATGATCACTTTTTTTTTCTTTCCTTTTCTAAAACCCTGACGATTCTGGGGCAAGGGTGGGAGGAGACATGCCCCTTTTTATTGTAGAGAGACATTTGCGCCATGATCCGAAAGCCAAAACCTCCTAAGTCATGCCTGCATTTATCGGGCTGTGTCAGGCAGAGGGAAGAGTGAGCCAAATCTGTCCAGTTTCAGGGCAGGTGAAAGTCAGGCTGTGAATCCTCAGGCCCTGGGAAGGATGTAGAAGTTGCTTTCATCACCTTGGAATGAGGTGGAAGGGAATGAAGAACTGTCTCCAGATAACTCTCAACGTCAGCTGCTTTCTCTCTCTTTCTACTCAAAGTGTGATTCCTGGAACAAGGCAGCTGTTGCTTTTGTTTCGTTTTGCTTTTAATTCATAACCGATGTCTCCAATTTATAGAATATTGAATACTGTGCATGATGTGAAGTAGGCAGGCCTCTTATTTGGAATGTAATACCAGGTCTTTTGTCTGCCACACCCAGGCTCCCGTACCAAGTGTAGAGGGGAATGAAGACAAGTTAAAAATAAATAAATAAATAAATAAATAAATAAATAAATTTATTTATTTCATGTCCCCATGTCCTCAAGGGCTTCATGGTCCAGGGGAGAAATCGACACACATCTGACCACAAAACAAGTCAGACTGAGGATAGGAAATAAAGGAGAGATCAAGGAGGGGATCCCAAAGCAGGGGATTTATCAGCTCCTGGGGAAGGGTGGGTAGGGCTTTGGTTGGTGGGAAGATGGCGGGAAGAGCACTCAGGAAGCAAGGACTTGTCTGAGCCAAGACCAGGCACACAAACGGGAGTGGTGAGTTTGGGGCTATAGTTCACCTGGTGTAGCTAGAGCACAGAGTGGAGTGGCAGGAAGACGTCTGGAGAGAGAGGTTGGGGCAAGTTTGGGAGGGGCCTCAAATGTCAGGCTTCATAGTCTTGACCAAATTCCATAAGCAGTGGAAAACCATCTGAGGCTTTTGAGAAGGGTGGGGGTGGCACGCTCTTTGGAGAAATAAAACCTGGAGGCAATTTGGAGGATGGCTTGAAGCAAGTTGTTCTCTGCCATTGAACCTATTTTCCTGTTCGCCAATCTACAGAAGAAGAGGTCCATATGCAAATGACGCAACTTGGATGGAACATTATCGTGGCTTTCTCCTTCATAATTGAAGATGATGCTCTCGACAGGGATTTCTATTTACATGCACAGGATGACTGACTTTCGAAATCTTCACATATAAAAATCTGTTCTTTGAATGCTTCTATATTTGAAATCTTAATGTCAAGAATCTAATTTGCCTTTCCCCATGTGAGTCCTAAAAGTGTTTACCTCCAACCCTTACTCCTTCCCCTGACCCAATCTGCCAAAAAGGAAGACCCAGATTCATGAAGGTAACCTCTCTTTTCTACCTCGAAAGAATAAAGAGCGGAGGGTACCGAAGCCTTCGAACCACCCAATCATATTTATTCAGCATCCACTATAAGCATAGCTCTTTGCTAAACCCTTTTTTTAAAAGATGAACCCAAACACAGATTTTAAGGAAACAAGGATGAATAAATAATACAGGTCATTATCCATTTTTTTTTTTTAAACCTTAAATCAAATAACTGGAGAGTAGCTATTGTGATCTAATCCCTGGTTGGGTGGTGCTCTGGTTTTTAGCACAACATTCCTAGTACAGCCAAGCTGCGTTCTGTAAATTAAAAACCTTTTAAAAATTAGATTCTATCTTTACAGGACTGGAGAGACCAATTTATGGAAACTGGACCATGAGGTTTCGTGGCTTTTGTTTTATTTCTCTGGTTCCACCCAGTAGAAAATACCAGTATGAAAAATGGGACACCATGCTGCATTTCAGATAGCCTTCTGCTAATTAGCAAATTACCCTGTCTCATCATAAGGGCTGCCAGCATTGTTTTAGTACGGGTCTGCTAATATTCCATTCTGAAGGCCCTAATTTAAAAATCTTGTATCTTGGCTGCTAAAGTCACTGCAGGCTGAATCTTGTCAAACAGGAGAAGACTTTGTTTTCCAGTCCTGGACATGGAGCATAAATGGTGTCATTTTAAAATGCCTGGAATGTGTGTGTGTGGAGCTGGGGGAGAGACAAGAAAATTGTCTTTAAATGCTTTCCTTTCAGCACACCTTTGCTGTGATCCCAGATCAGAACCTAGTTCTCTTGAGAATGAAGACTTGCTTTGACATTTTCAGTGAGGAAAATCTCAAGTAACCCATATGGATTTCTCATGCAGGATTTAGCCAAAATATATATTTATATGAGATTTAAACAAAGTCGTTTCTATTGTAACATTTACAATCATTATCGGTTTCTCTGTTAAATTATGTGTTTTGTTTTAAATTAAATCTACTGTCAATAAGAATGAGCAAAAAGTGTGGATTCCAGTTATGTAAACACATATTCATATGTGTATTGGCAAATTTAACATAATACATTAAAATATACAGTATGTCCACTTTAACTAACATCAAAAGTGAATAATTATGGTCTGACTTTTGGAAAATGCTAGGAGGAAAATCAGACTTACATCCATAATTCCATTTTCAACTATTCCATTGTGACTTGGTATTATTTTTATATGGTTCCTTACTTCAAATATCAGATAGTAGAAGATTTCATTCATCTGACATATCATATATACCACAGTGTCAAGGCCAAATGCAAAAGAAGATAGCCTGAGAAAGCATTGAGCCAACCCCAGATCATCAGGTTTCACTTTCTCTGTTTAAGGAATTATTTTAATGTAGATTGTAATGTAGATTACATTATTTTAATGTAGATTGGTGTATGGATATGATATTAGTCAAAAGAAGTGATACTTATAAAAAGCTATATCCCTTGGTAACAATTTAACTCAGAAAATTAGTCTTGCTAATTTTTCTCTTTTTGCTAGCTGTACTTTCAGAAGGGGTATATGTTGTAGGCAACTTCGGTTTAAATGTAAAAGCTGATTAATCCCCTGAGTTATTCTTTAAATTACAGACCCCTAAGTGTGGCTTTTCATCTTTGGCAAAAATTTAAAAGTATCAACTTAAAATTTAAACCCATCTCTATCTAAGAAACAAGTTTAATAGTTTACAGTCTACGGCAATTTAAGTGTGATGACTACTTCTGGGCTCTGTAAGCATTCATTAGCTTACTTTTCTCCCATTAGCTTGCAATAAAAATAATAATATTTGCCATTTAGTAGGGACTTTTCACCCTCAAAGTGCTTCACAGGCATCAAGTGGTTTATTTATTAATAATCTATGTTTCTGCCTAATAAACTAGATTTCTATTTACAATCAAAGGGAAAATTAGAAAATGTTCTGTGTGTGGTGAGTAAAAGGAGTTGCTAACAGACTATCAAATTACATATTTATTTTGCCCTGCCCATTATAATTAGATAGGTTTCTGCCAGCCTTTAAAAATGTCAGGGTCCTAGGCAATGAAGTATAGAAGTCTGTTTCATGTCTGTTTGTTTTTCTGATTTGGTAGGAAGTAGGTTTTTTCAAAGTTTTTACCCCTCAATTTACTCATGTAAAAGAAAACTTGGTTTCAGATACTATAGAATAGACATCAAAGAGATTTCTTTTCATTTGTATTTATAAGAACATATCAGCAGTTCCATTCTGGAGTGGGAGCAGGGAGCCCTCTAGAACTCCTGGTGTCAGCTCAGCGGCCCTGGCTTGGGTTCTGCTCCAACCAGAATAGGAACTGCAAACAAATATTTTAAAGACCCATGGCCTCCAGGACATTTGAATTTTGCAGTCTTCAGCTCTGGCTTCAGGACAGTGGGTGTGGGTGGGGAGGGGTTAGCACTACTCCTCAGTAGGTGACCTCTACGGGGGAAATCAAATAAGCTGGCCAGGGGGTGAGGGGGGAGCGGTGTTCAATGACATCCATAGACGCAGCCATAATGCACCTTGAATACATCTTTACACTGTTTTTCAAATTGACCTTCTCATTTCAAGACATGCTCTTCCCTAAAAAGGAATATTTAGTTAGAACCACTTATGCTTCTCTTTGGACTTGGCTATCCAGAATTCTCGTGAGGAGCATCAGAAATGCTTGCAGGTTTCAGGAAATTCCTTTGAGAAGGCACAGCATAAAACGAAGGTACTGACTGGTTTACCAAGAGGTTTAAAATGGCTCAGTATCCAGCAACTGAAATATATAAATACACAAAACAGCGGACAGCCCTCACACATTGAGAAACGCATTGTATTGGCACTGTGTACTCTCTCTTAAGGCTTAGAGATGTTTATGATAATGGGATATTACCTTACGTGTGGTGATACTTTACAATTTTTACAGTATTTTTGCATGCACTTTCCTTTTCAATTAAGCATACTTTGATCTCCTTTCACATTGATTTTTGGCTTCTTTGCTCTTTAATATTTTTGTTGTGTTTCTTCTAACTGATAAGAATGGAGTAGTGTAAACAACTTCCTCATATGTTTGCACGATGCTGCCTTGTTATAATTACGTGTGTTTTTCAAAGGTCTCTAAGCCAGCCATAAAAATTTGCTCAAAGCTAAGTTTGAAATGTTAGGGTCTTCTCCTGTGGGTGAACTCTTTCAAACACCATAAGAACCTGAATTTTGATCACTTGAAAACATAGACGCTGGAAACAAACCCTCAGAGAGGATTTCTGTCTCACAAAGCGATTTCGTCCACCTCCCACTATTATTTGTGCAAAGAATGGATGTTTTCAGAAGTTAATTTTGGTCCTTTTAAATGGCTGAACAGAAGCGTGTGAGGCAGAAATAGGCCTTCTGATTCACCTTCAGTTTTAAAAGCGCTAATTTCTGCCTTCTGAGTGCCTTTAGAACAACTTGTCCCCATCTTTGGCATCAGAAAGCCGGTTTCCAGTAAGAGGGGAGGAGACACAGAGAGAGCCATCCCCCTCACCCTGCACACATGCCACCCATCTAATGCTCTTTCTGAAGAAGGCAGAGAACTCTTTGCAAAATCGCCACAGGCAGAACAGAAGTGGAGGGACATCACTATTTCACAAGGCCTTCTGATGAACAGCCAGTTACTGTGTCTCCTCAAGGCAGGACTTTAACTCCCCTTTATGAGTCCCGTGGAAACAGAAGACTTAGCGGCCAGGAGGACTCACCTCTCTCTGCAGAAAGCCATTTGCTCTCTCGTCCCTCATTTCTTTACACAACCAGCATTCATATAAAACAGAATTGCGAAGTTGGCCAGGATAGGGAACAAAATTGCAATTCAATTGCTTTTTTTACATTTTGTAAAATAATGGCAATAAATTAAATAATCAAAATATTTAGCTGTGTAAACTGGCTTCTGCCACTTGCACAGTTACTTCTTTTCATGAGGAAGGTTGCTTTACATACCAATAGGTGTTTTTAAAAATTATCTCAATGTCTATTTAGACATGCTGCTCCAGGAAGGTCTTCTGGTTTTTTCAGCTGAAATTAATATTTGCTAATAAAAGAACTGTCAGGGCTTTGAAGTAAACATTCATTTATGTACCCAAAAGAACAGAACATCACCAGTTTTCATCTGCGCACTGTCCCTCGGTCCCAGTCAGTCAGCGATCCACATGGCTGCCATGCTGGCCAGAGGTGGGCATCAAGCTCAAGATAACAGGGGCTACCTCCTTGAAAAAAGGACACAGAATAGTGAATTAATTCCTTTTACCAGCCCTATATGCTCCTGGCAAAAATAAAGGCAGTGTGTGGGCTGGATTCTGCTTTTACTCATAAAGTTGAAGGTGTTGGCTATAAGAACGACTGTCAAAAGGCGTTTGTACCATAACCCATGAGAATTCAGGGGAGGGGGAGACTCCAGAGGAAAAACTCAATCTCACACCTACTAAATTTTCATATCTATTTCAGGCATAAATGGATTCTAAAATTTTGTGGCTTGAAAAAAAAAAAAGTTCAGTGAACACAGCAGAAACTGCAACACTGAGACATTTCAACCTGGAGAACTGGAAGCTGTGATGGGATCGGGATCATGGAGCCTCCCTGGGCATGTTTATGATCATAGTCCAAATCACGCATCACTGATGGCATTATCAGCCAGGAGCGGCACCCCAAAGGCACCTGGACCCTAAATTCGCTTCTCAGGCCTTCTCTCTTGCACCTGCCTTGCTTCCTCGGGAAGGCTCAGGCAATAATTGAAAAAAAAAAATGAGATTTTTGTAATACTTTTCAAGGATTACCAAGTCAATTACTGAGAGGGAGAAAAATAAAGGGGAACTAGTTGAGCATCTCATGCTAGGGCACATTCAATTCAAACAGCTCCCAGGGAGTTAAAATACTCTCTATATGGCAAACAGTGGGTGCCTACATGTCGCTGGCAAGCCCACAGCAGTTTAAGGTAATATTTTGGTCAGCAGGTGTAGACCCCAAATGAACAGTGGTTTAAGACCTGGATTGTAAGAGGCAGACATGTGCCAAAATTAGAAAAGCATTCTCCGGCTATTATTTAACATTCTACATATGTGAGATACAGAATGAAAGAATGAGAATTATCTTAAAATCCCTGCTAAAGCAGGGCCTGCTTTCTCAAGGCAATCTCAAGCTTTAGTAGTTCAGACAGATTCTCTAGCTGACAATTAATATTAATGGGTAGATTTCACAATGTGGCATTATCACACGGGAGATGGGTGGGCACACCATCTGGGTTTTGGCAGGTATTAGATGTAATCAAAGGGATTACGTGGCTCAGGGAGAAATAGAAAACCTTAGGTTTGTTTAGTCTCTTGCCTCTTTTGTTTGGACGCAGCTCTAGGTGTGCTTAACTATTTTCCCCCTTGTCCTTTATTTGTGGTTGGGAACATCTCCAGGGGAAAAACAAAACAAAACAAAAAGGGATGGACAACCCACAAAGATAGTTTGGATATGGTATCACAGCCCATTTTTCCCTCTCATAAAAATTCACCAAATATTTTACGGAATGCCTACTATGGGCAAGGAGCCCCACCAGGACACTTCCGCCAGCTTTCCCTCTATAAGGATGTCAGTGTGCACAGGTCGATTTCTGGATACTTTAGAATAGGTTAAAGGGCACTCTGAATCTGCAAAGATAATACAAGACAATTTCTTGGTCCATCTTTACCCCTTCCCTCATTTACCTCCAACAGACACACACACACACACACACACACACACACCCCAATGTATTTAAAAGATCAAAAGGGAGAATCCACCTCAGATTGTAGAATCCACATCGTTGGATTGCTATTGGAAACGTTCAATAAACTAGACGAATAAACCATGTTTATGCTCAATAAAAATAAATGGAAGTTGTTGATCGGTGTATACTCTTGGAGAAGACAGGTGATTAGGCAGTTTTGGGCTGCAGGTAACTTGTGAATTTTACATTTCACTACCTCCTTGAACATAAAAAAGACAATGATGAGTGAGAAGTCGGCTTGCACTCTCAGACATTCTGTTCATGAAGAAACACTTCTAATCCTCCAGTTTCCCGATCAGGAAGTGTCTTCCATCCCACGGATACACACTCTCTGAACCTGCAGTGATACTGTCTTACTGTCTTTTTTCATTATTTCTCACATACCCAGGGAGAACAGCAGCAACAGAACCCCAACCTCCACCAGCCAGTGATGCAGGCACAGGCCCTCCTCCGGGCCTGGTTACAAGCATACAGACTGAAGAAGAGCCCAAATTCTGCTGAAGTTGTTTCAGAGTTTGATTAACTTATCTCAAGAAACCCAGCATGTGAGAGGTGTATGCTAAGTCACATGACAGTGATTATGGGCCCCAATTTTCTCTAAATACAGATCAAGTTGGGCCAGTCCCACTTGGCAATAGCAGCAGGATCTTTTAAAGACCCATTTCCTCTTTACCTTTTTTCCAATCCACCTTACCCAGCACAGAGCTCACCCCCCTACTCATCTCCCCAAACAACAAAGATAAACTCAGCTAACACCATTTTTTCTTTCTCCCAGGCCAGCTACTTCCAGGCATCTTCTTGGGTGCAACAGGCACGCGCTCCATCCTTTATGTGAATCTAAAATTTTGCTGTTAACAGCATAACTACATCTTCAACCACCCAGACGAACTTGAGCCCTTAAGGGTCCAAAGCGCACGGCCATGTACCCACATGCATGGAAGCACATGCAGCTCCTCTAAGTTCATTAAAATTAAATACAATTAAAAATTCAGTTCTTCAGCCACACTTCAAGCACTCAATAGTTACATGTGGCTCATGACTACCTGGACCATGAGGATACAGTACATTTCCATCATCGCAGAAAGTTTATGGGATAGTGGGACTAAAGGCCAAGAGAGCAGAGAAGTTTTCCTGAACCCTGCAGATGAGAGCCTGGGAGCCAGACCCAGGCGCTCACTAAGTTTGCACTTAAATCTAAATGCTCTCTCCTTCTCTGCCTTTGTGACACCCAGTTCCTACCGCATTTCAAGAGGGGAGTCAGGGCCATGGTGAAAAGCCTCCATAGAGCGGAATTCTGGGGCAAATTCTTTGCTAAGGGGAGGACGAGGAGGGAAGCTTCCCGGGCAGGCGTTTGGGTCCCACTCCCGCGCTGCCAGCTTCTCGCCCTTACCCCCAGCTCCAGCCCGGCCGAGCTCCGAGCGTGGGAGCCGGGTCGGGACTCGGGTGGATGCCTGCCCGCGCCGCCTGCGCCCGGTGTCCTCTCGCCTGTCCTTTAGTACAAGGGCGGGCAGCGCAGGACAAAGGCGCAGGCAGCAGCTGCCCGGATCGGCGCGCAGGGGCGGCCTTGGCCACTCGCAGCGCCCGCCGCCTCCGCGGCCCGGCGGGGGAGGCCCGGCGCCCGCCTTTGTCTGCGCCACCGCGGAGGGCCGGGTCCGCAGGAAGCGCGCGCCATCGTGCGGCCGGATCCGGGCACTGCAGCCCCGGAGGCGCGGCGCGACCTTCCCGCGGCCAGAACCCCCAAGCTTGGCCAGAACCCTCGCGGGGCCGGCGGTGTCATCGCGACGGCGACCGCTTCGGTGGCTCGGGTGCGTTCTACGAGCTACGCTGTGCGTCGGGGAAACGCATCGCACTTCTCATAAAGGCGTCTGAGGTAAGGCCAACAGAAAAAGTAGAAGGTGGACATACTTGTCTCCGTAGAATGAGTAAAAAGAATCCAGTCAGATCAAGAACCCTTGTTAGTATGGTTGCTTGCGTCTGTGTGGAACAGCTCTGAGGCGTCGCAGAAGAAACTGGGTCGAGTACTTGCCCGGTGAGCTAAGACGGCCGCGGGTCTGGGAACCAATGTAAAAGGGTGGCTCCTGGTTCTTCCGACTCTGGTGCCAAAAGCACATCTTTCCTGTTCAAAACGAAAGCGTCTGGTAACATAAAGATACGTTTAATACAATGTGTCTGTGGTATGCACCACGTGCAGAGGTGGCTGGAGCCAGAGATGAGGTAAATAGTTAAACACACCAGCTTCCTGCGCTCTGGGGGCCCAGAGTCTACACACACAACCGCACAAGTCACAGGAAGGGAGTTAGCCCACATGTCCCACGGCCCTTGGTCAAGAGGAGGTTTTCCTGGGTTGAAGCACCCTGTTCAGCAGGTCTTGCTGTCTTACTTGGTGAGGATGCAAAATGTATCCGTTGTCTTCACTTGGTGGATCAAACGCCTCTCACGTGGCTTTTGCCTCAGAAATTGCTCACTGGGGAAGATACGCAGAAAAGGAGCATTGACCCCCTGGCTTACTTTCGAAGGCAGAAATAGAGTGATGCTCTATCTCTTTCCAACTCAGTCTTCCCTCCTAAACTTCCAACTCCATCTTCCAGCATGGATTCCAACAAATTAAACCTATGAGGTCATTTAGCAAGTTAGAATTGGTTATGGTTAAGCTTCCAATCCCCACAGCCTTGATTCTGTCACATATTTGTTGAATTGGGCCTTGTGACATAGATGCAGACAAGACCGGCCCCCAAGAGCATTAAATCTAGCCAAGGAGTCAAGGTATATGCCACAGACGAGTAGAGCTCTTCCAGGCGGGGACTATACCATCAACTTCTTGGTGATCCCAGGGGCCAGTCTAATTTCACTGAACCAAACTCTAAACTTGTTCTTTATTTACCCTGGAAGGGCTCCATGAGGTCAAAGAAATGATACGACAGGAAGATCAGCTTCCCAGCAGTTGGGCTGGAGGGAGTATGCTGGACAGCAGGACTGGCCTTCGGGTTTGAAAGAGTCTCTCCTGATTTGTAAAGAAGACTTGATCTCCACGCAAAGTGGAAACAGCTAGAGTCCTGAGAGCAGGGATTGAGGAAAGAAGGCCTCGCCCAGGAGAGAATCCAGTCAGGCTGCCAAAGCATGACCTTGGGCTGAGCAGAGGGGTCTGTGTGTGTGGTGTGTGAGCTTGCCAGTGTGGCTGGGTCTGGGCAGTGAGCACTCAGGAGCCCTGCTTCACCAAACCAACCTGTTGGGAGCAAAAGGACTGATTTGGGGAGCAGGTGAGTGAGACCTTCTTGAGTCACAGTCTATTGCTTTATTTCTGTCCCCCAGATGCAAGTTTCCAAAAATGCAAATCCTAACCCCCATCCTTCTCCTGGAGCTCTGACAAATCCAAAGCACAAGCAGGAGGGGCTTGGCAGGGCAGCATGAACCTGATCAGCATTTCCTTCACAGCGAAGGAAAGCACTCCAAGTGTACTTGAGCACTGCATGAGGCACAAATTAGGTGAGTTGGATTTCCTGTTTTCTTCTGAGAACTCAAGGTGGGTGCATCCTTGCACTTTCTCTGCTTCTGCCATAAGACCTCTTGTGGACCTGCCTTGGTCCTGCTTTCCGTGGGGTAGACAAAAGGAATTAGTAACAGTAAGGAGCCCACTGCCTAGAAAATCTGCTTAGCCAACTGGAATATATTGATAATCTAAACCATCTACGTGGGGCAGGGGACCAAGTCAACATGAAGCAGATTCAGATTCAGTGTCCATTTCCTGAGTACCCGCTCAGTGTCCTGCACTGTGCTGAGCACTTGCAGGCAGGGAATCATCTTCCATTTTGTTTATTGGGATTCCTGTGACCTAACAGGGTGGTAGTGGACCCCTATCTCTCCATAGCTCTGGAGAAGACATCATTGCCACAGCACAGTCAGGGTGTGGTTGGACAGCATCCTTGGAAATTGCTTACTGATCAGGTATTCCGCCTTGTAAGTAGTTAAGATGCCTCTTCCCTCAACTGATGGAAGACTGATTGGACATACCAGGAGCCAGAGACGTCTTCCAGATCCTTCTCCAACCTTGTCTTCTCTCCCCTCAAAAAAGATTGCTGTCATTGGCTCCTTGAGGAAGACTTGGGCCTTGGTGCCTGTCCTCCCAGTGGGAAAGCCCTTTGCCCTCTCAGTGGGGGAGCCATGAAGCTTCCAAGCCTTGCCTTGGGCTCCCCTTGGGCTCCTGGCTCGTGGGAGGCAGAGGTTGGTGAGAATTAATTGTAAAGTGCATTGAGAGGCACAAATGAAAACCAGTCCCGCGGCGGAGAGATTATTACTGTTGGCAATTTGGGTTTTCTGAAATAGCTCTTAGGATTATGACTGTGGCAGCCCAAACCCCAGAGGTGAGCTCAAGGCTGATAGATTTTCTGAGTGGCCCCATTTTGCTGCAGCCTTCCAGCTTCCCTTCCCTTCAGGGCGGGGTTGAGCGACAGCGAGGTGCCTGGGCTGGGGAGCTCTGTCCCCTCTGAAGGCTGCAGATACCAGAGCAGCTGAAGGCTGACCCCCACGTTCTTGAGAGAGGGTCCCCGGACTCCCCGGCATAATTTCCTTCTCACTTCACGGTTGCGTCCCTGTCTGAAATGGCAGGTGACCTAAGTGGGAGCGGTGTGCAAATTGATTTGGAGGCGATCGATGGCTCGGGGCGCGGCCAGGGCTCGCTGCCGTGTCCCTGACCCTCTCCGAATCGATTCACACACCGTTCCTTCTCAGCGCACCTGCCACGTCGGATGGAGAAGGACGCGTGAAGTGAGAAGAAAATTACGTGTTGTTAGGCCTCCGCGGTCACCGCCGCTGCCACCGCGCCCTCTCCTCCCGGCCCCCCACCGCATTGCAGGCCGCCACCACTGGCCTGGGGGAGCCAGAGAGCCCTCTCCATGGTTGGAGACGCAGCCTGGAAGGCCGTGACACCGGGGGGCGGGGGGGGGGTGCGGGGGGGGGCTCACACTGGCGCCACCACTTGGAAGCCTCGATCCAGGTGACCAAGAAGCTCGCCCTCTTCCCCAACACATGGCCTCTAAGACGTTTGCATGGAACTTTCCTCTCTTTCAAGATCATTGCAGACCAACTTGGAAACAGACCACTTCCTTGGCGGGCCCAGAGTCACTGGATACTCGACTTCCATTCATTTGAATCTATTCACTCACCCATTTCGACAAGCCTCAGTGGAACCCCCAGCCAGGGCCCAGCACCAACCAGAGATCAGGCCTGCATTATCACCAATGCAGGCTGCCAGCGAGGAAACAGAGTGTGCTCACAGGTGCACCTGAGGAGAGCCCAACGCACCACAGAGAAAGAGAGCGAGTAATATAATGGGAAGATTCCTGTAGCTATTTAACACAGACCTCATCCACCCACGTCAGTCTGTCAGCCCCTAATCGCTGGTTCCTGGCCTGCTAGGAGAAGAGGAGCTCGCACCAGACTGTAAATAGACTGTGTCACTAAGTGGTTTTTTCATAGCAAGACTTTCTCAGTGAAGGAAGCAGTGCATTTTACATTCAGCTGCAAAGAATTCCTGGATCTACACTTTGGGTCAAACCCAATCTATCCCTTAGTCACAACAGGCATCCTGCCTCGGTCCCACAATAATGTTAGGGGCAGGGGTAACCTAAAAATGCCCCCTGCCGCAGATGTCCACATCCTAATTTCCAGAACCTGTAGGTTTTACACAGCAAAAGAAACTTTGTGGGTGTGATGACATTAAGGATTTTGAGACAGGGAAATTATCCCGGGTTATCTGGGTGGGCCCCAAATAATTGTGAAGCCCATTAGAAGCGGGAAGCCAGAGGGGAAGAGTTGGAGAAGATGTGCTGATGGAAACAGAGTTCAGGGTTGGAGAGAGGTTTCAAGATGTTAATCTGCTGGCTTTGAAGATGGAAGAAGAGACCACAAGCAAAGGAATGTGGACAGCTCGGAGAAGCCGGGAAAAGCTGGCACGGCTTCTCCCTGATTGTCTCCAGGAACGACCAGAACTGCCAGCACCTTGACTTCAGCCCAGTGAGATGGATTTTGGACTTCTGACAACCAGAATTGTAAGGTAAATAAACTTGTGTTGTTTAAGCTGCTTAATTTGTAATTTGTTACAGCAGCAAGAAGAAACTAACATGGGGCCCGCAAAAAATGTGTTCTTTTCAGAAGAAGAAAAAAATGATTTTCAGAAGAAGAAAAAAAAGAAAATATTTTAAAATCTTATCACAGTCATCTTTATACCAATGTAGTTATAAGATAGATTTTTTTTTTTTAATAGAGGAAGGTGTCCCCAAAGGCAAAAGTGCCAGGGGCCCTAAAGTCACAAGCAACCTTGATTTGAGTAGCACTGATCACAAGGATTCCCACCCCCACTTAGCAATTCTAGACCGATAAGACAGATAAGAACGTACAGTCTGAAGCAGAACCAAACAATCCACCAATCTTGAAACAGCCATTCTGGCTACTTATTATAAATCCGTCAAAAACCAATATTTCTAAATAGAATTTTAAAATGTGCTAAATTTATTCACCCAAACACATCCAAGTGATTTATTTATAATAAAGGAGGCTGAGTCTGCCTCTGTCTTTCTCGTACGGTCTTCCATTGTGCAGAAGTGGGCTTCCCAAAAAATTAGTGGTGTTTCCACATTCATAATTGAGGATTCCTTTCGTTTGAAAGGCCCTGTTGGAGATTTCTGGATACTTGGAAGCTAAATAAACTAAGAGGTTTTTTCTGTTGTTGTTTTTTTTTTTTTACCTTTTAATCCTGCTTCTGCCTGTTCTGGAGCTACTGAAATCAAGATTCTCCCACAGGCAGAGAACCAAAGTGATTCCTTTCAGCAAACTCTTTGACTTACTGTCCAGGTTCTGACACATTCCTTTGCCAACAACAAATAAGTGAGAACACTTCCAATGAGCAATGGCACCTCTTCTCATTTGTAGACGGGAGCGTCAGCCTGAAAATAGTGGCCAAGTGTTTTGACGCAAAAAGCAAGAATTTCAGGCCAACTGCAGCCAAGTAGGCTATTCTTAGATGTGCATAGGAGGCTGAGAGGTCTCTGTGTGGGTTGTTGGGAAATGGTTAGGGATTTGTGACTTTTAAGTGGCTCTTGAAAATGTTTGGAGATGAACAAGCCCCTGCAGATCCTATTCGTCACAGATGCTCCAATTCCCCCTGACCTTCTGAGCCCTTCCTAAACATGCACTAGTTTCTGAGGTGTTCCTCAGTAATTCAGAGGTCCATGCAGATTGATCCTTCCCACTGCTGACCCCCTATGATCCCTTTATTCAATACTGTACTTATCTTTGGATCATGTCTTGGTCCATTGGGCTGCTAAAACAAAATACCACAGACCAGATAGCTAATAAACAACAGAAATCTACTCCTACCAGTTCTGGGGACTGAGGAGTCCAAAATCAAGGTGCCAGCATGGTCCCATGCTGCTGAAGGTCCTCTTTCTTGCTCATGGCTTGTGCCTCCTTGCTGTGCCCTCACATGGAAGGGGGCTAAGGATCTTTCTGGAGACTTGCTTATAAGGCATCAGTTCCACTCATGAGGGCTCCACCTCATGACTTAAGCACCTCCTAAAGGTCCTAATACCATCATCTTTGGGGGTTAGGATTTCACCATATATGTTTGGGGTGGAGGGACACAAACATACACACTATAGCAGATGATATCTTAAGTAACCCTTGAGTGTTATCTTCGCAGAGTCGTACTGATACCATCTTCATCCGACTTCCGTTTTCCAAGTGTGTGATGTGTGCGACCACACCCTCCTATCTTCCCCTGACCTCCGTGCTACCTTACTTGCCTACTTTTCCTCACACCTCACTGGCTTCTTTTCATTCTCCTTTGATGTTTCCTCCTTTTCTAATAAACCTCTAAATGTTAAAGTGCCTCAGTGCTCTGTCTTTTGTTCTTCTAATTCTCTGTCCTCCTTCTCTCCCTAGACAACCTTCTCCAGCTCCATGGCTTCATGAACCCTGGCTTCATGATGACTGCCAAATGTCTCCTTCCTGCCTGGACCTCTTCCCTGAGTTCCAGACTCATATTTCCAAACACTCACTCAACCACTCCATGTGGCTATGGTGGCGGCTTTGCAATGAGTCCTATTGACTAGACTGAGCTACATTTCCCAGGCTCCCCTTTCTGTTATATTTCCAGATAGGCTGGGGTACAGGAGAGATTCTTGAAAGATTTTGGAGGGTGGAAGGAAAGCAATAACCCCATTGTAGTTCCCAGGGATTATTGCTGACCTACTGGCTCAGTTTTTGGCATGAAACAGCAGTGAGGCCTGCAACTGTTCTACCTTCCTCTGGACCTTCTTTTGGCTTCTCTGGATCCTGAGTCAGATGTCTGTTTAGCTCTGTGACAAAGGGCCCCAGCTTCTGCAGGATGCCTACTCTAGAAGATACATATTCTAGTGCCTCTACTTCTCTGGTTAAACTCTGAGAGATACAGATGTCCAAAAGGTGCCTCAGACATCATGTGGCCCAGGCAGAATTGTTCCATGACCTCTCCCCAGAGTACTCTCCACCTTAGTCAACACAAGGGAAACCACAAAACAAATCATCAATTTGTCCTATTAGCTCTATCTCCAAATTACATTGCCCTCCTGGCTGCTTCTCACCACACTCATTTCTACAACCCTAGTTCTACCCACTTCCATCTCTCATGTGGACAACTGCAACCGTCTCTCAACTACACTTCCAGCTCCCCTCTCCCTCCATTCCTTGTAGTCCATCCTCCACACAGTAACCAAAGAATCTTCTTAGAGCTTAAATCACAGAGTTTCCCCCTACCCATCATTTTAGAACCTCCCATAGCTTCCCATTGCAATCAAAATATAAATAGAAAATTCTAGAGGGTTATACATACTTTGGCCCCTGATGCTCCGTCCTTATGCTCACCCACTTATTGTCTGTCTTTAGATATGCACCACTCTCAGATGTGCCTCTACCAGCCCAAGGGTCTTGACACCTGCTCTTCCTCCTGCTTTGATTGCTCTTTTCTCAGATCCTCACATGGTTCCATCCTTCTTACTGTTCAGGCCTAAACTGGATGTCACCTTCACTGAGACATCCTTTCCAGCCCCACTCCCCCAGTTATGTTCTACCACATTACCCTAGTTTGTCTTCCTCAAAGGACTTCTCTATATGTGAAGTTATCTTGTTGATGTATACTGTTTATGTGTTTCTGAAATGCCCCTATCAGACTAAACAGAGGGGAGTGATTAGTACATAAGCATAACCAGCCCCCAAATGTTGATGCTTCAACCAAGTTGCTCATCATTCTACTCTAGAAACCGTGTCTCTTTGGACAGATTGGGCAGATCTGTAGCTGTATCCTTTTTGTGATGAGAGAGAGGATGCAAGTTAGAGGGGTAGAGGGAGGTCATTGAATAATTCCAAAAAACATAATTGCTATAACATATATGCAGACTAATTCATATTATTAGTTCAGTGATGTGTATTTACAGTAACATAGGATGGGAGATGAGCTTCATAATGGTAGCCCATCACATTCTTTGACGTCCATGTCAGTCTTACCTACCAGAGTCTGTGTAGACTAGCTGCAGTTGAAATTCCCATTTCCTCATCACTTCCTTTGAAATTTATCTGAAGTGAGAAGGAATGGTTTGCCCATACAGAAGTGTCCAAAGATGTGGCTGGTGCAAGAAGAAACTCAGCAGAAAGAATCTGAATCTACACTGGGGTCTGCAAAGACCAATATTTCCTTTCTTTTCATTAGATTATAGAACATTAGAGCTCACAAGGAGCATAAAAGATGATGTTATGGGCTGAATTGTGTGCCTCCAAAATTAATTTAAAGTCCTAACCCCCAGTATTTCAGATTGTGACTTTATTTGTAAATAGGGTCATTGCAAATATAATTGGTTAAGTTGAGGTCACATGGAAATAGGGTGTGCCCCCTAATCCAATATGACTTGTGTGTGTGTGTGTGTGTGTGTGTGTGTTTTAAAGATTTTATTTATTTATTTGACAGACAGAGATCACAAGTAGACAGAGAGTCAGGCTGGGTAGGGGGAGGTGGGGGGGGAAGCAGGCTCCCTGCTGAGCAGACAGCCTATCCCAGGACCCTAGGATCATGACCTGAGCTGAAGGCAGAGGCTTAACCCACTGAGCCACCCAGGCGCCCCATGACTTGTGTTTTGATAAATGGGGAAATTTGGACAGAGGCAGGCACACATGAACATGTAGTCAGAGATCAGCCAAGGAGTATCAAAGATAGCCAGCAAACCACCAGAAAGTAGAATAAAAACATGCGTGAGAATCTCTCAGAGCCCTCAAGAACCAGCTCTGCTCACACCTTGATCTTGGAATTCCAGCTGCCAAAACTGTGAAACAATAAATTTCTGTCATTTAAGCCCCCTGATTTGTGTCACTTTGCTATGGGAGCCATAGCAAACAAATTTAGACAGCCTGGTTCAACTCTTCATTTTTGAGCAATAGTTCTCAATGGGGGAATTCCGCCCCCCCACCAGGGAGCATTTGGCAATGTCTGAAGACATTTCTTCTGGTTGTCACATCCAGAGGTGCTACTGGCATCCAGGGGATAGATGCCAGGAATGCTGTTAAACATCCTGCAATGCACAGAACAATCTCCCCCAACAAAGAATTATCTGGCTCAAAATGTCAATATTGCCAAGTTTCAGAAACCCTCTTTTAAAGATACAGGAACAGAGTCCTGGAGAGTTCAAGTGATTCACAAGGTCACTAAGAACATTAGGGCAAGGGGAACCTGGGTGGCTCAGTCATTGGGCATCTGCCTTCAGCTCAGGTCATGATCTCATGGTCCTGGGATTGAGACCCTGGGTTCCCTACTCAGCGGGAGGCCTGCTTCTCCCTCTCCTAATCCCCCTGCTTGTGTTCCCTCTCTCACTGTGTCTCTCTCTGTCAAATAAATAAAAATCTTTAAAAAAAAAAAACATTAAGGCAAAACTGGAACCAGGGTGCAGGCTATTGGCCCAGAGAATGAGCAAGAAGAGATTAGTCCTGGCAAGAACCCTGGGGAAACCATGTTCTAAAATATAGGTAGAGGAAAAGAAGCTGACAGGGCAGGCAAAGAGGGAGGGGGGCACTAGAGAGGAAAGAGGAGAAGCAAGAGTACTTGGAGCTCCTGGGCTTGGGGCCAGAGGTAGACTGCAGAGGACACTAGAGCAGAAGCTCTTACAAGACATCAGTTAGGAAAGGAAGAGAGAAACATACGGATAGCTGTAGGGAGACTGGGTGGATGGGGGATTGGGAGTTTAAGATAGAAGGGACTGGAGCATTGAGAGGAGCCCACAGAGGGTTGAGATTGAAGGTGCAGGGTAATATCAGGGGAGTGTTACTGAGAAGGGAGCAGGGGACAGGGTCCAGAGCCCAGAGTGGGAGGATTAGCTTAGACACAAGGAGGAAGGCAGAAGAAATTAATGGAAAGTGACTTTCAGAGGGAATAGGTTTTTCCATTCTATTCTGCCTTAATCTTATCTTATTATACTTTGAGCATAATATTTGCTAATAATTCATTAATGTGGAGGAGAACTTTGGGCCTTCTGGATGCGTTCAGGGATATGATGGGAGCACCAGCTCAGGAAGGCTTCTGGTCTTCTCTGTTATTCCCCGAAAAGCTACTGCTACTTCCTCCCAAGCACGCAGATCTATCTGCCTTACGAAGTTTCCAACGCCTGGTCCTACAAAAGCTGATGGATGCAGAAACAAAAACAGTGGGAATGACCCAAACTCCATAGGAAAGGGTTCAGTAACATAGGGATAACTGGCTGGCCTGGCTTCATGGCCGTGCGACCCATATGGTCACGCAACACCCTGTGCTCAGAAGGGGTTCTGTGCTTGGGGCTTACGGCTCTGTGGTCACAGTCTTAAAACTATCAATCTCATCTTTGGCTTTATGTTTTGTAAGTGAAGTCTGATGGGACAATGGAGAAGGCACCAAGGGCTTGGAGCCTTGGCTCAAATGCTGGCCTGCCTCCTACTGCCTCCCCAGGATGGGCTCTTGGCCCCTCCCTCTTAACCCCACCCAGAAAGCGCTGCCCTGCCCAGAGGGAGTGAGTGAGAGGGCATGGGCACAAGTGGGGTTGGGGAGCGGGGTACAAGCCCTTAGCTACCAGTGAAGGTCTGCACTCTCCCTGAAACTATCCCCATACACGAGGGTGTGCAAGGTTAACTAGCAAATAGAAAACACCTCAATGGATCAAGAGAGAGGGAAGAAGAAAGGAAATGGCTTTTTTCATGGTTTTTCAGCAAGGGACCCCTCGTTTTCGTTTGGCAGCAGGCCCACAAATCATGCAGCTGTCCCTAGTGACTGGAACAAAGGAAGCTGAGAGAACCAAGAACAGAGTTTCCCAGAGTTTTCAATCACTCTTTCCCCAACTAATAGTTATCAAGCACCTAAAAGACTCTGGAGTTACACGACTAAAGAGACACAACAGTTGGGGAAGTCAGTGAACTTTGAGACTGGAGAGGGCTGGGCCCGCATGTGTGAAGACAGGCCACTGCATTGCAGGGTGGCGAATATCATGAGAAGTCTGCCCAGGGACGGTGGGAGCCCTGGGAGGGGCCTCCACCTGCTTTGGGAAGAGAGAGGAGGCTTCCCAGAGAACACACTCTCTGAGTAGTGCCCTGAGTGAGAATTATTCAGAGGAAGAAAAAGGAGCAGCGACCCAAGGACTCAGGGAATACATGGGCAGTTTGGAAGATGCCAGTTGTTCCAAAAAGCTGGATGACAGGGAGAAGAGAGCTCAGAGAAGTCAGCAGCACCAAATGAGGGGTCTTATTCTCCATGCTGAGGACTTCTGGCTTTATCTGGAGACTGTGGGAGCCACTGAAGAACTTTAAGCTAGGCTGCCCTACCCAGATTTGTGCCTTAGAATGATGGTACAGCCCTGTATGCAGAATGGCTTTAGGAACCCAGACTGGAGCCAGGAAAAACACTGAGGTTTTGGTTTCCATCCAGATCCAGGCAAGAGGCGATGAGAGCCTTAACCGAGGTGGTGGCAATAGGAATGGAGAGAATGAGCCTCCTGATTGTATGACCTTGAAAGATATTTATAAGATGGAATGGAAATGGAAAGGCATCATGATGGATTCACTGGGGTGAGGGGTAAGGTAAAGGGCAAGTCTTATATTTCTGGTTTGGGCCAATAGGATGTTGTTGCAAACATTGTTCATAAAGAAAATCAATTCACAGGATAAGTATATAGGCAATTTTTTGAGATGGTCCCCAGTGATCACCTCCTGGCACTAATGCCCTTATGTAATACCCCTGTCTTGACTGTGGGCTAGATGTAGTGACTTGTGTGTAATGAATAGAATATGGCAATAGAAATGAGATGTCACTTCCAAGATTAGGTTATGAAAGACCATGTGACTCCTGTCTTGGTATCATTCGCTATCTCTCTCTTACCTTCCCACTCACTCACTCACTCTGAGGGAAGTCACTGCCATATTGTAAGCTGCCCTATGGAGAGCCCACATGGGGAGAGACAGTAGCAGCTGAATCCTGCCAACAACTATTTGAGTGGGCTTGCAAGTGGATCCGCCCCAAGTAAGCCTTAAGATGACTATTGCCCCAGCCAATACCTTGCAGTCTTGTGAGAGACCAGAGCCAGAAAACCCAAGCCACACCCAGGTTCTGGATCCATGGAGATTGTGAGATATGCTTTGTGGTGATTTGGTACACAGTAATAACCAACCAATGCAATAAGCAAGATAGGGTAATATTCACAAGGAAAAAGAAAAAAAATTTCAAGCACACTTAACTTCTGGAGCACTAATTTACAAATATACCTTTGCTAATTATGAATTATATTTATGTATTCATTTGACAGATTCCCTAAGGACCTCTACTAGGTTAAATTCTTATTTGTGTATATTCTCTCTCTCTTTTTTAATAACACTTTTCAGACCACATGACAACTTATCTCTGTATTAAAGATCTGTATGAAGCTATAAGAACTTTGAAGACGGAAATCTTCTTCCATTCCACTTAGTATCCCTAACACTTAGCATGACATATAGAGTTATTAGTGGCTAAGTGTGCTAGCTGAAAGAGATTCCAGTTGTTGAATATTTTCAAGATTTCTATAATCACACTTTTGTTTGATTCAAACATTCCATCTTTAATTTAGTTCTATTCCCAAGAGGAATCCTGATATAAATTGAATCCTGGTAAACTGAGACTAGCAGAGGCAGAAAGATTAAGAAAATTTTTACTTCCTCCAATGCTATTATTTGAGATTTGTTAAAAGTAGGAGAGTATAATTTCCTTTTTATTTATCCAGACGTAGATTTTGAGGGAACTTGGAATTGTGAGGTGTACAAATATCTTTCTTCTAGTTGCTAGAAATTCCACAGATTTGTGAATTAATTTATTTAGCAAATGACTTTGCTCTGCCATTTCCTATGGGAGCTTAGACCAATCCCTTCACATCTTTACACTGAACATCTTCATTTGTAAAATAGGAGGAGAGGTGGCCAGATTGTATGGTCTCTAATTTCTACTTCATGTTTCAAGTTCTCTAAGTTCTATAAAATGTACTGAGAAATTGTGCTCATTTAGGTACGGGACAGACCTGAGTTTGAATCTCAGTTCTGCCTCCCAAGGACTGTGAGTGAGTAACTCATTTTGGCTCTGTGAGCTTTGTTCATTTTCCCTAAATATAAAAGGGGGTTGTTGGTAAGAATTAGAAATAAAACATGTAATGTATCTGCTTAAAAAAAGAAAAGGTAGCAATGACCAGTGTGTCATTCCCCATGGATGGGGAAATACAAGTGAAAAATATAGAACATTGTATCAGCTTTCTAGAAACTTCTAGTCTGGTGGGGGATGATCTTTTAAAATACCTCTGGCCTTTGCTCAGGTAACTATTATCTAATCTGTATTAACCACAAACATTTTTCATTAGCATGAAATTTTCCCTAAACTTTGGAGATTCAGCCTGCACGCTCATCCTAACACTGTTTTTCCCAGCCTCGATACCTGCAGAAAGCAGGGGTTTCTCTTCTCATTTGGCTTACATCCACTGCCCTGTAATTTGATTCTTCCTCTTCATCCCTGGACTCTGTCTTTTCTTCTCAAACAAGAGGGACTGCTTTGGTTTTGACCAAGCCCTTCATCTTCCTGAATTCCTCCGCTACATCGTTTCTAACGCTTCCCTTTTCCAACATAAATAGTCCTTGCTTGCTCATTGTCCCACCCTGCCTCACCTCTGGCTCCAATTAGAGCAATATTTATTTTTCCCTTTTAAGAATCTCTCTAGCCTCGACTCTTCAGAAATGAGGCAACCCAGCTCGTGTTAAAAGCCCTTTATTATGGTCACAGAAAATCTGCTCTGACAAGATCTACCTCGACAAGATTGTGTTCCTGGAGATCCTTCTCTCGTTTTATCTGTCATCTCACTTTCTAGGTCACATCATTTCCTAGCATCTAAAGTGTTGTCTGTTTATATATATTTTAAAGAAACGGAGGGGTGGAATGTAGACTGAGTGCCTGGTGTGCTGGAGTGAGGAAGAGCCTCTTCTAATACCATTGGGCAAGGCACTCTGCCATCTTCTGGAGAAGGAAGAGGAACAAACACACACATAACCTCTTTTGGTTTGGATTTGATGGGGATTTTAGTTAAGACAGCCAATAGCACCCCAAAGCCCAAATGTAGACTTGGGATGGTAAAACTAGGACTCGGGTCCAACCCTCAGGGAAGTAATATGAATACCTGCTGGAATCTTCCAAAAGCACAGACACTTCGAGGGACTTGGGGCCATAAGAACTCTGGGATGATCCTACGGGTGCCACCCCCTAAGAAAACAGTCAACAGTAAATCAGCTTGCATCAGGTTGGCGTGATATCATCATACTAATGTGTTGTTCTTCAGTCCAGTCTGTCACCTCGCTTATACTAATACTGATATCTGTTTGAGTGTTTAGTAGCTTCCTGCCATGTACTAAGCAGGTGACAAGTACTATTATAGGTACTCTTCACAGCTGCACTCAAAGGGAGGTTCTAGTATTACCATCCCCATGTATAATGAGGAAACTGAGGCCCCGTGGGCTTAAATAACTTGCCTGAACATTCAAAGTGAGTAAAGAGCAGTCAGGATATGAACTTGGGTAGTGTACAGGCTCTTTGCTCAGCTCAGTTAGTGTTATGGACTGAATTTGCACCCCCTCACCATGAAGATATGTTGTAATCTACCCTCAGTCTCTCAGAGACTTTAAGGATAAAATCTTTGCATAGGTGACCAAATTAAAGTTAGGTCACTGGGGTAATCCAATATGACTGGTGTCCTTACAAAAAGGGGGAATTTGGACACAGAGGCAGACATGCATAGAGAGAAGATAATACAAAGACACAGGGAAGAAAATGGCCATCTATAAGCCAAGGACAGAGGCCTGGAACAGATTCTTCCTCACAGCCCTCAGAAGGAACCAACTCTGTCAACACCTTAATTTCAGACTTCTGGCCCCCAGAACTGTGAGACAATACATTTCTGTTGTCAAAGCCTTCTAATCTGTGGTACTTTGTCTGGAAGCCCTAGTAAAATAACAGAGTCACTGATCCTCATTGTAAAGCAAAGACACTCTAAAATTCATTTAACAAAAACTCTTGGTTTCTCTTTCAATGTGATCATTTATCTGCCTAGGGTTCATTCAAATACTCTTAAATCCTAGGTCTGCCGGGTCTGGACTAACAGGGGCTAAAGTATTCTTAGGCAAGGGTGAGTAGTATGCGCCCAGATTCTGTGCAGCAGCAGCAGGGCCCAGAGTAAGCTCGGGACTCCACTGAGTTTGGGTGGAAGGCTGCCAGTGTTTCCAGAACACTCTCACCGGCAGGGGCAAGTCCCCCTGGTTTGCATAAAGGAGAGAGCTCTGTGTAATTTTAGAGTCAGCACCTTGAGGAATACTCAAGAAGGGCCTCCTCCTAGCCACCAGTCTTGTGCCTGGGTCTTCAAGAGAGGGGGCTGTGGGTGAACAGTGTGAGAGTAAACTTACACATAGCATCTAAGTAGCATGCTGCTTACAGATAAATCCCCTATTAATCAAACATGTTGACTATAACTGGCTGGGGTTTCCACCAGAGTGTGTGTTTCATCAGCTGTGGATTCAGGGCCAGATTCTTAGAGGAGTTAATTGAGCCTTAGCATCTTAATAAAGCAGTATCTGATATCCTCTGATTAAACAGTGTTGGTCAACTCGACACTTGTTCTTTCTCTGCTCTTCCTTCTCTCCTTCCTTCCTTCCTTCCTTTCTTACTTATCTATCTGATCCGGGTATGTCCTTTGCATATTTCCATTCCAATATGCTTGTATTCATAAGAAGGTGTTTTAGGTTCCAAGGGTTGCCATAACAAATTACCAAAAATTTGCTGGTGAAAACAATGGAAATGTATTCTCTTGTTGTTCTGGAGACCAGGTATCCTAAATCAAGGCGTCAGCATGGAAGGTTCCTTCTTGGGGGCTCAGAGGGATATTGTGTTCAGCGTCTCTCTCCTAGCTACAGGTCGTTACCAGCAGTCCCTTGCTGGCTCTCCTTGGTTAGAGGCAGCATAACTGCTAGTTCTGCCTCCATTGTCACATGGCATTTCCGGGTGTGTCTCTGTGCCCAGATTTCCTCCTTCTTATAAGGGCACAAGTCATGTTGGATTTAGGGCCCAAACTAACCCAATGTGACCTCAACTTAACTTGATTACATCTGTAAAGATTCTATTTACAAATAAGGTCATATTCACACGTTCCAGGTGGACTTGAACTAACTTTTGGGGGACACTATTCAACCCTGGGCAGAGGGCAATTACCATCAAACATGTAGTCAATCCCCTTGCTCCCTTCCATGGGCCCCTTCTAGAAGCCTCTCAGATCAAAACCAGCGTCATGGACAGGACAGCAAGGCTAGCTGGCTTCCAGAGTATCTTGCCTCTACCACTCAGAATCAGCTTATATCTGGGGATAGGACCTGAGTTGAAAGTTCAAGTCCCCAAACAATAATGAAATGTGAATTCTGCTCAAGAAGGAATTCCACCATGTTGTCACCCTAGGATATCACAAAATTTTCAGGGGGCAGTTGTGCCTGCCATAGTGTAGATGAGCCACTTAGATGCTCCTACAGACCACCTGCTTTCTGTTTGCTTGGGGTCTGGTTGCCAAGTCAGCTCACAGACCCTGGATGTTATTTATTTTGCTCTCTTTGGCAACACTGAATCATATGATAGGAATCTAGAGGAGAATGACTGGGTGAATTTGTGGCATTTATTTTTAAGACTGGTGGAGTCCAGCGAATATCTAGTATTGTCTGCTTTCTTTTTTGTTCTTTTTCTCTTTTAAAGAAAATATAAATTTACAGTTGTTAACATGGAAAGCTGTCTAAAAGCTATTATGTTGGGAAAAAAAAGTAGGTGGCAAAAAGTACATATAACTTGATCCCCATTGTGTGCAAAATAAATATGGGAATACATTTAGAAGTAATAAAATAACAATAATAATAACAAATATTGAACAGTTTACTCTGTGCTACCCTATTACAAACATTTTATATATTTTAATCCTCACACAGCCCCATGGAGGTCCTATTTTTATCCTACTTTAGAACTTTCAATAGAGTTGACTAATCTCCTACATATTAAGTATGACAATATTGATATTCACAAATCAAAGGGAAAGGAAAGAGTTTCACTTAAATATTTAAAAATAGAAATTAGGGGTGCCTGGGTGGCTCAGTCATTAAGCGTCTGACTTTGGCTCGGGTCGTGGTCCCAGGGTCCTGGGATCAAGACCCACATCAGGCTCCCTGCTCTGCTGGGAAGCCTGCTTCTCCCTCTTCCACACCCCTTGTATTCCCTCTCTTGCTGTGTCTCTCTCTATCAAATAAATAAATAAAAATCTTAAAAAAAATAAAAACAGAAATTAAATCCTGTGACTCTATAGAAAATCATAAATATAAATTTCACATACTCTTCTACATGTTTTTAATTTTACTGTACTTTGGGGTCTTGGAGCTGGGGCCATATTTGATTCTTCCCCATGTATAAACTACTTTACTTGGGAAAGTACATGGTTTTTGAACTCATATTCCCATCCTTTGATCCATTCAGTTGTTGGCCATTCTCTCATCAGATTAAAAAGAAAACAACCTCGTGGGGGGAAAGGGGTTAAGAGCTGCTCAGAGTTTCGTGGGGAACAGCCAATTCCTTCATTTCCAAGATCTGCTGTGTACTTCCTGCTTCTCTCACTGGGGGCAAATAAAAAACAGGAGATTTAAGAGACAAATTATCCCTGAGAAAGCCCCCTAGAACAGAGTAAAAATAATTGAAAAATGATAACAAGTGGCTGAAATGTTTGGAGAGATAAATGTGATTTATCATATAGCACATAAGCACAGACGTGAAATTGTAGCTGCAGACTTCCCTTAACATCTGGGTGACCTTCAGAGCATCCATAAAACTTCCACCACACGCAAACACCCATGCTTTTCTGGTGGGAGACGAACCCTGATTTGTGTTCTACTTCCTCAGATGCACCTTTTAATTTTTCCTGTTTTGTATTGAAATCCATCTGGAGAGGCATTTCTTAAGAACTTGAGCAAAAGCTGAAAACAAAAGTGGTTCTGAATCCATACACTGTGAAGTCAAGGCTATCTATGTTTTTGAGTCTTCATGTATGGAGATGTGAAAGATTGCTTTATGTAAGACATGTTTTCTTCTCAATATATTTGCTGAAGAAAGAGGGGAGGAAAGAACATATGCTTATTGGTTCATTGTTATCAGTGAGTTAGTTTTAAGTTTCTGTCGCACTATTTTCTCTTCTTATAGCTGATTTTCTCACCATTCTGCGACAGAATATGAGACAAGCACCGCCATGAAAGAGATAAAAGTTTCCAAGAACAGCCTAGTGCTCTTTGGTATGGAAATGGGGGGTTTATGCTTCTTTGAGGTTTGTTTTTTTTTTTAAGTTTAGCAGCCAAGAATTCAAGAGTTAAGGCTGATAAAACTGCATTAAGATTATCTCACCTGCCCAAGTGTGGGAGAAAACATGAGTCCAGAATAAATTGCTTTTCTCAAAATAGAAAGACTTTTCTGGTTTTATTTGGCCTGGGAACAAAGCTGAAAGGTAGGTGGGGCTTCCCTTCCAACATCTGCTTCTTGGATTGCTGGAAGCTCAGAAACTGGGAATCCCCCAAGCACCTTTATGGATGAGGTGAGGATTTAAGCTCCCCACAAAGAGCAGGGGGCAGGACATGGGGCACAGGCTGCACCGGGGCAGCTCCTGCATCCTGCCTGAAGCTCAGACTCACGTAACATCAAAAATACTGATTCAAGACCTGGCACCTCTCTTGAACAGAATGGGGCCCCAATCAATATTGCTGAATCACAATCTAACAGATGTAGCTGTAAGTGTTTTAAAGACACCATACTTTCCACAAACAAAAATGTTTTTCATTAAACCAATACCAATCCCAACAAGTGTGCTAAGGGTGCACATTATATACAGTATTTGGTAACCATGTCACTGTTGCCATCCCCATTGTGGCCTGTCATGCAGGCCTGTCCTGTGACATACATGTCACTAACACACAGTGTCTATCACACTGGCGTGCAGGATCACCAAACCCACCTGCGGCTAGAACTCCTTGGGTTCTTTCCAAATCAACATCTCTAAATTCCCTCACTGTTCAGGTGAACCGATTTCTCAACACCTTTTAGCGTACATCTTCCAAACCCACCATCTTTCCAAACCAGTCCTGTTAACCAGAAATCAATTCTGAAACATTGTTTAAAATTTTAATTTACAATTTAACTGCGCATACCATGGGATCATAGACCAAAAGCCCAAATGGAAAATAATATTTTTAAAAAACAGCTCTGGGTAAGAATGACCTTGTAAAAATGTATTTTGCACATGTTCCATTGGTGAATTTTTGCTGTCCTTTTTTTTTTTTTTTTTAAATGGGAAGCCGTCATTTTAGGGGATAATACAGTAACCTCAGTTAATTCATATGCTGCTGTTCAATCGGAGTCTGAAAGCTGAAGGCCACAAGGTTGTGCTGTAATGGAAAAAAGCTTTTTAACTAAAAGCTAGGAGACCTGGGTTCTAATATCAGCTGTATGCTGCCTCGCTGTGAGACAGTGGACGAGTCGCTTAACCTGCCTGTGTCTCAGTTCCTTCATCTCTAAAATGGGGATAATGGCCCTGTCCTCGCACTCCTGGGGTTCTTGTAAAGACAAAAAGCGGTGATGGAATTTGAAGCTCCTCATGAATGAGGAACACTGTACATTTGCCATGTGCTTGCCATCGTACCGTTTTATCCGTGCCGCCATCAGACCCCAGGCAGCCTGGCTTTGCTTCAGGGCAAAGGAAGCTGCTCAGTACAGGGCTGGTGAGCCTGGGCATTGAGTCTGACCAGCCTGAAGCTTGAATTCTGGCTTCCCAATTTCTAAGCTGAGTGACCTTGGGCAAACTGAATAACCTGTCTAACTCTCAGCAGCTGCATCTGTGAAATGGGCATAACGATATCTATCTCTTTGGGCTGCTGGGAGGCCTACATGTGTCATGGAGACGAAGTACACCCAGTGACGGCTTAGGAATAGCATCATCATACTTTTGGGGCCTAGTCATTTAAGATTTTTTTTTTTTTTTAAGTAGGCTCCATGTCCAGTGTCGAGCCCAGTGCAGGGCTTGAACACACAACTCTGAGATCAAGACCCCAGCTGAGATCAAGAGCAGACATTTAACTGACTGAGCCACCAGGCACCCCAGGACAACAGGCAAAGGTGATTTTGTGAGCATGCAGTTCACTGGAATGGATGCCTTAAATCTTAGCATGAACAAGTCTATTCTGAACATGGACTATGTGGAGCTGCCCAAATAGTTATTAATGACTCTGGGCTTAAAACACGAAGTTAAGAAATTTTGAAAACAGAGAATCTTGAAAATTCTTTGCATTTGCCTTAAAAATCTGACTGTAGCAAAGTTTATGTAGTAGAGTATATGTTCAGATTCTTAATAACAACATATATACTTATTTTATATATACATACCTATTTGTAGCATATACTTCAAATGCTAGTAATACATACTAATAGTATATTGACATACTTATTTTTAGTAAGATATATATATATTCATATTCAATAAACATTGACTATAATTCAGTGCTTCTACTGTTTTCTGCATGCAGTTAGTTCTCAGGTTCCCATTTAGATCCTCAAACTAGTCTTCTCCATCAAGTTCCAGAGCAATAGTTCCAACTTTGTGCTAGAAAACAGTTGTCAAAAATTCATGCAGCAAATATATATTGAGGGCCTACTGTGTGCCATTCAAGCACACAGGGAGCTTGCATTGCGATAGGAGATGCAGAAGAATAAGTGGATGACTAGGGTGTGAGCAGAGCCACACTGCCTTGGTAGGGGGTAGGACAAAGCCTTCCAGAGAAAGTGAGGTATAAGCTGACATAGGTGGTGAAGTCAATCAGGTGTTGGGGGGGTGTTTAGAAGAGCATTCAAACAGAAGGAACAGCCTGTGTAGTGACCTTAAGGCAAGAAAAAACTTACTGAAGTGACTGGAGAAGCAGTTGTTTAGTGTGGAACAAGATGATCAGATTTCACACTGTAGAAAATCTCTCTGGGAACTATGTATATTTGAAAAAGGCAAAGACTGGAAGTAGGGAGAAGGTAGGAGGCAGTGAGGTACTCTAGGCAAGAGATGATGGATGGTGCTTGTTGAGAGCCAGAGAGTGCAATGGAGAGGGAGAGAAGCCGGTGGATTTAGAAGAGTGAGAGCCCACAAGGAAGTGTAAACAAATTAGTTGTGGTCTTAAGCAGCTAGGACTGGAAATAGAGATTTGAAAATCACCATAGGAATCATGAAAATAAGTAAGACCACCCAGAGAGAGTATAGAATGAGAGGAAAAAAGGGTCAAGAATGGAATTCGGATAAATGTCAAAGTTTAACTGATGACAAAGGAAATGGAGCAAAGGTGCAACTAGAGAAGTAGAGAGAAATCAGAAAAGGGTAATTATCTAGAAGCCAATGCAAGAGAGTTCTTCAAGGAAGGAAAAACATTAGTGTCAAAAACCCAAGAATAAAGGGGCTCCTGGGTGGCTCAGTTAAGCATCTGACTTGATTTCAGTTCAAGTCATGATCTCAGGGTCATGAGATTGAGCCCCTCACCACGCTCCATGCTCAGTGCAGAGACTGCTTGAGACTCTCTCTTTCCCTCTGTCCTTCCCCCTGCTCATTCTCTCTAAATAAATAAAGTCTTAAAAAAAAACAAAACCAAGAATAGGCAATGGGGAATTTACTTGCACATCAATGTTCACAGCAGCATTAGTCAGAATAGCCAAAAGGTAGAAACAACCCAAGATCCCATCAAAGGATAGATGGAAGAACAAAATATAATGGAATATTATTCAACCTTAAAAAGGAAGGAGAAACCCTGACACATGCTAAACATGGATGTTTAAGGACATTATGTTAAGTAAAATAAGCTAATCCCAAAAGGACAAAAACTGTATGATTCCACTTACATGACATAGCTAGAGTAGCCAAATTCATAAAGACAGAAAATAGAACTGTAGTTGCCAGGGGCTAGGGAGAAAAAGGAGGGGGAGAGTTATTGTTGAGTGGATACAGAGTTTCAGTTTTACAAAATGAAAAGAGTTCTGGAGAAGATGGTGATGCACAACAATGTGACATGCTGAAGCATACATTTAAAAATGGCTACAATGATGGGGATCCTGGCTGGTTCAGTTGGTGGAGCAACGGACTCTTGATCTTGGGGTTGTGAGTTCAAGCCCCACATTGGGCGTAGAGATGGCTTTAAATAAATAAATAAATAAATTTTTAAAAATGACTAAGATGGTAAACTTTGTTTTGTGTATTTCACAATAAAAAAGATACATAAGCAATAACTGAAAAAAAAAGAATTGTAGAGATAGTTACACAATTCTGTGAATATACTAATTGGACATTTTAAATGAATATATTGTATGGTATATAAATAATATCTCAATCAATCTGTTAAAAACAAAAACCCAAGTGTAGTCAAGTAAGAAGAGAACTGATCAATGTTCATATGACAGTGGGAATAATTGATCATTTCAGGTTCCAAGGGGGTTCAGGTGCATGGGGCAGGAGGGAAAGGGAGAGAGCAGGGTCAGATGCAGGCCAGTTTGTCGCCAGGATGACAAGAAGCTGAAGGAATTCTGATTTGATGATTTCAAGGATTCTTGGCAAAGTTGGAGGCTGAGAATGAGGAGGAAAATGGTGGAACAGGAGGAAATCTGAGGAATGTGGAGAAGGCCTGAAATAGCTCCTCAGAGAATGAGAGAGAGAACCGATGGGCAAAGGCCTTGATATGGTTAAAAGTATGCATTTGTAGTGTTTCCAATATGGGAAGCCCTCACAATCCATTTGCTGGGGAATCAGACTCTCTGATTTCTCTCCTCAAATGCCTTCTTCTTGAGACTTTCTTACTTTCTTTTCTCCACCCTCCACCCAAAGTCATGTTCCTCTGAGGAACAACCATCATCTTGCTCCAGGCTGTTCCATGTTTGCTGCCATCACCCTATTTGAGGCCCTTGTCTGAACTATCACATTAAACCCAGCAAACTCCACTGAAGAGTCTCGCAGAAGCACAATTCCAATCATTTCATCTCTTCACAACTGGCTACCAAAGGCTGTATGATGTCCTCAACCCATTGACCAGGTTTTCTATGATAGACCCCAACCATACTTGACAGGCTCGACTCCTCACTCTCCCTCAGCACACCCTAATCCAGAGTCACATTGACTATTTGCTGTTCCTAGGTTTCTGCATGGTATTCACTCTCTCTAGACCAAAATGCTCTCTCCACTCACCTCTACACGGTAAAATCTTATCCACCATTCAAGATCAATTTCTTTTCAAAACTTAAATGATTCCCTGAACTGGTTCTATCCCAGGACTGGAGTTAACCTTTCTTTTCCATGGTTCTTTGCTAATATTTCTCTTATTCCATCAATTCCCATCCTTTATGTGAACTAATCAGGAACAGAGACAGTGCCTTATATGGAGTAAGTGCTGAATAAGCATTTAGTATATTGAGTTACAATAAATTAATGAAGTGAAGAGAAGCCATGTCTGAGTAGGACTTCAAGGAGTCCTCTTAACCAATCTGGCAGAAACAGATGAGCCTATGAGCTCTGTTTTCCCCAAAACATATCTTTTTAATGCATTTGCTACATTTTTTTTATTGTGGTAAAACATATATATAATATAAAATTTATCATTTTAACCATTTGCAAGTGTACAATTCAGTGCCATTAAATATATCCAAAATACCATGTACCCATCACCACTGTCTACACCCAAACCTTTTTCATCATCCCCAGCATAAACTCTGGATACATTGAATAATAACTCCCCTTCCCCCAGCCTCTACCCTGTGTAACTTTTATGGTACTTTCTGTCTCTATGAACTTGCTTGTTCTCATTACCTCATATAAGTAGAATCGTACACAATTTGTTCTTCTGTGTCTGGTGTATTTCACTAAGCATAATGTTTTTGAGGTCCATCTATGCTGTAGCATGTGTCAAAATTTCATTCCTTTATCTGACTGAAGTGTATTCCATCACGTGTAATATACTACATTTTGTATATCTATTTATCTGTTGACATTCGCCATCTTCTGGCTCTTGTGAATAATGTTGCTATTAACATTGGTATGCAAGTATCTCTCTGAGTCCCTGCTTTCAGTCCTTTTGAATATACATCTAGGAGTGGAATTTCTGGGTTATATGTAGTTCTATGTTTAACTTTTTGAGGATCTGCCAAATTGCTTTCCATAGCGGCTGCACCATTTTACATTCTCAACAGCAGTGCACAAGGTTTCAATTTCTCTACATCCTCACCAACACTTGTTGTTTTCCTTTAAAAAAAAAAAAAATTATAGCTGCCCTAGAAGGTGTGAAATAGGATCTCTCTGTGGTTTTGATTTGCATTCCTCTAATGATGTTGAACATCTTTTCATGTGCTTATTGGGCATTTGTAAATCTTCTTTGGAGAAATGTCTACTTAAGTCCTATTTTTGAATTAGATTGTTTTCTTTTTGTTGTTGTTTGGTTGTTGTTGCAAGTGCCTTTTGGGGGCACCTGGCTGACTCAGTCAGAAGACCATGTGACTCTTGATTTCAGGGTCATGAGTTTGAGCCCCATGTTGGGTGTAGAGATTACTAAAATAATAATAATAATAATAATAATAAGCTTTAAAAAAAGTGCCTTCTTTTTTTAAAAAGGTGTCTCAGAAACATACAACATAGAAATGACTCAAGTTACCTCATGCTTGGTGAGAACCAACAATCTAGTATGGAAAATTTCCATTTACTATCGAGCTCCCAAATAAACATATCATTTTCTCTGTATTGTTTTTATTTATTCAAGTGTTGGAATTTTCTTAGATCCCGAGAATTCCTTCATTGGGATACTTGAATCAGGCCTTCCAGGCAGCAGCCTAGAATACCAATCTGTGTATGCCATTTCAACATCACAGAATAATCTGGAAATATGATGTTGGTTAACTCAGATTTCACCCAGGACTCAATGTAGCTTGCAGAAATATAAATTAGTCCCTATTATAGGGTAAATTATATCCCCCCCCAAATTTATATGAAGTCCTAATTTATTTGGAGATAGGGTCTTTAAAGAAATGATCAAGTTAAAACAAAGTCTCTAGGGTGAGCAATATCCATTATGGCTGGTGTTCTCATAAAAAAGGGAAATTTGAATACAGATATGCCCAAAGGAAGAACACCACATGAAGGTGAAACCAGAGATTGAGAAAATGCTTCCACAAGCCAAGGAAGGCCAAAGATTGCTGGCAAACTACCAGTAGCTAGGAAGCCAGGAGAGAAACATGGAACAGATTCACCCTCAAAGCCTCAAGAGGAACCAACACTGCTGACACCTTGACCTTTCCTTCAGTTTCCACAACTGTGAGACAATACATTTCTGTTGTTTAAGCTGCCCAGTGTGTAACGCTTTGTCAAGGCCACCCTAGCAAACCAATCCCTGCATCAATAGACAATTGTCTGGAAAGGAAATTTTAGAAGAAATCCCTGGTAGCATGTGGGAGTTGTCTGGTAAGGATGAATGGGACAGTTCCAGATCTTGATTATAGAGGTGGTTACACAAATCTACAAGTGGAATAAAATTGCATAGAACTACACACACACACACACACACACACACACACACACACACAATCAAATGAGTGTAGGTTTTTAAAATGGTGAAAATTGAATAAGGTCTGTAGTCTAGTTAACAGAAATATACCAATGTTCATTTTCTGGTTTTGATATTATACCATAGCTGCACAAGATATCCCCTTTGGGGGAAGGTGGGGGAAGGGTACATAGGATATTTAGTGTTTTTACAAATTCTTGTGCATCTGTCATTATTTCAAAATAAAAGATTTTGAACAAAAATATTTGGAACGACATTTCTCACCAATGTTGTTCTCTTGAGTATCTTTGCGCTGCATCCATATAAGCTGCACACTGACAGAGATACCCCCCGAAGGTCAGTCAGCTGATGGTCACATTCAGGGAAATTCTAAAATTACATAATAGCACACAATAGCACAGTGCTATGATCAGGAACAAGTGATATATTTTATCTAAATTTTAAATACTTTAAGACTTCTCCAGAGAGTGGTCAAGTTCAGAAAATCACTAAAAACAAAAACAGAAAAGAGGACAAGAACAGAAAGGTTAGAAAACATTATATTGGATTTCTTTCAGAGCAGTGCTCCTGCTTCAGCCAGTAGAAGTGAATTAGTAAGAAAATTGGCCTGTGACTACAGTTTTTATTTCTGGAAAATCAGTGTCTTCCACATCCTATTAAATTCAAGGTAAGCAATTTTTTAAAAATATTATTTTAAAGGGAAGTCAAATGACTGGCATGCCTGGGGTGATTTCATGACCCTAAACCCAGCTCTGGAGGTACTTAGAAGCTTTTAAAAACAACATGTCTTTAATAAAACAAGTTGGATGTGGGTGCAGAGGCATGTGAGGGTCAGATTGTTGAGAGATCCTGATTCTTCTTGGCTCTGTCATCCCAGGGCTCTCTCTCATCTCCCCTTTTGCTTGCTTGCTTTCTCCTCTTTCCACCCCTCTATTTTCTTATTCATCGTGTCATGAAGGGATGCTTGCAAAGGGTCAATTCCACCCAGCATGGTTCTAGTGGAGATACAAATCACCATCAGCAGCAACTACGAGAAGCAGAGAAAAATTATAGGATGCTTTTCTCAAAGGGAGTTTCAGAAATAGAATATGTCACAAGCATCCCGAAGATTGAGACTTGATCAACACTTGAAGGGAATGAAGCCACAACTCCTGGGGCTGTGTCTTTGGTCAAAGGTAGCCATTATCCTGGGACGATTAACTCCAGTGTCTTCACTGAAAACAGGTTCTTCTCCATTTGTCAGATGGAAAAATGAAATTCTTCCATTTTCAAAGAAGGCAGTTACTCAGAATATTTTTACTCAACAAAATGATTTTATCCTCACCTCCTGAGTCTGAAGGTTGCACTGGCTGCCTCCTGGGGTAGATAGTTCAATGGGGAGAAATCTCTCATCTACACTCTTGTTGCTTTTGCACTTGGCGTTCTGTCTGTCTCTTGGGGGCCTTTAATGGAGACATGTTCATTGTGATTTCAATATAGATGGATTTATTTTTTCCCTTTGCTGAATAAATTTATCATGAATGGTCTCTGCAAAAATATAATGGTGGCTCTGCCTGCAATTTTTACAAAGTTATATACCTTCTTGTCTATGAGAAGTTTGAAAGCAATAGTTAAATATAGTTATTCCATGAAGGCACAATTGTAATAATAACCAGAGTTTTGGCAAACATGCACCAAAGTATATCAACTTGATTCCTGCCTTTACTCCCTTTATCTCTGTCTTTAGCCTGATGACGTATGTTACATCTCACCCACGTCCCTGTCAGTTTACTAACATAGACGTACTGCCTACGACACCAACATTCTTTTTATTTTGGCACAGTGTGCTTTCTGTAGCCAGTGGACTTCCTGATTTTGCCTCAATTCCAGTCCTGACCTTGCTGTTAACCAGCTGTGTGACCTTAGCCAAATCACTTAATATCTCTGGGCCTTCATTCAACAAACACTTATTGAGTATCTACCTTGTATGAAGCATCGTGACAGCAGGCTAAGAGGAGGCCCCTACCCTAAAGAAGCTTCAAATTTAGTAGGAGAAAAATAAAGAACGGGAGGAGGAAATGAAGAGAGAGAAGAAAGACAGACCAAAAAAACCAAACCAAACCAAAACAAAACTGGTGTCAAATGAAGCTTAGAAAGAGAGACTGTATTTAGCTTATCTTTTTGTACCAATACCACCAAAAGGAAAACACAAAGTAAACTGCTGTCCCATGTCCCAGGCCAGCCCCTGGTTCCCATTTCTAGAGAACTGCCTCACCTACTGGAAAAGATTTAAGCATCAGAGTCTGCTGACACAGGAAAAGGAGGCAGAAGGAAAGGCTGGCTATACTCAGAGAACTTCAGGAGGTAAGGGAAGAAAAGTCACACATATCAAATCAATGATGTATTGTTTTTCAATTTTTATGTGTATTGTGAATATTGTTCATGAGTATTATTTTAAGTATTTTTTTAAAAAATCCTGATTAATTTTTATTGCAAACAATCCACATTCATTATAAAAGAGAAAACAAGAAAAGAAGAAATCTGAAAACGCTCACGATCCCATGCACGTAGGCAACCACTCTCAGTACCTTTTTTTTGGTGTAGATCATTTAAACACACATGTAATTATTTTAAACACACATGTAATTATTTCACTTTACAAGAGTGGGATTATACTATCCTTGTTGTTCTAATGACTTCCTCTATAGAAAGGAAAAACCTGTATTTTAGACACATTAATAAAAATAGTTCTTATGTGCTGACTTTCCTAAGTTAGTATATTTTAATTACTCTCAATGAGAAATCTTGTAAAGCAAACAAGAGTCTATGTCGATGGATGACACATTTTGCTCCCATTTTCAAGGAAACATATTTAAAAACCAAGAAGATATTTAACATGGAAAGGCTATAGTGTATGCATTTGTTTTTAGTGTCAAAGTTCCAAGAATCATGGACCTTACTGCATTTATTTTCATTCAGCTTTGAGGGTCAGGAGGAAAAAAGATTTATGAACTAAGATGTTTAATGATTACAAAAACTGCATCTGTTTGCTCCTAAGAGTGATCTTTTTCACATGCCATAAAGGAGTTCCATCACATTGATAAATTGTTCCCAACCATTTGAATTAAGGATATAAAGAAATTTGTTCTCATCAGGCCATGAGCTTTCACTGAGTAAAAATACATAGTTCAGATTTTCAATTAATGTAAATATCATCATTCCCTGAATGGCAAGAACCACATCTAGTATAAAACTTCTCTCCAAACTGACACATAAATTCACAGACTCACCTGCTCATCACTTGTGATGATCAAGAAATTGTCCATCTTTCAGAGAGATCTGACCATGGAGGATGGCAGCTTTCTGTTCTCTTGCATTCATATTCAAAAGGAAAAGAGATAAACGTTAGAGGCTTTCTAGAAAGGTTCAAGTTCAGTTCCATCGTTATACCATGGCTTCCCTTTTGAGAAGGGAGACTTAAAGCAGCCACAATTTGATGCCCTTTTAGGGGTGCCATGATTGTCTTTGGTTATGTGCCTTTATGTAAAGGAATTCATCTTCACCTCCCCTGACATTGATGTCTCATTAGGTGGAAGACAAAAGTGACACTGTCTTTGTGGGTAGATCTCACCCAGCCTCAAACCCAGTGGTAGACTCTAACCTACAGGGGGATGTTGGTGATAAGAAAGGATGCAATTCAAAAAAATAGGGAAAAGGTTGCAATTCAGAATGCCATTCATACACATTGTTGTTGAAGACAGCTCCAAGTTGGCCTTGTCTATTTTGGGTCGACTGTATTTTCTCTGCGTTTAATTTCACAGAAGTGGAACCCTCTGGGTTGGGTTCTCCTCCCTCTGGTCTTTAAGCTAAATTCAATTCCTGCTTCCATCTTCCTTAAACAACTGCCCTTTCCCTTGAGTATTCAGCATTATACTCCTCTTCAGTGCATCTTTTGCCACCATCTAAAGGAAAACAGGAACATCAGAGGCTGTGTTCTGGAAGGACTCAGGAGGAACACAAAATATCTCTTAGACTGGATGTTGAAAAGCCGTTGACCCTGGGGACTCTCCCATGCCCCTCCCCATAGAACAAATGTGGTTGTGTTTGGCCAGCATTCCATCTGTGATACACTGATTCTGATCTGGAAGTCAAAATAGCTCAGGAGGTTATAGAGAGAGCTCACCTTGAGCAAGAACAGCTCTTATTTTTGGTAGACATATGTAGAAAGCTTGGATTTATGCCTTATTCCAGGAAGCTGGCACTCACCTGGCTAAGTATTTCTTGCCTGCCTAATCAAGTCTGGCTCTAAGGCTACACACCAACCTGTCTTTCTCTATCCCTCAACATTCTAGGAACATATACCATGTTGTGTCCATTGGTAACTATTTGTATCATAGGTCAAATGCTAAACAGAATCCATGTGCTACTCCCCAGAGTGTATTTGTTTAGTAGTTGTAGTATTTGCTCAGAAGAAATTTCAAGGCTTAATTAAAGCAGATGAAGAAGTGTGAATGGTGGTTAATGTGACCACCCAACAGTCAAGATTTCATTAAACATGCATCATACAAATCCAGCTTTGTTGCCTGCTATTGCATAGAGTAGTCTATAATTAGGACTACTGCTTAGCATTAGTGAGTGTAGGATTGCAGAGGTAGATAAGTGACAAATACTATCTTTACTCCCTTCTTTTCTTTTTTTTGCCAGGGCTTATGGTATTCATTCATTCATTCATTCATTCAACAAAACTTGTATTGAACACCTGCTATGTGCTAGGCACTGGTTAGCACTAAGAATTAGCACTGAAAAGACAGACAAATCCCTCCTATCCTGGAGGGGGGTATATGCGTTTGACCATGAAAGCTAGTTATTACATGTAAGAAAAAAGGGGAAGAGGTAAATTTTAGAAAGGAAATCCCTGTCTTTCAGTTTAAAAACTTGCCTTCTGAGACCATGCCCAGGCTTTGGGAGTCCAGTGGTCATTCATTCTATGCAAATGACTCAAACCTCACTCATCTTTTTGAAATACTCTTATTCTATTCCAGTCATTTGAAGGCTAGGATTTAAGAGCTTTTGCTTTCTTATTTTTCTGGCTGTCTCATCCTGTCTTTTAAACCATGACAGAAAAGGATTAATAGCCAGGAGAACAGAGGGCCTGACAACTCAATTCTGTCACCCAAGAGTACTTATTAAGCTGCCACCTGTACATAGCCCTGTGCTAGATGCTCTTGCTAATAGCATGTGTGTGTCTCTTCTCCCTGCAGGACCTTGGCACACACCAAACTCTACAGGAAACTGCAGCTTGAAGGCCCATGGTGAGTGTTGGGTCTAGGTCTTGGACGAGGCTTCAATGTGTGAAAAAGAGGTAGATCTGGGTCTGAAGTTAATTACATCCCAACGAGCTTGCACTCAGGGACGTTGTGGGGAGGGGCTGCTGGGTGATAAGGTGAAGGTTAATGACACTATTCCATATTGAAAAGTCTATGTTGTATCAACAGAGATAGACTTTTTTTTTTTTTTTAACAATGACATAATTGACCATAACTGCTCCGTGGGTGCACCGAATACAACCGTGGAAAGGGGTAAGTATTAGAAGCCATATACACACAAACACCCTTACATCTGTGTATACCCCAAGCACTTTGCCAAGGAGACTCATTCTACCGTCTTTGGGTTTTCAAATGACTGTGGCATCAGCTAAAATTGGGAGAACTTAACTTTTGGATGTTGCGTGAAACCCATTTGAAGATACCAAAATGCAGCAGCCTAGCCTGGAGAGGGTTTAGGATTTCTTACAGGGAGATTTTAAAGCAAGGTCATAATTTCTGCATCACAACTGGGAAAGGCTTGACAAGGAGTCAACAGGGCAGGTTTGAAAACTGTGTCCGCCTTGGTATGTCCCAGGAGTGGAATGCGTGCTCTGTGAATACTTGCCAAATGAAGCTCTTCAAATGTAAGAAAAATGGGCAAGGCTGCCTTCCATCACCCAAGGGCAGGAGAAGAGTGGACACAGGAACAGTCTCAGTCTCAGCTTTCTTTTCTCTAAAATGGGGCTGTTGCCTTAATTTTGAAGATTACATGGGACAATAACATGAAAATATTTTTCAATTTTGAACATGAGCATGGATGTAAACAACAATTCTTATTAATAGGTTAGCTTTCTGTTTAAATGTTTCAACTTACTAAGGGTAAGAGTGGAAGAAGGCTTTAAAAGGAGATGTTCTTTGTTTGGATACATAATATTTAAAATGCACGTGACTCAGCTCCCTCCTGCAGGTTGTTTAAAATGGAGTTTAAGGAGACAAAAGCAGGAGAGTTTCAAGGGTCGCCCTTCATGGTGGTTTACCTAGGCCTGAGGGCAGTCTCCAGATGCAGGACTACCTGGGCTAATGCCTGGATAAGTTGCTCACTCTCTCTTGTTCAACCTCCTTCATTCCATGACCTCTAATTTGAGTCCTTTCACTTCTAACAGAGTTCAAATAAACCTATGAAAATCAGGGCAAAAGCCTTTGAGGGACTGGCAAAGAAGCTACCCCTGTGGTTCTGGGTGAGATTTCAGGGGTGAGAGCAGAAGGAAAAATACTCTATCACATTCCATTTACTCTCCCAGCCTCCTGTTATCCATCTTGGAAAAGAGCTGTGAGTTAAACAATGCACACCCAACACTGCCCACCTGAAATCAGTCACCGTGTGACTCCCAGGCTTCTCCAACCACAAATATGCAAGAATAATGTTTCCAGAGTGTCAGTGGATAACATAAGTTCTACTGAGCTCAAACTTGGAAGGCAAGTAATCAAGGTGTTTACCTGATGAATGAAGAGGGGGGAAAAGGCAGTATCATTTCAAATATATCTAGCATTTCCCCATTAAACCACGAAACCTGCAGGTATTAATCATCAAAATAAATGTGCCCTGCCCTTAGGTGCGTGCAGCCTTGCATGAGAGAAAGCACCAGTACAGAGCTTCATTTCATCAAATTACCGAAGATGAAATGAATTTTGAAACAATATCCCAGGTGAATTAGACATTTAGCTACTTAACAAGATGCTTTGCTAGGACCCTCGTTTATTATTTTGAGACGTTAAGTCAGTTCCTGCCAATAATTCAGTACTGTCCTGTTCACATCTCCATTACTCCACGGGCAGAAGATTCCAGGGCTAATGGCCAGACCCTTTTGTATCTTGAGTTTGGCATTGGAAATGGTTCTGAGAGCATCCCACTGAGCCAAGAGTCAAGTTAGAGATCTCCTGTGCAGAAAAGGGGTGGGCATTCCATTATTCTGCAACATAGCAGAGTAAAATAAGTAGGATTTCATTTAAGCTGGGTTTCTCTTTTAGATTAGGTTAAATGGCCAAGATGCTAAAAGCTTCCTGTCGTCCAGGAGTCGAGTGCCTCTGTCTGCTGATTCTGACCATTCTGGCTGTTATCATATTCTGAAAAGCTTTTGATAATTGTCTTAACTGTAGGGAGACATCTCATGTGTCTTGCTAAGAACCGGCACATTTTCATATCGAAAAGGTACTGCTGCTCCTTCTATAAGTGTCTTCCTTCCTTCCGGGGCATTTTCAAGGCAAGACTGAGAGTTTTAAACCAAACTGTGATTTTGAGTTTCAAATGTTAGTCCTCATTTTGGGGAGGAAAAATGTTTAGAGGACAAGTCAGAATATCAATATTTCAAAGTGTACCCTCTAGAAAGATATCTGTTTTGGAAGGAAGTTCTTGAAACAGAGAAAGCTCATTTCCCAGTTAAAAAAAAAAAAAAAAAAAAGATACAACTTAGAAAAGGATAAAGCAGTAGTATCACCAAACTTCCCTCCCCCATCTCTGGTCTGACCTGGCCCACCAAGGACCACTCTCCTCTCTGATCGAGGCCAGAGGGAGGGGTCCTTCAGCAGCAGAAAATCCTCTTCCACCCCCTGGTTGATGCTTAAAATTCTACTATTACGACTTAATCCCTTTAGTTTCAGCTTTGATCCCAGTTAAAATGCAAATACCTCTGGGTGGGGTAACATTTTTAAACTGTTATCAGCCCTTTCCAGTCCACTGAGGAGGAAGGAGCAGGGCAAATTTCGCTAGGGTTGTGAGGAGAGGTCTGGAGGCCAGAGAACTCTGGAGGAAATGAAGTGTGAACACAGCAGGAGAGCTCCCAGGGGCAAAAACCAACCAGCCTCTCCCAGCTGCCGAATCAGGACAGGATCTGAAAACAGGACAGCATACATCTATGTAGAAATCCCTCCACCCAAGAAGGCGAGAAAAGCATTTGCTGAACAATGGGACAAGCTACCATTCTACTAAGAGATCATTCCAACTGTTGGGGCTCATTCTATGTTAATATAATGGCTAATCCTCAGGGTTCAGCCTTTCTGTTCTAACTTTAACTAAAAGGAGAAGTTTAGCCTTGTTAAAGCTATTATCTGTTCCTAAACTGCATAGTATATAAAATGTAAATGTGATCACACCACTCTTAAATTATTATAACAATACGCCATTCTGTTTTCTTCCCCTTGACATTTACAAAATTCATTTGGAAGAGTGGGATCTACCTCACAGAGATTAGTGATAAATCATGTATTTTTAATGAATATCAATAGGAGAAACCCCATGACATAGCCCACCATCTAATTTGATTAAACTGTGCTTAAGGCAACACTACCTCTCTGGCTAGGGAATAGCTCCATAATGACTTTGTGAGCATTATTGCAGGCTGTTTTAATGATTTAATGAACTGCCTCTATATTTAGTTCAATAGCCTTAAAATGATTAGTGTTTAAGAAAAATTAGCTCACTTTGATTTGATTCTATTTGATGGTAAGTTTAAATAACCTAACCCTTCAAAACACAGTGGAAAAAAAATCCTAGAATCACAGCCAGCTAACTGCTAGAAAACATTATGCCCATCATTAATAACCGTTCATTTATGTTTAGCTACAGTATCCAGCCTGACATGCTCATCCGAGGAGCTGGGCTGTAGGAACCGGGCTAATGCTGCATTTCATCTTCCCTTTCTACCATGGGGAAGGGGCGGGGGAGGGGTGGAGATGGGCAAAGCATGAAAGAGTCTTCAATTTCATATGTTGGGCTATAAGGAATTTTCTCTAGTTCAGATCCAAAGTGGGTATCTGTCAACACTTGGGAGACGTCCCAGGTTTCTAAAGGAGGAGGAGGGGAAAATTGGTGTGAGGTTTTGAGCCAACCCCTCCTGCTGTGATGTGGGCAGCCAGCATGGTTAGGCCTGAGCAGTGTGGTCAGGAAGCTCCCTGGGACACCCTGATTGGGAGTCAGGGAAGCTTTCTGCAAAGAGGACTGAGGCAGATGGCACTTTTTAACAAGGGTAAGTGATCTGAGAGTTGGTGTGACACGACAGGGACCAGAGCCAACTCCTTATTCCGAGGTGAAAAAGGTCATGGCACACAAATAGAAGTCTGTTCTGTCATATCCCCACGGGCCACCACAGCACTTCCACACCCCAAAACATGGAAAGTAATCGCAGTGTTGGGGAACCAACTACTGCACTTCATCTGAAACATCCAGGCCAATTGTCTTCTGATGGTGTAGAACAGTGTGAAATCATCTTAGAGAAAAGTCAGAGATTGGAAAGTCTACTATTTGAGAATAATCATAGGGAATATTTATTGAGCACTCACTAAATCCCAGGCTCTCTTTACTCTTCACATCATCTCTAAGAGGTAAATAGTGTGATTCTCCCCACTTGCAGCAAAGAAGCCAAAGCAGAGCTAGCAAGCAGCTTGCCCATGGCATGGCCACGCAGCTAAGGGGAGGCAGGGACAGGGTGGTGTGGGACAGACTTGAACCCAGGTCTGTTTGACTTCAGGTCCATTGCTCTTACCCACTTTGTCACATTGCCTTTCACGCCCACTCTGTTTCATGTGATATGCTGAGAGTGAGTATTCGGAGTTAGAAACAGGGACAGATTTAAACAAAATGAATGTGAAAAGAGGATTGGTGAATATCTAGTGATTCACCAAATGAGGCCGCTCACCCCAGTCTTCATTACTCAGAGCTGTCGCTGTGCGTTCCTGGGCCTTAGGGGCAAGAATATAATCCACTAACCGTCACCACTCCTTGTCCTTAGGAAAGGAGGAGAAATATTTCTCAATGAACCATTGTCATCTTGATGACAAAGCCCTGTATTTCTTGGCATGTATTATGTATTCCCAAGACACTTTTCCTCTCTGTCTCTGTTAATGTCCCCCTTCATCCACACCTCCAGCCCGCCCCTTCCCACATTCAGATATGTGCACACATGCACAGGCATACGTTTCAGTTCCGTTGGAAGGCTGTTACTGAGCCCCTAGTGTGGATACCATACACAAAAATAAATGGCACAGAGCCTTTGCCTAGGGCTCTGGACTTGAGGGAATACACAGTCTCCTGAGGAGAAGAGACTGTTTCAAATAATGGTGCACAATATCTCATGATCATAACCTCTTCCTTGGCATAATCCCAGACAACCAGAAACTTTTTCAGAGTCCTCTTGGCAAAAGTTTGTTTCCTTTCTCCCGTCTGGTATGACCCTCCCCAGGTCTCAGAGGCACCCCTTTTCTTTCCCACCCCTACTCCAGTCTTCAATCTTCCTTCTCTATCACTTCACCAAAAAACCTAGCCTTTAATTCTTGACTCATTTTCTCAAGGCCAACAGTTCTGACATGCTCCTTCTGGACTTGCATGTAAATAACTGAGAATAACATGCATCTTCTGATCCAACAGGGGCCATGAGCATCTATCCTATGCTGTTGAAGAGTATCAGGCCATTTGTGTAGGACACTGCTTGATGGCAGAGTGGTGAATTCTTATATATAGCAGAAAATGTAAATGAATGAAGTAAGCCATATGGGAATTGGCAAACCAGAGATTCACATTCCATCCAAAGTGGGCAGCCCCACTCAGCAACAGCCCTTTGTTACCAAGCAGTGATGCCAGGGTGACCAGAACACCCAAATTAAAAAAAACAAAAACAAACAAACAAACAAAAAAACACAAAAAACAACCCCACAAATAATGATTTTTGTAGGAAGTGTTCTAATTTTTTTTAAGTTAGCTCATTTTCTAAAACGAATGAATACCTTACAGGCCAAACAAGACATACCTGCAGTCTAAATACAGCCCGCACCTGCTAGTTTGCCACCTCGGCCCCAAAGTAACACAGCAGCATTGACAGACTAGCTATGTGAGGACCAGCATATGTAGGAATTTTAGCACGGTGGCCGCAGCTCAGCGTGGAAAGATGCTCTCCCTGGATGTTCACCAACCATGCTCCGGACACTAAAATAAGCATATAGCATCAGATGAGACTAACACGTGCCTCTTGGGGTGAACCAAAGACTCTAGATGTTGCTGCTAATAACTTTTCCTGTAAGCCACCCAAATCTCTAACTCAAAAAATGGAAAAAAAAAAAAAAAAAGCTCCCGGCTGTGCATTTGCAATATCCAATCAGAATTTAAAATTACTTGACCTACATTTAGATCTTCTGACTCTGGTTTTGAGCACTGTGTTCTTGAAACAGCTGCTGTGGAGTTGAGGATTCTAACCTTGCTTGTTACTTGTCTCTGTCCTGCCTCTAAGGGCTTCCTGTAATAATAAATCCAGTTGTTTTAATAGAAAATAGCAATTTTCACACAAGACATGTCTCGAAATTTGGGAAGCATTGTAGGAAAATAGGAACCGTGATTTTCTTAGAGTGGGGAATCCCATTAATTTCCCACTTGAAATTCCATCCTTTTCTGGCAAGTGGACTACTTACCCTGAAAACTGGGATAAAGAGATAGATCAGTGGGTTTGGACTCGAAAGGGAAAATCTCAACAGGTTTCCTGTATGTGCAAAGCCACTTGAAATTGAGTATGTGTCAACACAGATTTAATTAACTCCCAGCCAGGACATATTGGAAATGATCCCAGAAAGTTGGGACAAAAGAGAAGGTGTTAATTTCTCAGCAGGAGAAAAAGTACCTTTTAACTGCATTGGATTATGGCTCAGTACTGGGTAAATTTTCAGATGATCCATTTCAGGTGGACTGAAAACAGGTGGCAATAAAAAATCAGCAAGTCAGTCCCTGCCAATAAGTCTGCAAGACAGGACGGAGTCCAGTGATCAACACCACGAACGTTATTCAGTTATCCCATGTACAACTAGTCCCAGATTCCCTGATTCCAGAAGGGATGGCAATGCGGTATCCTCAAAAACTTAAAATCAGGTTTCTCTGCAAGAGTTAAAATAATTTTTTTTAAGTTGCACATATTGGTATGATTATCATTTGTGGGAGAAAGCCAAGAGGTTGAGAAGTTTGGGACTCTCAAACCCCAACTGATAATTGATATCGACTGAATGTTTGTGCCACCCCTACTCCCTGCCAAATTTCATATATTGAAGCCCTAACTCCCCAGTGTGATGGTATTAGGAGGTGGGGTCTTTGGAAGGTAAATAGGTTTAGATGAGGTCCTGAGAGGGGAGCCTTCCTGGAGGGATTAGTGACCTTAGAAGAAGAGAAAGAAACCCCAGAGTTCTCTCCCACTCTACCATGTTGAGGATACAGCAGGGAGACTCTCAGCACCCTGGGAGGGGCTCTCACCGGGAATCAAATTGGCACCTTGATTTTGAACTCCCAGACTCACAAGCTATGAGAAATAAATTTCTGTTAAACTACCCAGTCTATGATATTTTGTTGTAGCAGCCTGAGTTGACTAAGACACTTGGGGAAGCAGAATTGAATACGATTGTGATTTAATAAGGAGACACAAAAATCAATGATATTGTACATAGTTAGGAGAAAGCCTGGAACGTAGAAAGAGAAGTCTTTGGAGGAGGAAATTGGTGTTCAGGTGGGAGAGTCACTAAGACCAGGGGATGTGAACTTCCTGTTCCCTGGAGAAGTGGACTCTGGGGCAGAGGTGACTCATAAAGCCACACAGTGGGCAAGACTGAATATTCCCCCAAAACAGTCCACTTTTCTACACCATCATTCCAAACTCACCAAACAACCCTTTCAAGACAATTCAGGCCTCCCAAGCACAGATGCCAGGAAGGAGCTAGGCAGGAAGCTCTAGCGTTTCAGTCATTAAAAAGCAGTTCTTTAACTATTGAGAAGATGTCTGACTGCTATACATCAATCTCCTGTGAGCTTTTTTGATGTGAGTCTGCCTCCCCAAGTCCGATTAGCTTCTGATAATAATACAGCGAAGAGCCAGACCCAAGACAACGGTACATTTACCAACAAATTATCTTTTGGTTGAATAGCAACTTTGACTCCCCCTTACCCCCTTTTGTACCTAAATTGTTTTCCACATGCCCAGCCCTACTCTAGGTGCCCAGAGGTTATAAAGTATTGTCCTTGGTGTCTTGTACCCACCAACCTACTTGGAAAAATTAAATTGGACCCACAAAACAATTAGAGAACAATATACAATAGCAGGTGATCAAGTGTCTGTATGGCTCATCAGATAGCATTAAAGCTAAAAGAAGAGCACAACCCTTGGGGATTAGTATTATGACACTAGTAATCATAATATGTTTGATTTTATCACACTTCATCATCAATCAAGCAATTACACATATTTTATCTAATTTAACCCTCTGGCTGACTAGTGGAAGCAAGTGCTCTCACCTCTCAGTAAAGATGAAAAACCTGAAGCCCAGTGAGCCTGTTAGTTGGTTAAAGTCTTAGGTCTAGGCAGAAGCTGAGCCCAGTCTCAAGTCCAGGTCTTCTGATTCCAAGGTCAGTGTCCTTCTTCTTTTTTTTTTTTTCTTCAGATTTTTATTATTTATTTGATACAGAGAGATACAGTGGGAGAGGGAACACAAGCAGAGGGAGTGGGAGAGGGAGAAGAAGTCTCCCTGCTGAGCAAGGAGCCTGATGCAGGACTCGATCCCAGGACTCTAGGATCATGACCTGAGCCAAAGGCAGACAGACACTTAACAACTGAGCTGCCCAGGTATCCCGGTCAGTTCTCCTTCTGCAATACCCAGCTGAAAACAGAAAAAGAAGTGAGGTGAATCCTGAGGACCTTTAGCAAGAGGAGAAAAAGACACAAGCTGGTTCTGATATGCAGGGAAGGCTTCCTGAAGGAGACAAGATTTGGGGGAGAACCTATAGGATGGATGGGCATTAGAGAAAGGGAAGAGAAGGTCTTGGGCAGAAAGTCAGGCCTTCCTCCCTAAAATGACCTGAAGTGCCCTCAACTCCTGCCTTTACAATTCAAGACAAAAACAACAGTCTGTGCTATCAATAGATCCAGGTTTTGTTGAGTCTGAAATTTGTAATATTGAAAAAAAAAAAACAATACAAATTATAAATATAAAAATGCCCCGGGCCCTCTGGGACAGGCCCCTAAAAATCTTTAGCATCACATAAACCCACCTCTGGTCAGTCACTGACATTCATAAGACCCCAGACACTTTTCAGGAACCATCTGCCAATCTGTCTACAAAGCTGTGAAAGTCTCCTGTCCTCCCCAGAATCCAATTTACAGAAAAGTCCTGTATTACTTAGGATTTGGTTCAGTTGCAAGTAGTGACAACCACCACCACCACCACCACCACCACCACCACCATACCACCAAACCAGTGGCATAAATGAAAGAAAAGGTTACTTCTCCCCATATAAATGTGGACAGTTTGGTTTACATGGCAACTTAATGGTCATCCAGGACACAAGCTCCTTCTATCTTGTTGCATACTTAATGTATGGTTGCTACCTCACAGCCCAAGATGGCTGCTTGAGTCCAATAATCACCTATAGCCAACATAAAGGATCAACTTCTGGAGGACATGCATATTTTTCTCTTTAAGGATAGTGCCTAGGAGTTGCACATATCTCTTATGCTTGCATCCCATTGGTTAGAATTTAGTCACATGGCCATACCAAGAACTATAGTCTTTATTCTGGATGACCATACAAACAACTAAATGTGAAGGGTTCTATTACTAAGGAAAGAGAGGAAGTGTATAGTAAGAATCAATTAGCCACAGAACTCAAGTTCCTTTAAGGAAGACTGTAGAGCTCCCAGTGAAGTCACTAAAAATGAACATGATAGTCATTCCTCTACCACTTGGAAGCAAGATCACACCCAGGCAAGAAATGGTCCATTTCATGCATCCTGCTTCAGGCCCTAATGAAAATCACTGGAGAGGAAAGCTAAACATGTGCAGCTTTCACGACTATTAGTAACCTTAAGCCCTTGAAGGAGCTAACTCAAGTCTCTCTAGCAAACCTGGGTTCAATGCCTAGCTCCATCAAGTTACCAGATATGTGATGCTAAGGTTACTTATGGTTGCAAATGATGGAAATTCAACGCAAATTAGCTTAAATTACATATGGAATTTACTGCTTTGCCCCAACCCAGAAGTTTAAGATGCTGACTAGCTTCAAGAATGACTGCATACAATCACATGACTACGTCTCAGTCTTTGACTCTGCTTCCCTCCAGAGCTGGCATCTGTCCCAGGTGGATTGTATCATCAGGAGCAGCAAGTTCACCAGCAGGGCTTATAGTCTCCCCTGGAGAAGGAGAGTCCTTTTTCTGATTCTCTTAACCAGAGATCCAGAGTTAGCTCTGATTGGTCCAACATAGGAGATCTACATTTGTCCGAGCCCATCACAGTGTCTCTAACTGGCCAGGGAGCTGGGTGGGTTTGGCATCACCTGAATCACAAGGGCTGAGAGTGAGGGAGGAGTGGTTTCCCAAAGGAAACTGGGAGTACTATTAGCAGAAAAGGGAGAAATTATGCTGGTCAGGCAGAGGCAACAGAAGCTCTTTTTTTTTTTTTTTTCATCTCTTAGCATAACACTAACCAGATATGATAATTATAAGAATTAAATGAGATAACATGTATAAATGCATTTAGTATAATGCCAGGCATAGCAGGAGCCTCATAGATATATTTGATCTATCATAAAGAAATAGGGTCAAGAGCCAGTACAGAAACTTCAGAGCAGAAAGCCAGCAAAGGTGGTGATGGCTGGGGACAGACGGAATTGTGCAGCAGTCCAGAGGAGAGAAGTCCCATGATAAAGTATGGGTGTTCCCAGGAGTACACCAGGAACCAGAAGCAGGCCAAGCAGCTTCAGCAGATCAGGGATCAGACCTGGAGCTGAGACAGCTGTGGTAGAAGGGGCAAGGACCAGATATCAGGCAGGGCCCTGGAAGGAATCAGAAACCATTTAGAAGGCTTTGACTGAAGCATTGAATGAAGGGCCTCTTTAGGGAGGTGTAGTCAGAGCTAAGTGAACCCTAATGAGTGTGAAGGCCCCAGATTGCAGCCAAGAGGGTGGCATTTTCCATCCCCCCTCAAGGGGCCAGGGGAGGAATTGCTGAATGCCAGTGAGAACTGGAGGAAGGGGCCCCCTGGCTGGAGCTAACTTCACAGAGCGATACAACCCCTACCCGAACCAGAGCTCTCTCCTCCAGCTTTCTGTCTGCCTGCCCATGACTCCTCTTGGCCAACCCAGAGCACAATGAAACTAGGGTGATCAACCTGTCAAGGTTGCCTTCTAAGGACACAGATAAAGGCGGAGATCTGGAGGAAAGAATTAAATATCTAGTACAGGGAGGGGGTGGGGCGGTGAAATAGATGAAGGGAGTTAAGAGTAAACTTACTTTGATGAGCACTGAGTAATACATGGAACTGCTGAAACACTATATTGTATACCTGAAATGAATGTAACACTATATGTTAACTACAGTGAAATTTTTTCAAAAAGCTTATTTTCATATGTAATATATAGAATTTCTAATATCAGATCAGAAAATGTGCATGCACTTATAAGTCATAATGAATAAATATATTTCAACCTACACTAAAACATATTTTGTCACCAAAGTAGACAGTGTCTAGTATATAATATTTAATATATTTGTGTACAAAGTATGTATCTTTCACTTATCAACTTAAATAAAACTAATGCTAATTTGGTTTAAAAAAAAAAAAGAGGGCACTTGAGTGGCTCAGTCAGTTATGCATCTTCCTTCAGCTCAGGTCATGATCCCAAGGTCCTGGAATCAAGTACCACATTGGGTTCTCTGCTCAGTGGGGAGACTGCTTCTCCCTCTCCCTCTGCCTGCCACTCTACCTACTTGTTCTTTCTCTCTTGCTCTCTTTCTCTCTGTATCAAATAAATAAAAATAAATCTTTAAAGAAAAAAAAAAAAAAAGAAAGACTATCTAGTCCAGCCACATCATGGACCCTAATCCATGAAATCTGCTGCCCCTGACACAAAGCTACAGGGAAAAAGTGATGGCGAATTTTCCTCCTATTCATGATATCCCAGCGCTGAAAGAATGACATGAACTCCAGAAGGTCAAAAAAGTTTGGAGCCCCAGGGACTCTGGGCAACCCAATTTCTCATGGGCAGAAAACCATCCCCTCATCCCAGCCTTACCAAGACCTTTACCTCACAGGCCCTTCCCCAAGGTTTGAGCCAATGAGATGGTGATTGGCATCAGAGTTGGGGGCAGCCTCGATCTTCAGGGAGCTGGGCTAGTCTATGCCTTATTCCTGGAAAGAGCCTCTAAAGACCTGCACACCCATGGAGCCATGATCTCTCATAACTATCTCCAATCTCCTATGCCTAGTCTGCACAACTGGGCTTCCCTTCCACTCTCCATGTGTCTCCTAGCTCCTGGCATAGTTGGGACACGACCTAAACTCTAGCCTGTTTGGCCTGACCCTCTGAAGGCTGTTTTCCCAGCATGGTCCTGGTCCATTATACAATGGTGCTTACTAGAAGGTCTATATGGTGCTTTCGAGAAGGTCTATGTGGTTCAGAGTACAAATCCTGAAGCCAGTGGCTCCACCACTTACTGTGTGCCTTTGTGTAAGTTATTTGACATCTCTTTTCCCTGTTTCCTTTTCCATAAAATAGGGACAATAATAGTACCCACTTCATAAAGTTGTTGTGATAATTAACTAATTAATAGCTCTAAAGTGCTTAGAACATGTCTGACACATGGTCAGAAACTAATGACTTTTACCTAGTATTACTACATTTTGAATGAATGAAAGTTAAGCTGGTTGTGGCAGAAACAAGGGCTGAATTCAGAAAGCTGGTCTTGAATTATTAAACTCCTTCTCTATGGGTGGGAAAAAATGGCCAATATATATTCTCAATTATATTCTACTTGGGTTTGGGGGTATCTCCCTGGAAGGTTCCTTCCTTGATGATGTAAAGCCATGCTCCATGTGCTTTTGTGATTATGCTCATTAACAGGATGAGAAGTGAGGTTATTTTTGGTGTGTCTGGAGACAAATCAGAAAGTCCATAAGAACTAAATTAATCTTTCAAAAGTATCTATTGGTGATCAGTGTGTGTTTACACAGATTCTTTAAACATGATGAAGGCATCGTATGTGCTGCACGCTCTGCTGAAACCAACTTTCTGGAGGCTGAGCAATGTTTAGAGAACTTGTCGAAATAGCTCTTTTAAGCCAGCTTAATAAGCAATGCCCTCCCTGTCCCTCTTTCCAGGCTCTACTGTCACTGACAGTCCCACATGGATGGCGCAGCCCTAGATGGCAGTCAAGGAAGCCAAGGTTAGGAGAAATTGAGCCACCCTCACCATGACTTAATATGTAAAGCAAAGAATGAAACCAATCCACTCTCCTTCAGATCATGGTGAAATTTGGTAATTAAACTTAATTTATCTAAATAATTCAACCTCTAGAGCCCCACCATCTCCTTTTGACTTTAAAAGATAAAACAACAAAGATTCATTTAAAGTTATGAGTATGCTTTCCCAGTTCCTCTCTTGTCACTTCCTGTTTCCACGTTCAGGCCTCCTAACCATCAGCAAGTAGGGTAGGGTTTCTCCACATCACCTTCTGAGGGTCTCTCCTACCACTTCCCTGCCTGGAGATCTCTGACACCAGAGTTGAAGCCCAGAGTCCCTCCTCATACTGTCTATCCAATGAGGGGATGAAAGTTGAGTCCTAGAAGTGTTGGAAAGAATCTTACATATCAGCTAGAATCATCATTTCAACTCACTTGTTAAAGAAGCTGTAGTCCAGGGAGGAGACAGGACTTATACAATGGTTGTTTTAGATCCAAAAATGCAATTTAGATCTCAAAACTTTCATGTATGTTTGTATACATTTATTCCTCAACTGGGATATTTGATGAATATTTTTGTGTATCTGTGACCTGTTGAGCAGAGCCCTCCCCTCAGAGTTTTTATTCTCTCAGGGCACATAGGCCGTAAGTGGACCACTTCCACAAAGATTTACAGCCCAGCGCTCTGCCCCTAAATCTCACAGCTGGTATTTGGACAACAAATTTGACTCTTCTCATCTATAGAAAATGGTACATCTGCAGTTGTGTACACCACTTACAGCTATTCTGACAAGAATGACAATAGCACCACCACTCACTCTAATCCATCTGATCTGTGATGACAAAAACAAAAACGAAAATTCACATACCTAAACAACATCTGTCCCCAGAAAGGTTGTGTGAGTAAAGAAAGAGCGAAGCCTTAGGAACCAGGAAGACCTGGATTTGAAACTCTGATCTATTGTTAATACCTCACGGCTGTGGGGCACCTGGGTGGCTCAGTCAGTTAAGCATCTGCCTTCAGCCTCAGGTCATGAACCCAGGGTCCTGGGATTGAGCCACACATCTGGCTCCCTGCTTGATGGGCAGCCTGCTTCTCCCTTTCCACCACTTGTGCTTCCTTGTGAGTGCTCTCTCTCTCTCTAATAAATATTTTTTAAAAAATACCTCATGGCTGTGTAATGCTGTGTAAGAGACTTTGCCTCTCTAGCCTCAGTCATCCATAAAAAATTTCCTCATCTATTAAAAGGAGCTGATAATGCTGCTTCATAGGGTTATCTAGGATTAAATGAGATAATGGATGCAATGCACTCAACATGGTGCCTGACACACCACAGAGCTCAAAAAGCATCAGTAGCTTTTCTTTCTCTGCCAGTCCCTTTTCCATAGTTAGTGTTGGCAGTTCCATGACTGGTATCTTTGAAGAAATCATGGCATTTAGGAGACTTAGTAAAATAAGGCATCTAAGGGGAGGATCTGATCACAAGGAAAAGCTCAGAACACTTTTCCTTTTGTTTCCTGGAGTTTCGTTTTTTTGTTGTTTTGTTTTTTAAAGATTTATTTATTTATTTGACAGAGAGAGATCACAAGTAGATGGAGAGGCAGGCAGAGAGAGGGGGGCGGGAAGCAGGCTCCCTGCTGAGCAGGGAGCCCGACGCGGGACTCGATCCCAAGACCCTGAGATCATGACCTGAGCCGAAGGCAGCGGCTTAACCCACTGAGCCACCCAGGCGCCCCTGGATTTTTGTTTTTGTTTTTGTTTTTCATGAAAGCTACTTTCTTTGCACATTTATCAATAAGCGCTAGAGTCTGCCCTCTAGTGGTTGTGGCGCACAGTGCCAGTTTTGCTAATGACAATTCAGCGCCCCCAACTTACCCCCATCTGATTAACCTTCAGTGGTGCTTCTTGGCCTAGTCACAACAGATTTTTATCTCGACAGAAAAATTAAACAGGAACAGATGTGACTAAAGTTAATAAGGTTGATTCTTTAACATAGAGGTTAATCCTGGCTGCACATTCCAATCACACACACACAAATACAAAATCAATCCCTGGGCCCTACTCCAAACCAGCTGAATCTGAACCTTTGGGGAGAGGTTTTTAGAACCTCTAGGTGATTCTGATGAGTAGCCAGGATTCAGAATCAGAACTTTCAAAACTCTATTAGAACTTGACAAATGACAGCAAAGACTATGCCCCTGATGCCAGCCCGCCCAGAAGCTCTCCACACTGTCCTTGCTGAAACTGGTTTTGGTCTCCTCTTGGGGAGCTGCTTTCAGACCACATGGCATATATTTTGGAATGATCTCAGTACTGGCAAATTTTTGTCTTTTGACAGTGAATTTGAGTTTGAATAAAAATCCTAAAGTGATTCTAAAATCAAGCCAGCTGAATATGCAGGGCCATTTTGCAAGATAAGCTGGGTAAGACCATTTTTGGTCAAAAACAACATATGGCCGAGGGGATGGATTTATCTCATGCGCCTCAAAACCGACACAGTGGCAATTCTAAAAGAGGGCCCCAACATTTTTATTAGTAACAGCTGTATTGGAGTCTGTGCACTGCTCCCCAAAGTACTGTCTTTAAAAACAATGTTCACCTGGACATGTGAGGTCTGGAGGAACTATTAAAAATCTGCCTCATTCCTTAAGGGCCAAACTTACATTCAGAACTGGAAGGGGGGAAAACTGGAGGAAGGGTCAGAACAGGACAGTCCCTGGGTTTTATGGAACTCTGGTCATCATCCCAAACTGCCAGAATCCAATTTGCCACATTGGAGAGGGACCTGCTGTGGGCTGGCAGAGCAGTGACCTGCGTGGGGAGCTACTGGGGGGTCTCTGTCCAGGAGCACCAGGACTTGGCTTCTTGGGAACCTCGTTGGCTAAGCAAGATGACTAAATACTGCATTGTGATTTTTGTTGGCCCTCTAAGCCCTCATAATGAAATTCTCTAACGCTGTATCAGATAAATCCGAACTGGTGAGAGCACAAGACACCGGTAAGCCCTTATCATCCATCGTAAATCAATGGTACTTTATTTCCAACTTCAATATTTTGCAGTAATTTTCTTTCCCAAGAGAGATTTTATTCCTGTCTCCCACCTTCTCAATCTAATGTGATCAGTAACTACTGGGCCCTCCTGCCGCAGTCTCCTGCCTCCACAAAGACATTTCCCAATGTGTATTCCAAGGAACTGTGATTTTGAAGCACCAAGTTGCTTACTCCTTTATTCCATAAGGATTTATTGAGCACCTCATGTGTTCCAGGCAGGAGCAGATTTAGGTTTTGTGGGACCGGAAGCCGCACAATCACGGAGGTCTCTTCTAATGAAAGAACACAGAATTGTAAATACAAAAGTAGGTCCTGGACCTTGGAAGGGACATCCCGGAGCTTAAATTCTATTACTTCATGGTGCCTTTGTGAACTATTCCCGGATGTGGGGTTATAATCATGAATAAAAGACCTGCCCATGTGGAGCTCATATTCTAAAAAGGTAGAAATAGAAACAGGAGATTAATTGAATATAGAGGAGAAAAAAAAAATCCATGGATATATGTTTGGGAACTAAGGAACCAAACAAAATTAAACTTATTTCTTCATTTAAGGGCTTCTCAGGGCCGTTAGAAGGCTGACGTGCCCCATGACCTTCCAAGAGAGGAACTGTGTTTGCATCATTCCCCAGCATTATTTATCAGAGAATCCTTCTTTTGTGAGACATCCCTGGAGACTAAATTCTGTAAACCCACTTTGGAGGAATCCCGCTCCGTAATGTACTGGAAGCTCAGCACATGACATCATCCGTCTTTTGTCGGCCGTGAAACTGGGTCCCCTTCTTGTTTGGGGAAAGCATTTGGTTCTTGCGCTAATGAAATAATTTAAATCATTTCTCATTATTGTGGTTTTCTAACTCCCCCTCTGCTGTTTTAGGCATTTGGAACACTCATCTGGTTCCAACATTTCAGACTATAAATCTCAAAATGCACGTTTCAAAACTTTTCCAATCAGGACTCGGATTTTTACATAGCATGGGTTCCGCTTAAGGTAACATGAATTCACCTTATGAGGGATTCTCAAATTTAGAAATGCAAAATACCAGGACGCCTCGTGGCTTTGAAATCATCTGTTATCCTGAAGAATCACAGAAGAGTCAACATTTGGGGTCATAAATCTGCCTTCGCACCTCCCTCCAACCAGGGCGAGAAGGCTCTTGTGTGAGGCCTTGCTTTCCAGTGGTAAGAATTATATTTGTCTCGGGTGCTGGTTCCAGAGACATCTGTGATGGCAGCCCATCCAGCTCTGTTCTCAGGGAGCTAACTTTAGCAGCAGATTCTGCATCTGCTGGCGGAGTTTGACACAGCATATGTTTTCCAAAGCAGCCCTTCCCAATAGCTGACTCCCTTCTCATGTGAGGACATTTAATATATCCTGAGAACTAATCAGCTCCCCCCACTTCCCAAACGTTTAAGCTATTTTTAATTTCATCCAATTTAACAAGCAGTCATGTCTGGAGCCCATCTTTTGATTTCAAAATAAATAAAAAAGAGTTTCTCTGACTCACAATAGATTTCACCTCTGGGAAGGCCAGCAAATTTATCCACACCTTTCTCCAAATAAAAGTCCTTCTCTCTCATGCTTCCTGACATCCTTGTTAACCCTTTAAACTCTCCAGGAGATTAAATACAAGTGAACCACCATTGCGGTGGTTTTAAAATATGTCTACGATTTCTTCAATTCTTCTCTCTTCAAAAGGTGGAGCTTAATACCCCTCTCCTCGTGTGTGGTCTGGACTTAGTAACACACACTTCTTACAAAGGGAAGTGTGTGACTTCCAAGGCTGCAGGATCAAAGGCACTGTGGCCTTCTTCTTGAATCACTCACTCTGAGGAAAACCAGCTGCCATCACGACACCATTCAGGCAGATCTATGGAGAGATTCTCATGTTGAGGAACTCAGACATCCTACCAATAGCTAGCCAGAATTTGGCCCTGACATTTTGAGGGAACCATCTTCGAAGTGGATCCTTCTGCCCATCGAGGCATCAGAAGACTGCAGCCTCAGCCAACTCCTTGATTTGCATCACATAAGAGTCTCTGAGAAAGAATCACCCAACTGAGCCACTCCCAGGTTTGTGACCTACTGAGTGAGATATGTATTATTGTTTTAAGCCATTAAGATTTGGGATAATTTGTTACACTGCAATAGATAACTAATACAACCATCTTATGAGTTCTTATATGATGTCCTGACTGCACTCCCTAAGGTTCTTGTCTGTTTTTCTGAAACAGTTGGGCTGGATTGGCTGGGAATAAGTAATGGGAAGGTTGTCCATGGCCTTTACCCTGTGAGTAAAATTCAGTTCTACTATATTTAGTAGAGCTAGCTTCTATTGGCCCCAAGGCCCACTTTCAAAATTCTCAATTCCCTAGGGGGATGGGGAAAAGCCCACAACACTCCCAACTCAATCCTGTCTGTTTCCCACATGCCAGACAACTGCCACTGTGTATCTCTGAGGCCCATCTTCACACTCCTCCAGACCACTGTCCAAGCCACCATTGTCCACCTCTCGGATACTGACTGAATCACACTCCGTGAGGTCCTGGTATTGTCACTGTATACTGGGCTATCTAACAGCGGCCCTCCCCTCCATTAGGATCTCTTAGATGTATCCCAAAGCAGAATCAGAGCTACTTGAACTATACACACAGCCGTCCCTCTGCAGGGAGACTGCCACCACTGGGGTGTTGTGTGTAGGTAGCAGCCAGGGCACCAGAGAAGGACCCCCACAGCCCTGTTGTTGAATTTGGTGAATCACATATAATACTTGTTCTTCAGAGTAAATTCTCCCCCAGACCCAGTAGGCCCCTCCTTGCAATTTTTGTTCTAAGACTTTATTTTTTTAGAACAGTTTTGGGTTCATAGCAAAATTGAGGGGAAAGTATAGAGATTTCCCACATACCTCTCCCTCACACATGCATGGCCTCCCCGCAGTGTCAACACCTTGCACCAGAATGGTACATTTGTTAAAACTGATGGACCTACATTGACACATCATTATCACCCAAGCCCAGAGTTTACTTTAGGGTTTGTTCTTGGTGCCATATATTCTACGGGTATGGACAGATGTATAATGACATGTATGTATCATAATGGTATCATACAGCATATTTTCACTGCCCTTAAAATCCTGTGTGCATCTCCTATTCATCCCTCCCCCCACCCCAACTCGTGGTAACCACTGATCTTTTTACTGTCTTCATAGTTTTTCCAGAATGTTCCACAGTCAGAATCATACATAGGTAGCCTTTTCAGTGTGACTTCTTTCACTTAGTAACATGCGTTTAAGGTTCTTCCATGTCTTTTCAGGGCTTGATAGTTCATTTCATTTTAGTGCTGAAAAATGTTTCACTTCCTGGATGAACCACGGTTTGTTTATCCATTCATCTACTGAAGGGCATCATAGTTGATTCTAGGTTTGGGTAATTATGAATAAAGCTGCTATCAACATACATGTGCAGGTTTTTGTGTGGAAATAAGTTTTCAACTCCTTTGGGTAAATACCAAGGAACATGATTGCTAGATCATATGGTAAGAGTATGTTTAGTTTGTAAGAAATGCCAAACTGTCTTCCAAAGTGGCTGTGCTGTTTTGTACTCCCACCAGCAGCGTACGAGGATTCCCATTGCTCCATATCCCCACCAGCAATTGGTGTTACCGGTGTTCCAGATTTGGGCCCTTCTGATAGATGTGTGGAGATATCTCATTGTTGTTTTAATTTGCACTTCCTTGATGACATGACGTGGAGCATCTTTTCATATGCTTATTTGCTCTCTGTATTATCTTGTTGGTGATGTGTCTGTTAAGGTCTTTGTCTCTATTTTTAGTTGAGTTGTTTGCTTTCCTTGAGTTTTAAGAGTTCTTTGCATGTTTTAGATACCAGTCCTTTACAACCTCCTTGCACCTTTAGTAACCACGATCATCAGCAAACACCAATAAGTCCATCAAACATTCTTACACAAATATAAATCCTAGTCACTTACCTTAAAAAGCTCTTTGGTCCCCATAACAATGAAATAACACATGAGGAAACTTGCAGTTTCTCCTCTTCATAGCCCTATTTATTTATTTATTCATTTATTTTTTAAAGATTTTATTTATTTATTCGACAGAGAGAGTGAGAGAGAGCACAAGCAACGGGAATGGCAGGGAGAGGGAGAAGCAGACTCCCCCTGAGCAAGGAGCCCGATGTGGGGCTCAATCTCGGGACTCTGGGATCATGACCTGAGCCAAGGGCAGATGTTCAACCAACTGAGCTAACCAGGTGCCCCTTCATAGCCCTATTTAAAACAACAACAACAACACTGCTAAAACAAGTATATGTGTATATGTTGGTGGGGGAAGGGAGGTTGCTAAGTGGTGATTGGCCTCCCAATGGTTTCTTTCTGGAAGGAATGATAACTATATTTATAAATCACCAAAACCTCAGTTTATTTTCAATTCCTCCCAAATACATTGTGCAGCACACTTGTTCTTCAGAGTGTTGGGGTTGGGGTGGGTGGGATTCTGTAGTAATCTTTGGGAAATGCTAGAGTGAAGGTGCTTCTCTACAGCTGGACTCCCTCAAGCTAATTTTCATTGTGAGGCACTAAAATAAGGGTTCAGGTTAGGGTGCTATGTTTCCCAAAGTCACTTCACCACAGAGCATCTCATGAAACTAGTTTTATATATAACACACTTTGTAAAATGCTGGGTGAGACCCAGCCCCAAAGAAGATGGAATGTGGCAAAGCCTTTAATGTGTCACCTGCACCAGCTCAGTCACGTCACCCAAGCTTTGATTTGCTTCCAATAAGTTTTGTCTTTTTTTTTTTTTAAGATTTTATTTATTTATTTATTTATTTATTTGAGAGAGTGAGAGCATAAGTGAGGGTGGAAGGACAAAGGGAAAGGAAGAAGACAGGGCTCAATCCCAGGACCCTGAGATCATGACCTAAGCCAAAGGCAGATACTTAACTGACTGAGCCACCCGGGTGCCCCTGCTCCCAATACATATAAAGACTGTGAGGGGAAGATTGTTCCTTAAAGATATAGATCTGAGGTCCAAAGACTCTTTAAACCAAAATAAAGGATGAAAGGAATATGAAGACAGAAGGAATACAAGGTTGCTCAATAGTTATTTGTCATTAGGTAAAATCCAGATTTGTTCTCAGTCATTAAGCTAGAAAAACTAAGATCTTCCACCTCAAACCCTAACTGGAAGCTGGGGATGCCAAGGCAGAGAACTATCCTAGCCAAGGCCTAGATCCCATCCTTCCCCTTAAACACCTCCATAAAGAAGGTAGGAGATGGGGGAGGGAGGGAGAGAAAAAAACTTTATTCTTTCAACATTGACCCATTTTGTTCAGGTCTAACAACTCAAAAGCAGCAGAGTCATTGAAACATGGATTGTAAAACTATAACACTCCTCAATTACTTCTTGTTGGCCAGACAAGCAAACCTATTATTTGACAATGCATCATGCTCCAAGATAGTAAACTTTATCATACAGAGGTCATGAGAAAAAGACCACAGGTACAGTTTGCTAACCTCCACTAGATAATTTTTCACAGTTATCATCCAAGCACTGTAAAAGCACAAAAGATATGTTATCTTCGGGCTCAGTTTATTATAACGTGTGGGTGAAACTCCCTATAAAACCACTTACTAGGTAACTGTTGCACGTTCTCCTGCACAGAAAGTCAAATCAGTAAAACATCTTTTTGACAGTGTCTTTTTAAGTGTCAGGAATAAAAGGACGTGCTCTTAAAGGAGAGGTAGCACACTATTTATCGTCCCCCTTCACTTTCCCACACGTACACACACAGATCCCCATTGCCTCTCTGCATGCCAGAGACACTCAAAGGAATCCTTCTCAGTAGTCTCGTTTCTTTTACAGCTGAGTATTTCACGGCAGAATTGTTCGTGGATAAAGCTGCAAGTAACATTAACTCAAGATACTATAGGTGCCAGCATTTCAAGTACTAGTCATGGCATTTTTTTCTCCTAGAGTCATAATGTTGAGTAAGACCCAGGAAACACAAAATAAAAGGATGATGGATTCCCTCAGCAAATGTTCTCAAGAGTCTCAGATTTAATATCAGAGCCTAAGAGAGGTTGTCTAACTATCACTTGAGACTTGGATTCTTTTTTAAAGAAATCCATTCTTTTTAGAAGCTACCTCTCTCCACAGTAATGTCTTCATGGTCCCCAGGCTCACTTTAGCAGGGTGGGGCAAGTCTTGGATGATTAAACCCCAGGATGTATAATGACATCCCAGGAAACTCTGGGTTCACAATCTTACCCCAAAAGGAAAGACAAGTTAAACAGTGTGAGATGGAGGATTCCTCCCAGAATGCAGTTCTCCTTAGAATTCTCTTCTTTCAAGAGTCCAGTGAGTCTAGGAGCCTCATTATCCATTCAAAGCAAGGAAGCAATGTTGTAGATTGGTATACATAAAAACAGTGATTTTCAAAGGAAACCATCAGTAATTTGGGGGGCTAGTTATATCTCCCCACAAAAATCTGCTGAATAAATATTGAGGAGCTTATGTGTTCCCAATATAAAATAGGGGCTGTGGGAGAACAACAACAACAAAAAAATAGAATATGCAGTTCTTATGCTAAAAATTTTATAATTTTGTTGACGAGGTAAGACTTTTACACAGAGGACAAAGAACAATTAGCAAAATGCTAAATTGAATGTCTTCCAGTTAAAATGTTTCTTCACTATCAAAATATGCTTGGGCACCAATGAAGGGGTGTGTAGAGCTCTTTTACCTGGAGCTGAGCTCAAAAACCAGCTCAAGGAACCTGAAATACAGCTATGAACATTTAATGGCTAAGCAAAGCCTCATTTCCAAATCCTTTCCCTATATCCATTCATGTTGATAGGTCTTTGAGACTTTTCTAGTGAGTTTCCCAAGTAGTCAACATCCAGTCATTCAATAAATATTTATGGTGCACTCTCTGTGGGCTGGGTACACGGGATACAGGAGTAAAAGCCTCTGTAAAAGATACAGAAGTAAAAAAAAAAAAAAGGAAAAAAAAAAAAAAAGGAGTAAAAGTCCATGCCTTCCAGGCCATAGACATAGGATCCATTCCAGGCCTAGGTGAATCATACATTGGGATATCTAAGCCAGACCAGGTAGAATTACAGAAAATTTCTCAAAAGAAAATGACATCTGAGTTGAGGTATGAAGGTTAGTGAGGGTTAGCTAGGTAGAAAAGGGTGAAGGAGAAACATGCAGCATGCACAAGGGCCAAGAGGCTTGGGAAAGATTGGTGTAGTCAGAGAGCTGAAAGTCATTTGGTTTTTTTGGTGAAGAAGATGTAGGAAGAATTCAGAGAAAAAGCAAAGATCATTTAAGCTCAGGGATCTGGGGAGGCTTCATGGAGGAGGTGAGGTTTGGAGCTGAGCCTTGGAAAAGGAAAGAATTTCAGTTAGATGAAGTAGGAAGTGTGGTGGTGTTCCAGTATTCCTGTTTCCTGCACTCTGCCTGGCATGAATAGGTACTCAAAAAACCTTATATGTTGAAAAGGTAAACCAAGTTTTCGAGGCAGAAGAGTTAGCTCAAGGTGTGTTTAGAATAGTCTGGTTTGTTGGAAGCCTAGAAAGACAGAGAAAGTATTAAGAGATAAGGCAGCAAAGGTAAATTGAGACCAGATTAATGAAGTCTTATCTCTCAGGTAAGGAACTTAGGGAAAGGCCCCAAGCAATGGAGAGGCATCAATGAATTTTGAGTAGGATAGTGGCAAGGCCAAAATGTGCAACTGACATCTCTTAGTAGGATGGAGAAAGTGGGGACCAAAGTCCAGAGACCAGTTAAGACACCACGGATGTAATCCAGAGTGAAAAAATTCAGTGCCCAGCTAGGTGAGAGCAGAAGGGAGGAAGAAACGTGCAGGTTAACAGGTTAGAGGTAGAAAGGAAGACTCAGAGGAGAGGAGTGGCAAGGCTCCGTATTCCAGATGTGTAATGCTGCACACAAAAACACCCCAAACTTAGTGTTTTAAAACAACGATCTTTATTCTACTTACAAATATACGATTTGGGCAAGGTTTGGTAGGAAAGGTTTGTCTGTGCTCCATGAAGGGTCAGCAGGGGTGGCTGCCTGAAGACTGGAGGACCCTCTTCCCAGATGGCTCATTCACATACCTGGCACATCAGTGCTGGCAGTCACTGGGAGCTCAGCTGGGGCGGAAGGGTGGTCTCCTCTGTGTGCCTGGGCTTCCTCATAGCGTGGCAGTTCATTCTGAGACAGAGGTAGGTGGGGCCGAATATCTCTCATGACCTGGCCTCGAAAGCCATACCACCCCACTTCTGCCATTCCGTTAGTTGCAGCTGTCAAAAAGGCCCACCCATTTCAAAGGGAGGGAACCTAGACTTCACCTTATAATGGGAGAGTGACAAGGTTTTGGAAGCAAAAATGGAAGGGGAAAGTTTGTTGCAGCCTGAATTGGGTTGAATGGTGTCACCCCACAATTCGCATCCACCCAGGACCTCAGAATATGACCTTACTTAGTCATCAGGTCTTTGCAAAGGTAAGTAAGTTGAGGTCCAAGTGAATTAGGTTAGGCCCTAAATCCAGTGATGGCTGTCCTTAAAAAGAGGAGATGATCTGCAGACACAGAAGAGACAGGGACAGGGAAGAATACCATGTGAAGACAGATGCAGACACCAGGGTTATGCTGGCTCAAGCCAAGGAATCTCAGAAGCCCCCCAGAAGCTGGAAGAGGTAAAGAAGGATCATGCTTTGGAGGGAACATGGCCCTGCCAACACCTTGTTTTTGGAGGTCTGGTCTCCAGAACAGTGAGAGACTGCATTTCTGCAATAGGTGGTAATTTGTTAGGGCAACGATAGGAATCTAATACTGGGCCCTTTTTAGAGAATACCGTTGGCCATACTCAGTGGCTTGAAGATTGGACATCTGGTCCTGAAATGTCACATCAGAAGGAAAAGTCGACCTCGAGGAGTAGGTTGCGATTTCAAGCTTCACTCGACAGAGTTTGTCAGGTGCAGCAAATGCTGGGATGACGCTTGTTTGATGTAGGGCTGTTGCTCGCAGGACTGGGCTAGGACTAGAGACAGTTTTTTTAAATCCTGGCCATCAGCAGGAAGCTCGGCAGAAAGTCAAATGTCCTCTGCATTACCACTTCCTCTTGGGACTGAATCAGGTGACCGTACATGTTTGTACGCTTTAATTATTTATAGTGCACAGTCTAAAGTGGTGTTCAACCAGCCTAATGAGTCAGGGTGATTGAATCAAAGGGGAAGGGGATTTGAGCCCCACATGGAGAGTTTCTAATAGACTTCTCTCGAGTTTACAGCTGAAGGGAAGAACAGTTCCCTCTGCCTTCTAATAGACTAACAAACCTCTCTAAATCTTCTTCCAAGACCCCAGAGGTACCCGCCAGTTGCTCTTTCATTCGAGAGCCAAAATGAGCACAATAAGTTTTGTGGCTGGCACAGATGAAATTAGGAATTTGTTAGTGAAATGTTCTATACGCTGATTTTCCTGACAACCCTCTCATGGTCGTAGATAACAGTCCCTGATCAACCAGATGCCAATTAAAAGAGAGCAGCCATTTCCCTCATCCAAATATTTCCACTTTACTCAAAATGGATTCCAAACAGTCCTGGAGTTCTCGGGGATGCTTTAAATTCTTTTTCCTAGCTAGATAGCACTTTAGGTTTTCTGTTTAAGACTCTCACCATGGAAAAGCTCAAAAAGAAATCATATCTTGGTTTGGTTGGCCTCCCTGCTCACCCCCCTCCACACCTTTTGGTAGGGCATTTATTAATTTAGATTTCCTGGGAACTCGGGTCCCTCCTGGCCAAGGCTGGTAACAAAATCTATTAAAGATAATGATTTTTTTCCTAAACTTTTTGGGCTGATCATTTTCCTGAAAGGTGCAGAAAGACAGAATTTTCTTTGCAAGGCACTAAGCCGAGACCATTGCAGATGAGTCCTTGGAGGACTCTTTGGGGATGAGGAGAAGATGGAGAGAGGAACCAGAAGGCACTCCCTGGGGAGGAAAATGGTAGCGGGTGGGGAGAGCCAAGAAAGAGAGAGAGGAAATGGTGAAGGGGAAAAGAAAAACACAAAGATCCCTTACGGCCTCAAGACCATTGAAGATGCTATAAGTGCTCCATAGGTTTTACAAGTAGGTAAGCCAAAAAACTACACGTAGTTGGGGTACTTGTGGAACATGGATGGGCATCTGTGAACTCAAAAAGGCAGGGCTGGAGCAGATCACTGGCCAGCCTCAGAAAGGCTTGCTTGCAGAACTCAAAAAAGTTCCTGTTCTCACCTTCATCCTCCCAAGTGAGGGCAACACTCTTTTAAGAACTTGGGGAATGGGGGAGGAGAAAAGGGAGTTCAACAATTTTCTATACTGGTCTCTAAAGAAAGACTAATTTTTTCTAAAGAAAGACTAATTTTTTTTTTTTGATAGGGCGAGTGGTTTGCTGGTTATACTTGTAATAGAAATTTAAGTCCATAGTTTTTCCAAACTCTAGAGAATAGTGAAATTAACATTTCAGCTAACATGTAGTATTTACCAAGAATTCCGTCAAGTTGTCTATGCTCATTTGTTTATTTAAACCTCACAAGTTCTCTGTGAGGTCAGTACTATTATTAGATGAAAGAACTAAGACATAGACAGGTCACAAAATTTGCCCAGGGTTACTTAGAGCAAGGCTGTCCAACACCAGAGCCCACCCTTTTAACACTTACTTTCTACCACCCCATTGTCTGGACAGTTGTCACACACATTAGAAGGCTTACCATACTGAGAATGGGAGAACTAGGAGATTCTTCACTGAAGGCCTCTGCATGTTGTGGAGTCAAGGTTGCAGAATCACATTTAAAGCTGCAAGGGCTTCAGCAAGCATTAGTCCCATTGGGGGAAACTGAGGCAATAGGGATGACTTGCTCAAGGTCACACAACTACATTGTGGCAGAGCTGGGTTAGAATCAGGGCCTCCTAACTTCTGGCCTGAAGCAAGGATGACTCACGTGTCAACACTACTCAATTCTCAGAATTGACCAGTGGTGCCATCAACCCAGAAGTGTGTGGAAGGATCCAGGTGTGCTCCCCCAGAGGGAGGAGAAGCCCAAGAGAAAGAACTGTTCACAGCAGCCCACAGAAGAGATACTGGGGAGGGTGGTGGAGGGGAAAGAGAGCGAGAGGGCTCATCTTTGCTTTACCCTCACCTTCTGGGAACGTAGACCCTGGATCCCAGGTCTGCTGTTGGGAATACAGAGGGAAAGGCGGTGTTGATGAGCCAGCCCTCCAAGGGATGGAAAGTTTATCTGAACAAATGGTAAAGGAATTGGAGCCACAAAGAGAGCTGAGCTGCAGAAGGGCTTCTTATTTGTGTTAACAAAACAATCAAACCTTTCCTTAGATCCCTTTATGGTGGAATAAGAAGGCTTTGGGGGATCCCAGCATACCTGTCACTGAGCATTTGCATTTCACACTGCAAAAACCCTTTAGATTAACGACCTCCCTATCTGCAAGATTTTCTTGTCTTAATAGTCGAGTTATGTGTAATACCAATCCCGCCAAGATTAAAGAGGAAAGAATTTCTGGTACGAAATTTTGCTAATGACCGACTAAGACATAAAATCTTGCTGTAATAAATTAACACGTGTCTCCTAATATGGACCTACTGATTTACTTGAGGCAAAATTGCTCCGGAACCACACACCTGGGCATCGTCGGGACCCCCCCTTAGAAATGGCGGGCTTTGTATTTATGCTCAGCTGCAGTGAACCCTGAGGACAGCCATCTGGCGCTGCGAGTACCAACGGCCCTGAAGGGGAGAGTGGCATTTCTGGAATGCCGCAGTCATCCTGCAGGTAGTGTGCATGGAAGAGAGAGAAGGACACCTCCTTCAGCTCATCATCACCACCCAGGCACCCCAGATGCCCCTTTCCAGCCTTCTGTCCACTAGACATTTCTTACCCTGTTTGGGTGTGAGTATTACCTGCCTTGGAAACAAGTTCAAGTTCTGTGAAGGCTCTGTTCTTCGAATAAGGCAGCACAGTATGGCTGGAGGTCAGAAGAGCCTGGCCCCTGAGCACAAGGACTCTGACCCCACACTGACCTGGTGCAAATCTCAGCTCTGCCACACATTATTCATAATGACCTCAAATGGTTGTCTTGTGTATGCCTTACCTTCCCCATCTGTCACATAGGGATAAGCATACCTACAGACGTCACTTACAATAGCCCTCAGCAGACAGCAAGACATTCAAGGACAGGCATGGAGCTGGGCCCCTTCTCTCTTCTGATTCTTAACACAGGCCCAGGCAGAGAAAGGAATTGACCTTCACTGTTCACTGGAGCAGGGAGGGTGCTAACATCTCCAGTGAGTGAGGCCCACCAATTGCCCAGCATTAGGTTACACCCTCCCCCCCCACCCCCCCACCCCCGCCTCCGCAGGCATCTCCCCTGCTTCACCGTTCTCTAAGTCCCCAGCTGTGTGGGTGCTTTAGTTTCTTCAGACTCCGGTGTTGCAGAATTTTGCTGTTTTTTGTTTCCACCAAGATCTTTTTGTGATGCTGACAGCACCCAGTAGTTGTAAATGGAAGTCTGTCCATTGGCTTTGCGAACCTGAGTTGAATCAGTTCAATCCACAGCACAGGATAGCGGCTACCAGGGAGAGGAGTTTCAGAGGCCGTTAACTCCAGCGTGGTTAACTCAAAGCCCGAGTCTTTACATTCGGATTTATCGAAGTGGTTCCCATGATGACCAGGATTTCTGCTCCCCTCCCTGCCCCTCTTCCCTGCTCGAGTCTGGCTAAGCAGGGCATCTCTTCAGAATCAAAACAGCCTGACACCCCCTTACTTCCCCTCTCCTTCAGTTTTGGCCACGGAAGGAATGTTGAAGTTTGAGAGAAAACATAGTCTTGTGTACAATGGTGACCAGTACTCTTAAAACTTCCACAATGGTACCTCACTGGTCCATCCACAAGAACCTCTGGCAGATAAGAGGGAACAACAGCTCAGTGATAGAGCTAGGTCCCCTGTCAGTGGCCTTTTCATATGCAAAATCTCCGATGTCTGCCCATCAAGAGTGAGTGTGGAGGTTAAGGGAGGGCACCCCTGTCTTGGCTATTGAAGGTTAAACTGAACATTTTCCATGTCTCCCCATCACCCCCACTCCCATACACACCTGCCTAGCCCCAGAAACCACACACCATCCTGACCACCCTCTGCTAGGAGCTCATTTCCTGAAGACCTTCTCTTAGGGGCCCTGGGCATTCCCAGTGGTCTTTTACCTGAATGGTCCCTCAGGACTAAACCAGTACGCTTAGGTAATGAGCTCACTGGACCCCAGCGGAAAGAACTGGAACTGTGTCTCCATTCAAACTCTGTCACATTCCCCATCCTTGACTGCCCCTTCAACCTGGCACTTTAACCAAGGGGATGGCCCAGTGACATGGCTCCTAGAGATTTTATTATGCTGTTCAAAGGTTTGTAATTGCTATCACCAAAACATCCATATCAGCATGCATTGAGTTTACCACATTCCTGTTTAAGAACCCAAGTGACTTTAAGGCCGACAATAAAAATGCTTTTGCTAGTTGTTTCGGTTCATCTCATGGTGGTAGGTAGAACTCAAAGGTACCTCCTGAGATTTCTGCCCCCTGCTGTACATATCCTATAACACCCTTCGGTCGATCCCCATGAATAGGATGGTATCTCATACGAAAGGGATTTTGCAGATGTAATTAAGATCCTTAATCAGTTGACTGGCTTCAGGTTAATCAAAAGAGGGGTTATCTTGGATGCATCTGATCTGATTAGCTGGGTCCTAGAAAGAGATAGGAAGCAGCAAGAGACACTCCCCTTGGGCCCAGCAAAAAAGCAACCAAAGCAAATGGCCATGTTATGAACGGCCATATGAACTGCCAAGGTGGAGTGAATCATGTAGCTCAGAATTGAGAGCAGCTCTAGGAACTGACAGCAACCCCTGCCAACATCCAGCAAGAAAATGGGTTTAGTCCTACAGCTGTGAGCTCACGCTGGGGCTTCTTCCTATCACATCGATTTTAAGGTAGGGCTTAATATAGGCCTGTTCCTGTTTAGCTTGTTCATCTCTAGTCCTTCTCCCCCAAACTTCCCACACATCTGTCCATTTTTGGTTTGGAGCTCTCTGTCTTTTATGGTCCCAAGTCTTGGCTCCCTATCCTGCTTTGAAACAATCGCTCAATCCTCAGTCCACAGAAGTCCTCAGTATCCCACGCCACTGTGACCTGCTAGATTGGGTTTGATAGCCCAGCATCCGCATCTCAGCACAGCTTTGTTTTCCACTCCTGTCTGCATCCCCTAGAAGCACTATTGCAGACTTTCTGGATTTGGAGATTGTAAAGTTCGCCTGGCTATGTCCAGAGGCTAGTATGCCTTGGAGTTCCACACAGGATGCAATTGGCAGGACCGGTAACCGGTATTCTCAATTAAAGTGAAGTCTTTGAATGAATGACACCAAACATAATTACAGTAAAAGTTCTCTGATGAACCAGCGGAAACCACACAAATGAGGTTTTGCTGTATTTGGTTTAGATTGCAGAAGGCTTCTCTATGACCGGCATGAGGACATGGTTAGCAGTTTTTAAATGAATGAATGTATGAATGAATGAACAAAACATAGTATTGCAGCAACAATAGAATGAAGAGTGTGTAAGAATGGTACCTAATTAAACATCAGCATTTACAGTTTCTTGACTAAATGGTGTGTCAGCCGTTTAAATACAAATGTCAATAATATTAGCTACTGTCTGTGCTTAGTTGCTTTAATAAAAAGGTTACATTTAAAAATCCAATTTAATTGAGGGAGAGGATACACTAACTTCTGTTTGCATATGCCAGTCCAAAGATTGTAACTGAGCCTCTGGAGGTAACAGACATGGCCACCATGGAGGGCCAAGCAGCTTAGGGAAAATAATTGGCCTCCTGGATATTGTCCCTGAAAAATTCCAATTCACAGAGTCGTAATAAGCAACTGGGAATTTCTTTTTGAATATTTTATAATTCTCAAAAATCAGAAACAATCAATCCGTCACTGCAGGATGAATTAAATAAATTATGGTACTTCCAGATGGAATAGTATGCAGCCATCAGAAGTATGGTAAGGAGCGATATACATCAACATGAAAGGATTTCATGACATAATGTTAAATAAAAGAAAAGCAGGCTAGAAGATAGTATTTACAGCATAAGTATATATGGGGAAAAAAACCTAGAAGGCAATGTAACAAATATGCTACCCATGGCCATTTTGTGGGGCTGGAGCTTATAGGTAGATGTCCATATTCCCTGGTGTACCTGGAACAGTCTGATTAAAAGAACACGCCTGTTTACTCCCATTCAATTACCATATAAACAGTGTTCTTGTTTATATGATAAATTATATGGCCACCCTATGGTCACCTATATGGTAGTTTTACTTTACTCTTGTATTTTTTGCGTCTTGGCCTGTTCTCACCATCAAGAAAACAGCTGTTTTTATTGGGGGGGAGGGGAAAGCATTTTGTAATGTTCATGTCTCCGTTATTTAAATTGGTCATCTGGAGGTTGATGCAAAGTATACATTTTGGCTAACTCAGTGATGCATCCTAAACACCAGGTAATACGCTAGGCAGAGGGAATCCAAGAATGACTCACTGCAGAGCCCAGGGCCACCCTCCAAGTACCAGATAAGCACTTTACGTGTATTATCTTCTCTAACAGTGATAGCACAACCCTAAGCACAATCTTTATTCCCCTTTTATAAGTGAGGAAGTATCAGGGAGGTTAAGCTACTTGCTCGAGGTTGCACAACCAGAGTTTTAAGCAGAGCAGTCCATTCCAGTGCCCATGTCCCTAACTACCAGCTGGAGTGTATGGCCTGGGCAGGCAGCAGACAATAATAGGTAAATAAGATGCCACATAGAAAGTCCTATGATAAAAGCTATGCCAAATGCTAAGAAAGCATGAGGCAAGGCAGGTAACCCAGCCCAGGATGGGAGACTGGGGTTTCTTCAAGGTGGAGAGTGGGAATGGAGGAACATTCTAGGCAGAGGCAATAGAATGAGTGCTTGTTATTGGTGGACTCTTGGGGGAATGGCAAGTGATGTGAGGTTGGTGAGCTATAATGGGCAAAGGGGAAGGGGAGGGACCAGGCCGGCCCGCAGGGGGGTTGGCGTGCCCACTGAGGAGCTTCACCTGTGCCCAGGAGACAACGGCTGGCTGTGAAAGAAGGGGGTGGGACCTTTTGCAGATGGCGCTGGAGGTCCTGTGGAATGGGAGTTGGGGGTAAGGTGGTTGGCACTGGGGAGATCATCAAGCCCCAAGCACATCAGGGGAGGATTCCTTTCAAAGCTACTGCAGCACAAGCCCCTTCCAAGGCCGCTTTTGAATTCTGTATTCCTAATTTTGCCATCTTTCTCTTATAAAGCCCCCTCTCAAACCTGAGAGGGCCCCCCAAACCTAAGTCTGCCCCTCAATGAATAGTAATTATTGTCTTGCGCCAGCTTCTGATTCCCAGCGCTTGAATCAAATTCATCTTCTTTAAATTCCTCTTTTGAGTTTAGTTTCCCTTCCTCTTTTTTAAAAAAGAAATACCTTGTTTTTCTTAATATCCTAATCTATTCTTATCTTCTTGTTTTCATTTTGCCACCTAGTTATATTTGTTACTGTCAAACTGCTGCTGTATTTCATAGCATTCCTCTCTCTCTGCTGCACCTCATAATATTTTAAAGTGTAAACAACAACAGAGTCTGGTGAACAGCAAATAGAAGAAGGCTGTGCATACCCCTTCCATCACATAGCAGGGCCTTCTGCTGGTGAAGAGCCCCCTCAGGGCCCCATCTCTCCCTGTCGCCCAGCCTCTGACCAGCTTCTCCCCTCCTTTTGACCTCTGTCTCCAATTCTCTGCTAATTTATGTTTTCTCTAGCTCTTTTCTCTTAGCCTCTGACAGGCCCAAAGTCACTGCCCCAGGTCCTGTCTTTCCTTGAAAATCAAGCTTTGTGTTCTCGCCCATGATGCACATTAAGCAAATTGGGTGATTATTACAGGGTTCCTCAAATATGGCACTCTTTGGGGAGCAGAAAACTGTAGTCTCTATACGATATGTATATGCATTTGACTGAGTATGCAAAGTCAACATGTCAATCTCATGCCCGGATTCTGCTGCTCAAGCCCACTCTGGATTCTCAGCTTCAGTCGTGAAGCATACAAAGTCTATCATCATCTGTGTCCTTCCCACCCTCCCCAGACTCATATCTTCTGAACCTTCTGGTAGCACTCTGACTTCAGTATTTAACACCAATGTGTCCTACAAAGCTACCAACTAGGTGTCTCCATTAGCAGTTTAGTTACTATGGTCACCTAACACACATTTCAGAACACAAACTCCTTGATGGAAGTGGCTGGTCTTCTTTGCTGTCTAGGGTTGGAACAGCATCATTATTTGTTGTATAAATGAAAATCCGCAAAGTGATAGTACAACTCAAAGTGGGCTTTTCATCGTCCCCACTCAGGCAAGTCTGCCCACGTCCTGAATTGTCCACTCATCTCCTTCTTCATCGCTGGCTTGGGATTGTTTCTCCCTGTGCCTACTGCTGCCCTGTGCCTACTCACCAGCCAAGAAGGCAGGGCGGAGAGATGAGACATGCACAAAATTGCTTCAGTAACAAGTTCTCAGCCATTGAGCCTCCCAACAGGGTCAAACCCTATTCCATTTCTGAGTGCATTTTTCACTCGTTCAAGTCAAAGCAGCCAAACAAATGACCACAGGTCCATTCTCACAGTGTCAGATCAGGCAACAGCAAGTAAGGGTCCTGCTTAAAAACTGGCTGGTTGGTCCACAGCACTGGCGGAATTTTTGCTTGGGCTACTGATGACCAATGTCAACACGTGTAACATGAAGCCACATTGGTTATAGTTAGAAAGATGTGTGAGCAGAAGGGTCATAAGTGTTGTACAGGGAAAGTTAGCTACTGGGCCTTCAGGGGACCTCACTGCTTGGATGGTCTTCATGAATAAATCACTGTCCAGCTCCAGACTCTCAGCTGTGTGGTATTTGAAAATGGACTTGATCGACAAACCCCAAGATGATCAGACTTTTTATGGTAAACTCCAGCTAACTAAACTCACAGGAGACTGAAATATAAGTCAGAATACCAGCTGATTCTTTTTAGATGGATTATTTCTTTCCAAAAGCCAGAAAATTCCAGTCCCCCAACCCAAGTGCTACCCTTCCCCTATGTCATGCTGAATTAATAATGTGAAGTTTGTTTGATGGGACAGAAGTAGAGCTGGGTCAAATAGTAACTTTATGTTTAATTTCTTGAGGAACTACCAGTCTGTTTCCCAAAGTAGCTGTACCATTTTACATTCCCACAAGCTGAGGGGGAGAGTGCTGATTTCCCCACATTTTCACCAGCATTTGTTATTATCTGACTTTCTAATTATAGCTATCCTGCTGAGTATGAAGTAATATCTCACAGCTTTGTTTCGCATTTCTCTGATGTTGAGTGCCTTTTCAGGTGCTTGTGGGCCATCTGTATATCTTCTTCAGGGAAATATCTATTTAGATCATTTTTTAAGTGGGCTATTTGTCCTTTTACTATTGAGTTGTAGGAGTCCTTTATGTGTTCTGGGTACAATCCATTTATCAGATATACATTCTTTTTTATAGGTGTTAATAGCACTGTCTAAAATATTAAGGCATTCAGTCTCCTTCCCCTTGCATCATATATCCTTGGTTCTAGAACTCCAGATTTTTTCTACTTTAACATTTTGGCATTGAAATAATTTTGTGGAAAAAAAATATATATGTCTATGTACATCTTTCCCCCTCATTCCTAAAAGCTAAAGTTAAATCAATGGTGTATCTTACAATCACCAATGACTTGTTAAAGGGTGTCTTAAGGTCACCCAAGGTTGCCCATAGGTAGTTAAAGTTTTGTGGGCAGAAGTGGGGAGAACAGATGGGAAGAATAAAAAACGAGAGGAGGCAATCACTATCTTCAGCAGACTTGGGACCATTAGAAGTGGAGTGTGGGAAATACTTTTCCTTCTTTTCTTTTCTTCCTTCTTTCTTTCTTTCTTTCTTTCTTTCTTTCTTTCTTTCTTTCTTTCTTTCTTT